>NW_022103896.1:78043006-78051195 GCF_000313985.2 Echinops telfairi | reverse complement strand
CCCGTTTCACAAGAGGGAACTGCTGCCAACCTTCGGCATAGCGTGGAAACGTTGTCAGAGACTGCAGGCCCAGCGAACAGAAGCAGGACCTTGTCAGAGATCGTGCCTGCAGACAGCCCCCTCGGATGGGAAGGCACTCAAAATGTGAGTGAGGAAGAGCTGCTTTCTCAAAGCAGACTTGATCATGGTGAAATGAAGAGTGAAAACTGTAGGAATGGAGAATTCAGAATTTTCATTGCTGATGGCGAACGACTCAAGGTGAAACAAACAGCTTCAAAAACCTACTACTAATAGGAACGTACAAAGTATGAATCTAGGAATATTGGAAGTTGTCAAAAAATGAAACAGAATAAACAAAGATAAATATCCTTGGCATTAAATGAGCTGAAATGGATGGATATTATCCATTTTGAATTAGAAAATCATATTGTTTATTATGCTGAGAATAGCACAATTAAGAACAATGGCAGTACATTTGTTGTCAAAATGGATATTTCAAGATATAACTTGAAGCACAGTGCTGTCTGTGATAGGATTTTATCCATTCACCCTCAACGAAATCCAATCAATACAACTATTGTTCAATTTAGCCCCCAACTACAAAAGCTAGTGGGAAAAAAACTGAAGAATTATACCAACACCTTCAGTCAGAAACTGATGAAATATGCAATCAAGATGCATTAATAATTACCAACAATTGGAATGCAAAAGATAGAAACAAAGATAAAGGAATAGTATGTAGAAAATATAGCCTTAGTGATAGAAATAAAGGTGGAGATACAATTTCTCAGGGTAGAATTTTTCAAGCCCAATAGTTTTTTCACAGCAAATATGTTTTTTCAACAACACAAAAGGCAAGTATGCACATGATTTCTTAATATGGAATTCACAGAAATCAAATTGACTACGTCTACGGGAAGATATAATGGTGAAGCTGAGTATCAGCAGCTAAGGCCAGGCAATTGATGGGACATCCATCAATTGCTCATATGTAATTTCAAGTGGAAGCTGAAGAAAATTAAAACAAGTCTGCTGTGGCCACAGTCCAACTTGAGTCCATCCCTCCAATTTTCCAGAATATCTTAAGAGCAGATTTGCTGAATTGAACACTAATGAGAAGCCCTGATGAGCTGTGGGAGGCCATCAAAAACATCATTATGAAGAAAGCAAAAGGTCATCACATTGACAAGAAAGAAAGAACCGGTTAAAGTGGATGTCTGCAGAGACTCTGAAACTTGCTTTTAATCATAGAGTAATTATTCTAAATGAAAGGAATCATGAGGTCAAAGCATTGAATAGAAATTTTCAAAAGTAACTCAATAAGAAGACAAAATAAGATATGATAATGAAATGTCAAAAGACCTAGAATTAGAAAAACAAGAAGGAAAAACACATTCAGCATAGCTTAGACCGACAGAAAAATGTCAGACCTCAAGTTGCAACACTGAAAGTGTCTATGGACAAAATATTGAAGCATTCAAGAAGCATTAGAAGAAGGTGGAAAGAATACTCAGTCGATGTACCACAAGGAACTAGCCGGCACTCACCCATTTAGAAAAGTAACGTATGAGCCAAAACCAATGGTATTGAAGGAAGACGTTCAAGCTGCACTGAATGCATTACCCAAAAACAAGACTCCAAGAACGGATGGAATAAAATTGAAATGTTGCAACACGCTGGTGAAACACTCCCTCATCTATGTCAGACTACGTGGCCAAGAGACTGGCAGAGATCAATCTTTGTACTCTTTCCAATAAAATGCTCAAACTATAAAACAATATCATTCATACCACATGCAAATAAAATTTTGATGAAGATCATCCAACAATGGTTGCAACAGTACATTGAAAGGAAAGTGCCAGAGGTGCAGGCCATACTCAGAAGAGGACATGGAGCAAGGAATATAATTGCTACTGTCAGATGGATCTTGGCTGAAAACAGAGAATACTAGAAAGCTGTTTACTTATTTTTTAATTGACAGTGCTGAGGCATTTGATTATGAGTCTCATATCAAACTCTGGATAGCCTTGAGAAGAATGGCAATTCCAGAACACCTCACTGTGCTCATATGAAATTTGTACATAGTTCAAGAGGCGGTTGTGTGAGCAGAACAGAATACTACATAGAAATGTGTATTGAAATCAGGAAAGGTGTACGTAAGGGTTGCATCCTCTCCCCATACTTATTCAATCTGTATGCTGAGCAAATCATCAGAGAAGCTGGATGATAAGAAGAATGGGGCATCAAGACTGGAGAGTTTATTAACAACCTGCAATATGCAGATGGCATAACCTTGTTTGCTGAAAGTGAGGAGGACTTGCAGCACTTGCTGATGAAGATCAAGGATTTGCAACCTTCCGTGTGGGATACAACTCAGTGTAAAGACCAAAATCCTCACAACTGGATCATAGGTAACCTCATGATAAATGGGGAAACGATTGAAGTTGTCAGAGATTTTTGTCTACCTTGTATCAACAATCAATGCTCACGGAAGCAGTAGCCAGAGATCAGAAGATGTAATGCATTAAGTAAATCTGATGCACATGAGTTAAAGTATTGAAGAGCAAGGTTATTCCTTTGAGGACTAAGGTGCATTTGCGCGAAGCCAAGGTATTTTCAATGGCCTCATAAGAATGTGGAAGTTTGACCCTGAGTAAGGAAGACCAAGAAGAGTCAGCGCATATGAATTGTTGTACTGGCAAAGAGTAGTGATAGTACCAATATTGTCAAAAGAGCAAAAAAATCTGCATTGGAAGAAGCAAGGCCAGAGTGCTTCTTAGTAGCAAGGCTGACAAGGGCTCACCTTACATACTGCGGACATGTTGTCTTGGGGGATCAGTCCCTGGACATCCTGCTGGGTCAAGTGGAGGGGCAGTGAAAAAGAGGAAGGCCCCCAGGAGAGGGATCGATACAGAGGCTGCAACAAAGGGCTCAAGCTTAGGAACAATTGTAAAGGTGGCGCAGGGCTGGTCAGTGTTTTGTCCGGTTATGCATATGGGTCAGAACTGGCTTGATAGCCCTAACCACAACCACCACTCAATAGTTCAGTGGGCATTACAGACACCTAGCAGAAGAGCTATATTAAGAAATGTCACCCCACTACAACCAATAAATGCTCATTTATAATTTTTTTTAAACCTTAATGCCACGGAGTTGCTTCTGGTTCATAGCTATCCTCTTGGACAGAGTAGAACTGCTTCTGTGGGTTTCCAAAGACATAACCTTTTACAGGAGCAGAATGCCTCATCGCTTTTCCAGCAGAGAGGTAGGTCGTTTTGGACTATTGACCTTGGGGTCAGGAGTCCAAAGCTTAACCACGAATCCACCAGGACCCCTATGTTAATTGATAGGAACCGTATATATTTTTGGTTATAAAATACTAATTAAGGAAATAAGCAATATTTTGCATTGTGATGACTAGGGAATGATTATAAGCAATCTTTATTTTCAAGAAATAGGCCAGGAAAACCTGGTGTATTTATTCTCAAACAAGTGCTTATGCCCTAATAAGATGATAAAAGTTTTAATGATCTGTGTGTATAGTGAGATTACCATGTTGATAGGGAGGAAACCTGCATTGCTTCGAAGCTTCTCTGTTTAGAGGAAGGAAAGACAGACATTGGTGACCTCATACTGCTTTTGCTTCACGCACTCTGAAATACGGAGCCCTAGCAATTAACTGAGCATCCTTGGAAACTTGGTGAACCTTCTCGTGGCATTCAGGTAGCCCACGGGGAAGCCATCTCTGTGAAAGGGAAGAGTTTTTCTATGTTGGATAATGGTATGTGTACTCATCTAGGTGATTTTGGAAATCTTAGTTAAGTATGCTTTTAGAAAAGTTAGATGTTTTGTTTTGTTTTGTGTTCAGTACCTGCTATCTGTAAGGAAAACAACCAGAACTGGACTGATTTCTTCAGGAAGAAGTGGGCTGTACATGATCTGTAATTGAAAATCATACAAATCAAACTTTAGTTAAGGGCTTTCCTGTTTATTGCCACCCCTCCAATTCACCAAGCATGATGTCTTTCTCCAAGGACTGGTCTCTCCTGACAATTTGTGCAAAGTAGGTAATATGAAGTCTACCATCCTTGCCTTCAAGGGGTACTCTGGTCTTACTTCGTCCAGTACAGATTGGCTTGTCCTTTTAGCAGTCCACAGTACTTCCAGTGTTCTTATTCAGCACCACAATTTAAATGTGTCCATTCTTGATTGGTTTTCCTTACTCAGTGTCCAACTCTCACATGCTTATGATGTAATGGAGAATACTGTGGCTTGGGTCAGACATACCTTAGTTCTCAAAGTAACCTTCTTGCTCTTCAATTCTCTAAAGAGGTCTTGTGCAGAAAGAAGATTTACCTAATGCAATACACCTTTTGATTTCTTGACCGCTGCTTCAATGACCATTGCTTGTAAATCCAAGTAAGACAAAACCCTTGACACTTTCCTTTTCTCCATTTATCGTGATGTTAGCCATTGGTCCAGCTGTGAGGATTTTGATTTTCCTCACATTGGGTTGTAATCCATATTGCAGGCTGCCATACTTGATCTTCATCAGCAAGTGCTCCAATTCCTTCTCATTTCCAGCAAGCAAGGTTTCTCCCAGCATCAGAGTAGCATGGAAGCCACTGTAGTACAATAGAATAATGGGTGGTGGAAAAGAGAGATAGAAACCTGAAAATTAACAAAATGTCAAGGAGGCAGCAGAAGTGAGGTTTTATTCTGAATGCAGCACAGACACATACGGGGCACCGAAACAGAGAAAGAAGGGATGAATAGAATTCCCCACATGGAATTCTAAAAGAACCTAATGAGGAGTTAGGAATTAGAAGCAAGGTAACACACCTCCCTCCCACCCAGAGTGGTGTGTGTGAGGCATTGATTCTGAGAAGATCCCCGGAGGCTGCTTCCTAAGAACTATCCATCTATCATTTGAAATTGATGTTGATTGGTAAGCACTTGTCACTGAGGTTTTTACCACATCCAGTGTTCCAATTAATCAGCCCTCTCTTTAGCCGTGGCAATTATTTCAGCAAAGGAAGCAATTAAGGAAGACAGTCTCTTTCAAAGAGGACTTTAAAAAACACCAGCAGCATTCGTAGGTCAAAAATACCAATTTTTTTTCTATTTATTGAGCTACTTTTCAGAAAAGGGAATAAAGGACTATACTGCTTTCCTTTGCTTTCTTTTTAAAAAGCTATCCTACCATATGAAACTACACATCCTTTTTCTTTCTCAAACCAGGATTTTTTTCAACCTAAAGTGAAAAATGTCTATTGTTATTATTTCTAGGTGGTAAACAGCATATATATATATGCCTGTGGTACAAATTAGGCAAAATATGTGTATGTACATATGCATGCATTAATTATGTATACACAAGACTCTGAATGTTGCACATTAGTGCCAGCAGGAAGCAAAAAGGTTGTACAATTTCTTGGTCTCAACATCCTAATTACCATAAAAGGTATAACATGGTAATTAAGTAATTATTGATTAACACAAAGAAACACCAGATGTATTGAATGGGCTTGCTAATTAACTAAACAAATTTTAAGTGTTTAAATTGTATAAACTATAAATGAAATATATACCTTAAAATTTTTTCTGTAGCCAAATCTTAGTGCATTCATGTGCAGGAGTAATTAATCAATAATTCAAGTATTTGTAAATCATAATTACAATTTCACAAATGATATTGAGTCATCACTAGCAAGAAATATTTTCATTGCTCAAGTCCGTGGAAGCTTTGGAAGGTTGTTTTCACAGGGACATTCCTGACTAGTCTGCGGACCATATCCATGTCAAAAGTACACAAACAAGTATAAAGGAAGAAACGGCTAGTGAATTGACAACTGAAAAATAATTATAAACAAGAGGAGAGTTTCCATTATTTTAAAAAATGCAAATGTTATCTTGCATACTGTAGACTTTAACTAACATCTTACTGTGTGCAGTACAAGTGAGCTTTATTTATATCGTTATCTTCTAAGGGGAATGATTTCTTTATATTAATGTTAAGAAACGGATGATTTTTGTCTTGTCCTTTCCCATCATATCAAATGGCACACACTAACTAGTTAATGGCAGGAGTTCAGATCTTATCAGGGTTCGTTTCCTCCAAGTTTGTACTATCTCGAGAGAAAGATTGTTAATCCTATCCTCCTCTATCTTTAGAAATGCATTTTATAAGACCCAGGCCATCTCCTAAATGGTTGAGAGAAAAAAAAAAGAAGTAGAAATTTGGAAAAGAAAACCTGCTCACCACTTTTCCACATTAGAAAAAAAAATCGTCACTGTCCTAATACTCAACTTCTGCCTTGGTAGACACAGCCAGCCTCTGATCAACCAAAACCACTCCATAGAAACGGAACCCGATAAAGACACTGTGTGAGGTCTGACCTCCTTCACTGGATTCTGCGCATTCAGCCCTGCCCTGGTCTGCATGGCAGTGCATTCTCCTCCATCACTGTGCCATACCCATTCACTCATTCTACTAGAGACGGGCATGTGGGAAACTTCCAGGCTTGGGCTTAAAAATTACTAAGAACATTCTTGTACAGACAGGTCTTTGGGCAGACAGACACATATCTCTTGAAGATGCACCTACGAGTAGGCCCACTAGGTCATAAGACATACACACATCTAACTCCAGTCAAAATATAAAACTCCTCTCCCCACCCAAAGTTGATGTTTCTTATAAAGCCTCAAATGTTTTTTATGAGTGAAGGGGAAAGACGGCTGGATTAGGCCTCCTGCTTTTTTTTTTGTTTGTTTAGGCCAGAGGCCCAAGAGGTGGACAGCCTTGCTGTCATGCAGAGTCCACTGGAAAGTGGATTACTGTAGATGCAGTCAGGTTAAAATTTAACACCTTATCATTTGCTCTCCCATTTAAAATGTGCCCCAGTTTCTAATCTTTTCTGCTTTCTTTTTCAATTGAAGTTTTTTCTCCATTTTATTTTATTTTGATAGTTCTTCCCCTTTTTTGGTGTTATTTTTGGTATATGAAATCCAGAATATATAAATCTATAGAGATGGTAACTGGATCAATGGTTTCTTGGGGGTATGGCAATGGAGGGTGGGAGAAATGTGGACCCAATAATAATGAGAAGAGAGAGGAAAAAATGTTCTAAAACTGGTTGTGGTACTGATTGTACAACTCTTCTTGATATAATTGAACTTTTAGATTGTATGACATGTGGATTATGTGCCAATAAAACTGCTTAAACATAAAGTGTTTTTTTTATAACTAAAATAGACACTGCCCCATGCCATTCTTACAGTTCTAAATTGAGTCAGCAAGAGTAGGCATTTGATTTCCTTGATGCTGTTAAGAATTCTAGGAATAATATTACAGTCTTTCGTAGGAAAGCTTTTCTCTCAGTTGGCATTTAAGATCTCCTCATCTGCAGGACTCTGGATTTATTATGAGGGTCCTAAATGTAGAATTTTAAAAAATCCTACCTAAGATTTTATAGCATTCCCAAAGCTGAAGATCATTATCATCCATTTGATTTCAATAATCCTCAAGAATTTTATCTTTGAATATATCCTTCTCCACATCCTCATTATTTCTTCCAAAATCTAATCAGATTTATATGAGACCTTTTCATTTCATACTGCTTGCCTCTTAACCTTTTGTGTGTTCCATCTTTCTGTTAAATTCCATCTCTTTGTGTTAAACTCTGGGTAATTTCTTAAATATATCTCCCAGTTCTCCAATAATTTCTTGAATTGCATATAATTTACTTTATAACTTATCAATTTCTGATTTCATTTAGTAAGGTTTTAATATCTACATATTTTCTCTGGTTCTTTGTTAAATATGCTTATATTTTCTTATTCTTAGAGATTTTCTAGCCGAGTTTTAATTTTTTAAAATCCTTTAAAGTTTAATATGTGTACATTCTATGCTTGATAATTCTGAAATCTGAAATAACTTGTTATCAAATTTGTTGTTAGGATTTTCTCTTTGTTTTCTTTGACTTTTTAGAGGTTTCTTTCATCTTGGGTATGGCAGTTGTACTCATGAGATAATATTAATTTAATTTTAATCTTTAGAACACTACAGAACCTAGTTTTAAGATAAATTAACTCAAAGGAAATGGTGTCTTGCACAAATTATTCCGGGAGTACACTTGAACCCATCATAACCCTCCTTGCAGTTCCCTTTCAGGAGATACTGTTTTTTT
>NW_022103896.1:78038577-78042118 GCF_000313985.2 Echinops telfairi | reverse complement strand
ATGTATGGGTTGTGATGCATTGTCTGAGCCCCCAATAAAATGATTTTTTTTTAAATCCCTAACCCTTGTAAACATATTATACAGTAAAAAGGACATTGTATAATTGAGTAAATTAAGGATTTGAAATTAAGGGACCATCCTGGATTACATATCTAAATGAAGAGACCATCCTGGATTACGTATCCCCAATATAATTAGGGGATCTCGAGAAGGAGGCAGGAGGCCCAGAAGCCGAGAAACTGATGTGATAATGGAGTCAGAGGGCACAGAGAGAAAGAGAAAGACTGAAAGACTCTGCTTGCTTAGAGGATGGAATATGGGAACAGGAGTCAACGAATATTGATGATCTCTAAGAACCGAAAAGAACACAGTCCTGCTTTGATTTTAGGAAATTTAATCCCCAGAACAGTAAGGTAATTAATTTGTGCTGGTTTAAAGGACCAAATTTACCATAAGCTGTCACCACGGCAATAGGAAACTAATAAAATTCATATCCATTTATAAGAAATATCTCATTTATATTCGGTGTGTTGCAGTTAGATTTGATGCCAAGTTGCACCTATGTAAAACTATAGGGATGGAGTCCAACCTATCGATTAGGTCAAAGCTCGACCCTTTCCCATTTGCTCAATCACAAACTTAAAAGTCACCTTTCAATTATTTTTCCCTCTCATCTTCACGTAGTTTATTGTTATTGTTTTGTGCTGTCAAGTCAATTGTGATGGACAGGGACCCTGTAGAGCAAAACAGATTCGTGCCCTAGGATTTCCAAGACTGTAATTGCTACAGCATCAGACTGCCACATCTGTCTCCCACCGAATGGCAGGTGGATTCAAGCCAGTATTGAGTTAGCTGCATAACTACCACACCATTAGGACTCCTTCCATATGTGATACTGCCTCTAAAATATGCCCCACCAGTGGATTTTGTCCTTTACAGTTCTTCTATAGTTTTCACTTAAATGTATAGGCCATAAAGTCAGAGGTTTATCTTATGTGAACTCTTGAATCCAAATGCTTAGTTTATATTATAAGCTTCATGAATAACTGTTGGATGGATGGATGGATGGATGGATGGATGGATGGATGGACGAATGACTGAATAAGACATTAATGCTTCCTAAAGTAATCTAATCTGGAGAATTATTTTTATCTTTGTCTCTGATTGATGATCAATGATAGAGGATTGAAAAACTCCAGAAATACCTAGCTAGCTATAAATCCAAGAAACATGAAATCACAATAACAAATGTCAATCCCTCCCTTTTCAGACTTCAAAAAGATCTTCATACTTAACACCAATTACAAAGGCTTAAATGACTATGATTTGCTTATGGCTTATAGTTAGGATGCTTTGAGATAGTGATGGCAAATGACAGACATTTCATAATGGAAACTTGAATACATTTTAAGTCTGTGTGTAAGAGGTGCTTTTAAAGTAGGAAAATGACATGTAAGAGCTGATGTATTTGACCGGCTGCTAAGTCTTTCTATTTTAAGCCCAACACATTTAAACATCCAATTCTAAGCAAATACTCTGTTCTCTATTGACTACATCACAAAATACTCTCTGTAATATTTAGTGTCTGACTGAAGAGAAAATAACCAATATTTTAAGAAGACGTTTTAACTTTGAAAATTAGCATTTTGAGATAAAGAAGAATTTGAAAAGATATTGAAACTGAAATTGAGTTTATTACACTAAATATGTATAAATCCAAACCTCTCTAAAACTGAGCAAAATATAATTTCTTAAGTACATGTGAACTAGTGTGAAGGCCAAGTTGTGTGTCAACTTGATGGGGCCATTATATCCAGTGCTCATGCAAATATGATGTCTCCCTTGATGAAATGTGCTACAATTTAATCACTTCCATGACAAAATATACTATGAGCAGCCATTCAATGGAAAGGGAATTTCCTCAGGGGTGTGGTATGCTAACAATAGATATGAACCTTATGGAAAATATCTCTGACTTTTTTAAGCTAAATTAGGATCATGCATCTGGCTCATCATCATCTGGCCTCCTGTTCTTTGGCCTTGAACCAGTGGGCTACCAGAATGCATGACAACCTTAAGTTGTCAATTCCTACAGAAAAGTAATCCAGTCTGATGACTGACCCATGGCCTGGGACTGACTAGTTTTTATCGCAGCATGAACCATTTCCTTGAATCAATCCTTCTCTCTCTTTCTCTCTCTGTCTCTCTCTCTCTCTCTCTCTTTCTCTCTGTCTGTCTCTCTCTCCTCCTCCTCCCCATTCTTCTTCTTCTAGAGAGGCAAAACCAGATGATTCCATCAAGTCAATTCTGATCCATTGCTATCTTATAGGATAGATAGGAACTGCCCCTTGTGTGTTTCTGAGACTGTAATTCTTTACAATGGTGGAAAGCTTCATCTTTTATCCACAAGACTGACTGGTGGTTTTGAACTGCTGACATTGAGTTTAGCAGCCTGATTTATAACCCACCACATCTCCATGACAAAGGAAATAGACAGTAAAAAGGATTCAATAACCTTTGTGTCACAACTAAGGAGAATTTTTTAAATTGATCTTTATGAGTAGCTGGGATTCAAGCCTTAGAAATAGAGAGGATTAGCTAAAGTTAAATGAAACATATATCAAACAGATTATTAAAAAGAGAGAGAATAAGGAAGACTAGCTCCTCGATTCATGAGAAATCACAATAATTTAATATGAAAAAATGGATATTGAATATTTTAAAGAGTAAGCTGATTCCAATAATATAGTTACATTTAGTGTAAACAGAATGTGGATATGCATATCTACATGAACAACACCACTTCAAACAATTTTGGAAATTCTTTTGATTTTATAATTCATATGTTGGAAAAATTGGGAACAGATTTGGAATCCTTAGTGAAAGGAGAGAACATTTAAGTATTTAATATTTTATGAATAAATATTAGAGAAACACAAATATTCAGGAATAATTTTCTTTGAATTCACAGCTCCGAGAGTGAGGAGCTAAATCTAAAATCAGAGAAGGCATGTGTTAAATCTTGTACTCTTTGTCTATCTGTCTCAAGTCATTGCCATACGCCCCTCACGACCTTGACTCCAAACATTCACTCAAAAACAGTGTAGTCACCAAAGGATTTTTTTGTTGTTGTTAGTCTTCTCCATTCTATGTCATCCAACTTGTCCTTTTGATTCATCTTCTGGAACTTCATTTTGTAAGGCTCCCATTGCCTACTAATCAGTTAATTCAATCATCTTTTTTTTTTTTGCCTTTTCTTGATTTTTTTATTTATGTGAGGTCATGTAATATTTGAACTTTTGTGATTGCGTTATTTCACTTAACATATTATCTTCTAGCTCTATATGGTCGTATTATCAAGATTTCATTTCTCCTACTAGTAGTAGTCTATTATATGCATGTATCGCATTTTGTTTATCCATTTCCTTGTTGGTAGTCATTTGGATTATTTCCATCTTCGGGTTATTGGGAATAGTGCTGCAATGAACAATGATGTACAAGGCTGAGTCTCTGCTTTCAAGTCGTTTGGCTATAAGTCTAG
>NW_022103896.1:78036117-78037814 GCF_000313985.2 Echinops telfairi | reverse complement strand
TCTCCAGGCTGTCATGTCACTTCTCGAGCCCTCCGAACTTCACGTCAGCTTCTGACTTCTCCTCTCTCCTGAGTCATGTTCCCTGGCTCGACAAACTCTCTTTTGCAAACCTTGTACAGTTGCATAAATCCAAATATCATTGTTTGCCTCTTTGACCTTCTAAAGAGATGTCAAAAATATAAGTTGATATTATTCTATGGATCTATGATTAGTTCCCTGATGGCTTTATTGTGTTAGTGTTGGGCTGCTAACCACAAGGTAAGCAGTTCAAACCCGGCAGCTGCTTCAGGGGAGAAATTGTTGAATCTGCATTGCATTTCCCGTAATGTGCCATTTGTAGAGAACGAAGATGTGTTTTAGATTTTAAAAGTGTTTGAAATCTAGCTATTGAGGGAGATGGAAATCAAACACAATCTTGAAATAAAACTTTATTGCAAATTTAAATAGGAAATTTAAAATTCAGTGTAGTTTAATGCTATTGATGTTTCATTTAAAGGCTAAGATGGTTATTAAAGAATACCAAAGTTATAAATATTTTCTAGTGCCAACACATTAAGCAATAACATCATCGAGAAATTGTATGAGTGTAACATATCATTAGTTCATAAATTCACCTTTGTTTAACTGTGCAATATATAATTGAGGCAAAGCCATAGTGGAAGAAACTTATATTCCTGTAGTGGAAAGGGCACTTTATGCTATACTTTTTCTTACTCTATGGCAAAAATATGTAAATAACAGAATTTTGCTATGAATTTTGAGATCATTCTGGTGAGTTCTGTTAAGAAGGGAAATAATAACTTTTTTGATGTGTTCAAGACTATCATAGATTAAATCCAATGACCAGGAAAAGGAGAAATCTTTGAGCCATTTTGAAGTTTGCCTGCAGCTAAAGTATTTTGTGTTAAACTGAATTTGCTAGCTAAAGCAATTATTTTTCTATGATATTTTTCCTTCAGACAGTAACCACAAATGATACATATATCAACCCAATAACCCATGCCCCGCAAAAGGGAAAATATTTTTGTTTTCAATAAACTGCTGTAACTGTGAAGGTTACTGAGTAATATGTAGCAAATCAATAATAACAAAAAGTAAAATGTATTATCATCAATATAATTAAAGACAATTTTTACAATTGTATTAAGAATTCCTTCCATGTAAAAGGAAACAGAGGAAAGATCTAGGAAGCAAAGCTATGGATAGCGGTATAAACATAGGTGTACACATATGTAAATATATTAATCATACAATAGAGGTATTGGCCTACGTACATATATTTATATGGCAATACATTGAGGTAGTGGACAAACTTTCAGCCTCTGCTCAAGCCCTCCCTCAATGCAAGAACACTTTGTTCTAACAAACTGGCAGTCTGTGATGCTCACCCTCCTGACACGATCATTAAAGCAAAAAATGGGTGCAAAAGCAAATGTGGTGAAGACAGCTGATGGTGCCCGCCTAACAATAGATATAGCATCTGAGGTCTTAAAGGCTTAAAGTTAAACAGGCAGCCATCTAGCAGAGAAACAAGTTCCCTTGGAAAAGCACACCAACCTGTGTGATCATGAGGAGTCGATGGAATTAGCTAACAGTCATTAGAAGAACCAAAGCAAAGCAAAACAAAAAAGCATATTGTTGAGTATGAGGGGGGTCAGAGCAGAGACCCAAACATTCCCTCACAGAAGGGTCACAAT
>NW_022103896.1:78029707-78031191 GCF_000313985.2 Echinops telfairi | reverse complement strand
TGGGAGAAAGTTGAGGCTCTCGACTCTCATAACGATTTACAGTCTCCAAACCCACAGGGCCAGTGCTCTTCTGTTCTGTAGGGTAGCTATGCCTTTTGCTTTCTTCTTGTCTTAGTTCTTGATGCCATCCCAGAACTCATCTGTCCTTTGCTCGTTGGGGTTTATAGTGTTAAATTTATCCCTGAAATGGTGTCTAAGTTTACATGGGTTCTACTCAAAACTGTATTTGACGCTTGTGGACTTCTTCTTTAATTTGATTCTTCTTTGCTCTGAGCTTGCGTATGAGAACTTGATGGGTTGTTCCCTAGGCAGCCCTTCCCTACTGTTTGGACTAGTTATCTTGCAGTTCACCATCATCTGTCTCCACAGTGGGAACGATGTTATTGATTTGATTCCTGTGTATTCCATCTATGTTGTTGAAGGATTTTTGTGACAAATAAGTCATTGGTCTTGCAAAATTTTATCATGTGATCTCTGGCATCATTTCTATCACCAAGACTATTTTATAACTACCAAATCCTTCTTCTTTGTTTGACTTTCACATTCCAATCGACAGAAATATCAATACATTGCATGTTGATCATTTCAAGACTTCAGAAGTTAGTGGAATTCTTCATTATTGACTTTAGTGGTTGGTGTCTAAAATGGAATAATTGTCATATTAACTAGTTTTCCTTTTATGTGTATGGCTATTATTCTTTCACTAACAGCATTGTTCTTTTAGATAGACCTTGAAATGTTTATTTTAATATAATTTGCAGGTCCCAGCTACTAGAGTATGAGTGTTTGGGAGACCATTAGTTATTCTAAGGCATCCCCTGTGAAAGGAGGTTGATAGTAGCACCATGTGAGCATTCAACGATATTACCCCCCACACCACCACCACCACCACCACACATACACCCTGCTCACTTACCAAGGTAGTTAGGTTCCAAACACCAGTTCCTTATGTAAGAATTGCCTCGATTTGAAAATGGAGGATAACCACATCTCATCGTAAAATGGGTATGGCTATATCCCTCTACCATTGTCAAACCACTGATAATCATGGGCAAGCCAAGTTGACACATAACCGTAACCATTACTACCCGTGTTATTCTCACCTTGAACCTAGGCATTTTTTACTGCAAGATATATGTTGATAATGTACAATAAATTCAAATAGTAGATTTTTCACTATTGCCATAAATGTAAACTGTTTGATAATAAGAGAGTTGATAAGTCAAGAGTGGGGGTAATGTCTAAAAAGCACTTAGAACCATGTCTAGCATGCGTATCCCACTCAAATGTTAGCTCATGGCAGTGATGTACAAAATGATACAGCAATAAGGAAATTCAAAAAATAAGTTTCAAAGTAGACAAAATTCATTTAAAACAAACATGTGTCTCATCTCTGGAAAGTTGATGTATGAGAACTGTGAGACATCAATATTATTTAAAGTATCCTATCACCAAGTTAGATACTTTTAACTTAATGGTTTAGG
>NW_022103896.1:78026126-78028955 GCF_000313985.2 Echinops telfairi | reverse complement strand
TTAATCTAAAACAATGCATGTTTCAAATATTTATTCCCTTAAAAACAAATCCCTCCAGAATGTTTTAACCATTTTAATGTATAAAACTGTGGTGTTAGCATAGAGATGGAAAATATGGCTTAACCAGAATACAGAAGGTTTCTATTCCAGCGGCTTCTTAAAGTTAGTATTTCTTTTCTTTTTTTTAAAAATTTTATTTATTTATTTATTTTTTTGAAGTTAGTATTTCCAACAGACTGTCTCCCCCACAGTTTGACTGCATTTTGGAATGATGTTCATTAGAGATATATGCTTTCATTAAGGATAGCATTCCTTTGAAAACCAACAGAAGGTTGGCATTTTGTTTGAAGCCACACTCAACCATACTTTTTCACATAAACCAACTAATTCATCTGCCCAACTGGCTAGAATTGGAGTCAAAGTAAATGGATGCAGGTTCAATGATGGCCAACCAAACAAACAGATGACAAAAATATAAAAGGAGTGTGTCAGTGAATAAAGTACCTTGGAATATTTCTAGAAAAAACTTTGAGAAAGTCTTACTATCACTTACTATACAGGTAATTCCCTGACTTACAGTGCGGTTCTGATCTCCCTCTGTTATAAGTCAGTACTAATTAATGTAAGTTGAATACTTTGTTTATATCTTAAACTTTCATGATTATTAACAGAGTCTTTATAAATCTGGTCTTTGCCTTTAGGGATTGTATACACCACATATAAGCTCTCAGATATATTACAATACATATCTTAAAATACCTTAAAATATTTCAATACTAAAAATACACAAGTTCCCCAAAAAAGTACACAAATGATAAAAATTTATTCATAAGGTGAACATTAGCATTTTTTCAGTTTGGATTTTCTCCACTTGTGAAAGGTTCTGAATCACCCGGATTCTAATGGAGAAAGGGGTGGTATTTCCGCTCAGAACATTAGTGAGGGCTGTGTCTGCATGGTCCTTTTCTTTCTTCCTTTCATGTATTTCACAGAAACATCTCGCTCTTTCCTAAATCTGTCTAGAGACTTTAGCAAAGTTTTTGGTGCATGTCTTCAAGTACCAAGAAAACTTGAGAAAAAACTACAACTAAGTCCTTTCCCTGTAAAATAAAATTGTGCTAGAGACCCGGCCTGCAATGATGAGCTAAGTTTTATGGAAGGAAAGTTGGAGTGCTAATAGTGATGGGTGTGTGCACAGCTCAATCGTCATATGCTGTTAGAGTGGAACATCACCCACCATTACAACCCCTGAGCAGGTGGCAGTGTTTTGCATAGTAAAGCATACAATTGAACATGTGCAAGTAAACATCTTAGAATGATAACATCATCAAATTGTGTGTTGCAATTTTGGATGCGGTACATATTACTAACAGAAGATGTACCCAAAAAAGGGGAACAATTGTGTTTCATCATAACCTGAACATAGTTCTAAGTTGAAGACTGTCTACTGCTATGTAACAACCCCCTTGCACATGTGGTGCAATTGTGTTGTGTGGCCTTCTTGGCAGCAGGCGTTCAACTGTGTAGTTCTCTCCCACAGGATGTTGTCTAGAGTCATGTAAATGAATCATTAAACTGGGCATTCTATAGGATGGACATCCAAGAAGACCGGAGTTGTATGCTTAAAAGTATGTGGATTCTCTTTATCCAGTAAATGTGACAGACTTTCTTTTTATTTATTTACTTAAAATCAATTATTGGGGGCTCTTACAGCTCTTATCACAATCCAAACATACATCCATTGTCAAAAACATTTGTACATATGTTGCAATTATCATTTTCAAAACATTTTCTTTCTACTTGAGTCCTTGGTATCAGCTCATTTCCCCCCTCCCCTACTCTCCCACCATCATGAACCCTGGATAATTTATAATTTTCTTTCATGTCTTACACTGACTGCTGTCTCCCTTCATCCACCTTTTTTTTGTTTGTCCCCCTGGGAGGGGGTTATATGTAGATCCTTGTAATCGGTTCCCCCTTTCGTCCCCCCAGCTTTTTGTCCCACCCCTCCCCCCACCTTCCCCTATCCTCCTGGTACTGCTACTCTCATTATTGGTCTTGAGAGGTTTATCTGTCCTGGGTTCCCTGTGTTGCTAGCTCTCATATGTACCAGTGTACATGCTCTGGTCTATCCGGATTTGTAAGGTAGAATTGGGGTCATGATGGGGGCGGGGGCGGGAGGAAAGAACTAGAGTCCACTTGTATGCTCCATCGGTGCTACACTGCACGCTGACTGACTTGTCTCTTCCTTGTGATCCTTCTGTGAGGGGGATGACAGACTTTCTTACAGCATGATTCATTTGGGACAGCTAATTTAGTGTATCCAGTGAGGGACTGGACTCTCATCACCCTGGATTGTTCCACGGGGCGCTGAGAGTGCTTATGCGCTCACTCCCCATAATTGAAGACAGAATGAAACCCTGTTTGGTCCTGCACCATCCGCACAATTGTTCTCACGTTTGAGCCCACTGTTGTATCTTTGTCAATCCATCTTGTTGAGGGCCTTCCTCTTCTCCTCTTCCCTCCTCTTCATCAAGCATGATGTCCTCCAGGAACTTACCTGTCCTGATAATACGTCCGAAGTACATGAGGCAGACAGTACTCCCTAGAGGCTAAGGAGTATTCCGGCTGTACTTCTTCCAAGACTGGTTGGCTTGTTCTTTTGGCAGCCAGTCCTTCCAGTATTCTTTCCCCTAACCCATAAAGAGGGAAAACAAAATTATTGACAGTACAACTCAAAACATAGTATTATTTTTTCTTTTAGAGAATATAGATAAAATCTTTCTGCTTGAAAGAGCCTCTATCTCTATTTATTTTCATTCAACCTTA
>NW_022103896.1:78019312-78024664 GCF_000313985.2 Echinops telfairi | reverse complement strand
TCCCTCTGATGGTAAAGTTCTCTCTGAGCTCCAGGAGATCCACTGTGTAGGAATCTTGGGATGGGAGGACACACCCCACTCCTGGCTCTTGCTGGTAATGAGATCCCTCCCCCTGCTTTTCAGAGAGCTTATTTTATACGCAGCAGGTTGTTACTTCAGGGAATCATGTTCACAATTACTCACAGCTAAATACTATCAGTACCTTCTCCTGCCTTCTAACCAAACCATGCAGGAAAAGGTTGTGTGTTGGGAGTTACGCACTGTCCCTGCAGAGTCAATTCCAACCCAAACCAAACTCTGATATTGATTTGGATCTGACTCTGATTGACAGAGTAGAACTGTCCCTGTGGGTTTCTGAGATTGAAAATCTTTACAGGATTAGAAAGTCTTTCACCCTCATGAAGACTGGTGGTTTTAAACTTCTGGCATTATAGAACAGAGTAAACCAGACACTAAATATTTAGAAATGCTAACTCATCTTTCTCCCATGGCGTGTCAGGGGAGTTCAAACCACTGACAATTTGTGTAGATGTCCAGTGTTTAAGCTACTGTACTACCCATCAGCTTCATCTTGGTTGTTATTATTTATTCTACTTTAATGAACTGCTTAGATATGAAGTCAATAGGTCATTGATAACAAATAAGCAATTTAGACTAGAAGGGCCATTTTCTAATTTTCAGTATCAGTTATCTTCTGGTAAACAGATTCATATATTCATATATTCATGTTCGTGATTACACAAAATATACCTCTTAGCAACAACAACAGCAATGGGTTCTTTTTTATAACTAGTAAACATATACTAAGGAGTCCAGGTAGCATAAAACATGAAGCTACTAAGCATAAGTTTGGTGGTTCAAACCCACCAAGTGGCTCCATTGGAGAAAGAGTTTACAATCTGTTTATGTAAAGATTGCAGACAAGACAACTCTGTAAGGCAGTTCTATTTTTTCCATATAGAGTCACTGTGGGTTAAAAATGACATGACAGTGTATAGAAAAACAAAAGAAAAATATTATGCTCTAAACCTATAAGTGATCTTGGGCACTCTATTTATCTCCCTTTAGAAATAATTTTACACATAGATTGTATTGGATGTCACCGTCAAGGCATCCTCTCTTGTGTCTGATAGGTAACAGGTTTTGTTTTTAAGGCCTTTGGAGGCTGCTGCCTTGCTCCAAACAAGGAGCTGTGAGCCTTTGTCTTACATCATCTCCATGTGTTTTGTATTGCATCTGTATAGTAACAGCACGCCCATGTCTGTTCTCTGCCCTTCATGTCAGACACACATTCACCTTAGAGATAAATCCACACCCAGTAGAAAGGGGCAAAGTAGATCACAAGGTATTCTATGGAATCTTTATTCTCAAAGGCTTTACTTCAATAGAATAAAGTACACAACAGGAAGGGCTCATATTATTGTGAAGTTAGTAACATGCATATATTGTGTGAGAATGTAGGTTAAAAGATAATTGAATTGTAAAGTCTTGAAATAAATTTCAATTGCTATCAATTGTATTTCTCAAAAAATATAAATATCGTATTTTTTAACATATTTTCTGTGCTAGCATTTGTCTTTCTTTTACAAACTCTTTGTATGTGCTTGGAGCTGCTCTAGATACTTGGCAACTATCAACTCATTTAGCCATTAAGACAAGTTAGCATTATCCTCATTTTACAGATTTGTTAATGAAGACACCCCGTTAGGTCATTTAACCAAGATCACACACTTCAAATGCGGGCAGTCTGTGTCCAAAGGCTCAGCTCTTCACCACTATACTGAAGAGCTGTATAACTTCTAAGAGAACATCCTATTCCTTTCAACCCCTCTGAAATTCTCATAATGAGGACTACAAGTGTCATCCAAGCTCATAGGAGGAAATAGCTTCCAGAGAAGGTGCGATCATTTACATCCTCTTAAGAGTTCCATGGTAGTGCTACAGAAATATTGAAAGTATCATGAATGGCTAAAAGCACAAATAGAACTTTCTTGGAAGAAGTATAGCTAGAGTGCTCCTTAGAGTCAAGGATAACGAGCATTCCTCTCATGTGCTGTGGACCTGTCATCAAGAGACCAGGCCCTGGAGAAGGACATCGTGTTGGGTAAAGTGGAGGGGCAGTGAAAAAGCAGAAGGCCTGCAAAGGGATGGATTGACACCATGGCTACAACAATGGGTTCAAGCATGGGGACAATTGTGAAGATGGAAAAGGACCATGCAGTGTTTAGTTGTGTTGTGCATAGGGTCGCTAAGGATCAGCGTTGATCCCGTGGTACCCAATAACAACAAGCACTGAATCTTGAGTGACAGACTGGGGAAGGTATTTCATATGGAAGATGCAGCAAAAGCAAGACATGAACATAGGAAGCTAGGAGAACAGTGAGTAGTCCTTGTGGACATGTGCAAGCTGGAAAGAAAGGTGATTGATCATTGAGGCAGTTAGTTTATTGTGCCAACCTGACCGATAAACACATGTAGGGTTAATTGAAGGGCGGAGGGATAAATGGCTCAGTGAGCCTTGCCTTTCTAGTTCTCGGGTCTCTTGCTTTCTGATGGTCAGACCAGGGTGCAGCTGCCTTAGTCAGTACCTGCTTCAGCTGGCAAGGCTCACTTCCTGCAAGCCATTCCTGAAGAGAAGCCACATGGACCTACCCCGATGCAGCTCTGGGTGCTAGAGCACCTGTGTGGAGACCCCTGCCAGCGCTGAGATGCTTACATGTTCACTGATTCGGCTTTCCTCCTGCAGTCGGCATCATTGCGTCTGTTTTGTGAGATGGAGGAGGACTTTGTGGATTGTTGTTGGACATATGGGTTAATGGGTTAATGTTGGACTTGTGGGCTTGGGCATCACTGGGTTGGGATATTTTCTTAATGCACACTTAACCTTTATATAAAACTCTCTCTTATACATGAGTTTCTGTGCATTTGTTTATCTAAAGTACCCAGACTACCACAATCATCATGGGCAGACTTGAAGAAGTTAGGGCTTTTGACCTTTATCTTGTGTGAAATAAAGAGCCTTTCTCAGTTTATAAGAGAAATGTCACTCAGAGAACTCAATATCAGGAGGCTATTATGAAAGGTAAGGCTCCCTGGTGACACAGTAGTTAAGCACTCTGGTGCCAACCAAAAGGTTTGAACTCATCAGCTGCTCTGTAGGAGAACGATACAGGAGTCTGCTTTTGTAAAGATTACAGCCCTGGAAATCCACAGGGGCAGTTCTTTGCTGCCCTAAAGGATTACTATGAGTAGGAATCAAGTCAAGGACAACAGGTCCTGGTGTCCTGATAAGCATGTGCAGCATTGACCAGATAAGCAGGAACATTTATTAGGAGATTTTGACCAGAACTAAACCTGTTGGTATAGTGTATATTCTGATTGATGGGACAGCATGTGCACCATAAGGTTTTTGTCACTAAAGAACCCTGGTGGTGCAGTGATTAAACACTTGATTGCAAATCAGAAGATTGGCAATTCAAGCCTAACCAGCTGCTCAGTTGGGGAATGATGTGGAGATCGGTTCTCATAAATATCCTGTGTTAGAAATTGATGGTGCAGTTCTCTCTTCCAGGAGCAGTCAGAGTTAGAATGGACTCAAAAGCAATGGATTTATTTTGTGTTTGGAGTCTAATTTGGTGTCATTTTCTCTGAACAAACCTCCAGGTCTTTCTTCCATGGCAGTGCCAGGTGGTTTTCAACCATCCACCTTTTGGTTACCTTCAGCAAGTAGCGAGGCTGGTTGTGTTTCTTTCCCTGGGGCAGGCTGTCCCAAACATTTATTCCTGAAGAGTCTGGGCCATTAGTGGTCACATCAGAATTGAATTGCTGTGGTTTACCATTGACCTGAAACTCAGGACAAAGTCTTCTTTACGTCCATCAGGCAACACCAATCCAATTTCCCCTTGGTAATCAGGATGTCACACCCCTCAATACACTAACACCCTTCAGGATGTCACACCCTTCTCTGTAAGCATGAGGAGTTGTCTTTCCAATCAATGACCTCACTGAAATATCAGACTCCTTTCTCAATTGAGAATTAAGCTGGCATTGTAATTCAGGTACTTGTATGGTAAGACTCTGGGTGTGATTTTCAATAATATCAGTGCTGTTCCTAAGAGAGAGAACACTTCACTTTCATAGCAAACATAGAAACCTTGAGGTCTTTTATAAGGCATTTGAGGCTGACTTTTGAAGCTCTGAGTTCATCTCTTTCCCTTACCAGTTTGTCTACTGTAAATAGTGCCAACCAATCAGCGTCCCTGTACTTCTCATCCTGGCAAAATTGTAGACTAGTATCAAACACAGAACCACCTAACTCACTTCTCACCAATACTTCATCTATCAGTGGTGCTATTTAGGGTGTTTACTTTGCCACTTTGCACCATGGATTAACAGTGCCCTCTTCATTAATAGTGACAGACTTCTTGGTAATAGTAGAGCTAGAGGCCACATTCTCAGTGCTTTTACTCCTAGTTAGACTTGAGAACCAATTTAGAAAGTTCATCTTTATGATTTTTGTTTCTCTAAAACAGAATCACTCTCAGTACTAAACGTGCTATGCTAGTTTCTTTAGAAAAGCAAATCAGTGACTCTTGTATGTATATGGTGTATATAAAAGGAGATTTCTATCTAAAAAAATGGCTCACACAGTTGCAGAAGTGGCTAAATCCATTATGGTTCAAGTCCATGGGTTGAATAAGGTGAAGGCTGCTCCTGGATCCTGTAACTGCAGGGGCTATTGAACAAGAAGCAAGAAGATGAAGCAGGAAGACAACAGGTTGGTGGATGCTGAACCGAATGAATTGAATCAGTCTAGTGGATCCAGGGCCCGCTGTCCCCTGATGGTGCCGAGGATCAATGGGACATATAAAATGAGGTTGACGAACCCAACTCAGGATCCAAATTAGTTGTGCTAGCTTCTACTCACTGCCAATTTATACTATAGACCACACCCTGAATGAAATGTACCTCAATTGTATCAACGTTATCAACACATTAGGTAGGCTAAGCTCCCCACATGGAGTGATGGCACAGGAGTAAAGCACTGAGCTGTGATCCACAACCCAAGATGGGCAGTTCCAAATCAGTACTTCTGATCCCAGGAGACAGATGGGCTTTCAACACTCACCAAGATTTACAGCCTGAAAAATATGAAAGCTCTGATGGCATAGTAGTTAGAGTTGGGCTACAATATGAATGAGCAACAGTTTGAAACCACAAGCCACTCCTCTGGAGAAAGATGGAGTTTTCTACTCCCACAAAGAATTAGTCTTGGAAACCCACAGGGGCAGTTCCACCCTGCCCTATGGGGTCATTGTGAGTCAGCATCGACTCAGTGGCATTGTGTTTATC
>NW_022103896.1:78004642-78017421 GCF_000313985.2 Echinops telfairi | reverse complement strand
TTTTTAAAAAAAGATCCCTTCATGAAGTTGACCATACAATATTAGGTCATATGATGGGAGAATCCTGGCCCACGCAAATCGACATAAAACCTAACTATCATATGTACATTTCATTCCCAAATTTCTCTATACCATCCCTTGAACATAACAGGTTCTCAGTGTGTATTTCAAAATGGCTAGCTTGTGTGATTTTTCTATATAGGTAAGAAAACTTAATTGAATAGACTCAGAAACTGTAGGAAGGAAATAAAATTCCTCTAAAGTGTTAACTTGTTGTTCAGTGTCAAGTTGGCTTTGACTCATGGTTGACTCTGAGCCATGTGTATGACAGAGGAAATGCTGTCCGGGTTTGTGCCATCATTATGATTGTTGGTGTGTTTGGGTCTATTGCTGTATCTATTGTGTCAGTCATCTCATTGAGGTTTCCTTTCATTTTTGCTGACCCTACTTTTCCAAATATGATGCCTTTTTTAGCAATTGATTTTTTCCTGATGACATGTACATAGTGAGTCAAAGTTTCTCCATCCTCATTTCTAAAGAGCATTCTGGTTGTATTTCTTCTAAGACTGACTTGTGTGTTCTTCTGGCAGTCCATGGTATGTTCAATATTCTTTGCCAACCCTACAATTTAAATCCATCAATTCTGCCGGCTTGCTTTTTCATTGCACCGTTTTCTCCTGACTTGGGTCAGGCATTCCTTAATCATCATGGCTTTGCTTCTGAGCATTTTAGAAAGCTCTTTGCCAGCAGATTTTCCCATTGCAAGAATCTTTTGATTGCTTAACCATCGCTTTCATAAACTTTAATTGCTGATAAAAGTAGAATGAAATAATTGATTACTTCAATTTCTTCTTCGTTATTATGATGTTTGTGAGAATTTTTATTTTCCTCACATTCAGATGCATTTCATACTGAAGGCTGTTTAAACCATGTTACGTGGTCTTTCATTTACTTTAAAGTAATATGCAGCCCACAATGTGTTATACATGTATACTTGTGTTTTCACACTTACTGCGGGAACCGGGTAGAGGTAGTTTTGTTGTGGGTGATATATTTAAAGTGCCCTAATAAAATATATTTGAAGGACCTAAAAATCCACATGTGAAGGGTAGCATATTCCATCAACACCAAAAAGTTGTACTTAGCATACTAAATATTAGAAATGTAATATTGGTGAGCAGAATGTTCTCAAATTATTCATATTGACCAAAAATATTATGTGCTTTTCATGCACAAAGCATTTGTATCTAGTGAACCCACTAGCTGACAATCTCTAGAATAAGGCCTTAGAGTTTGGGCTCTGGACAGTGCTATGCCCAGATACCTAAGGATTCCAGTGCATAACTCCAACTGAGTCTGCAATCTGAGAATATTGTCAGAAGCTGCTTTTTCAGTTGGCAAAAATAATGGAAATTTGATTCTACGTTGAGCTTACCTTCCCCCATCCCCAAAACAAACTTACTGCCTCAAGTAACAAACCCATTGCTATCAAGTCTATTACAATTCATAAAGCAGTGTAATATATTGCTCCTGTGGGTTTCTGAGACTGTACCCTTTACAGGAGGAGAAAGCCTCATCTTTCTCCCTAGGAGTGGCTGGTAGTTTCAAACTGATGGTATGTGGTAGAAGCCCTGTGATAGATAGGTTTACTGTACCAGCCTGGCCAATAGAAACTTGTGGAATTAATAAGGTCACAGTTTACTTGGAGGGCAAAGAGATAAATGGCTTGGCAAGGCCCTCTCCTCTCTCTCTCTTGCTTTCTAGTGATCGGACCAGCATGTGTCTGTTTTAGCTAGTTCTCTGCCTCAACTTGTGAGCTACACTACCTGTGAGACAGCTAACCCATGGACTGTGTCACTAGAGCTTGAGGTTCCTTTGAGACCTGCTTCACGATGCTGCTGATGGATACATAACTTGAGCTTGAGGCTGGCGGAGCCTGTTGTCTTTCATTGCTTGAGTTCTATATCCCATCCGGGCCTGTTTCACTAAGCTCCTGAGTTGCTGAGTGTTGGTGACCTGCCCTGCTATTTGCTGCCTAAGAGCAGACTGCCTGCATTGCCTTAAGGAATACTCAGCTGTCTGCTTCCTTGACCTTGGACCCAGCAATGCTCTTGAGTTGAAGGACTTCCAGTATATTAACTGTTCCAGGGAAGTGAGTTGAACTGAGTCCTCAGTACTGCTGTGTGGACAAATTAGCTATTATATTCCTTCATGCTGTATAAATATATCTATATCTATATCTATCTATCTATCATATATATATTCATAAGTGTCCTGGGTTTGTTTCTCCAGAGAACACTGCCTAACATAAGCCCAAAGTGTAACCCACTATGCCTCCTGGTTTTATAACCAATCTCATTCTATTTGCAAATAAACATTGGTACATGCAGTAGAGTTCATACTGAGACTGTTCATAGTGAGAAGCCAGGTTGTAAGATAGGAAAACTTGAGAATCCAACTTTCTTTCAGTATTAGAGGCTAAAAAGAACACACTGATCATAAATTATCAAATTGGTAGCATCAATATTTAACATAGTAGACCAAGGAGTATTCTCTTACAAAATGGCATTTGTGCTGAGACACAAATGAAATTATACAGAGTAGAGCTAAAGTACTCTAGTCAGAGAACATGAAATGATTCAATGCTTCAGGCTTAAAGAACAAGGGAGAGAGAGATGCAAGATGAAATCAAAGAAATAGTTATGGGTTAAAGAGGACCCAGTATCAAGTTAGATGTTGATTCTGAGACACTGGGAAGATGCTAGCCTGTTTGCTCCGGAAGAGCAGCATCTTCTTTAGCACAATGATCCTGGAGACACGAAGAGAAAGGATTAAAGAGGAAAGACAATGTAGGAATTTTGAGTGTCTGAACTTCTGAGTGTTAATTTCTACTTACTTAGAACCTCAGAAATGTTAGTTAACCTTTGAAGTCATCTAGTCTTACCTTCCTCAACTGTGTTATTCAGTGCAGTAACCACCAGCCACATGTGGATGTGAAACAGTTGAAAAGTGAAAAATCCAAATTGTGATGTATTGCATATACAAAATACACACCAAATTTGGAAGGCTTCCTGTGAAAACAAAGTAAAATATTTCAATGATAATTTGTCTATGGTAATCGTGTTTAATCATTTTTTTACATATAAAGTTCAATTCTTTTTTTAATATTTTAATGTGACTATAAGACACTTTAGAATTACAGATGCAGCTCACGCTCTCTGTCTAGTGGACGCCACTGCCCTATGGCATCCTGACAAATGACGATGCGGCCTGTGAGTAACACATAGCTCATTGCCTCACTAGGCAGCCCCCATCCACTATCAGACTACTCTGCTAAAAATGAGTTTTTTACCTGTAGTTTGAAATCCGTCATTTGGGAACTTCTATCTGTTGGCACCGGCTCTCCCTTCTGAGTATCACAACTCTCTGCAGTTCACTCACATCCTGCTCTTCTGACGGGTTACTGAAAGGTGCCATCTGCATCAACCACCCAGAGGACGGGGAGGGCAAAGCTGATTTCCTCTGGCTTCCCTACAGTCAAAAGGCAAGATCACACATACCTCCAATCTCCATCTTTCTTTACCTATTTTGACAATGACTCTTCCTCCCATTTCATTCTAATTTTATTCTGGGTTCAATAATTCATTGCAATGGCCAAACAGAACTCAAAAACAACATTCACTATAAGGAAGTTTATGAGGGGAATTAACAGGACCCAGGATCAGTAAACAGTCAGGATACATACACTGAGCCACAGCAGCACCTCTCCTCAGCTGCCAGCCACGTCTTCCTCTGGTTCTCAGTCTCTCAGCTATGCGAGTTCTTGGCTTCTGCCTCCATGGGCCAGGAAGCCTACTAGCTGCTTTACCTTACAGTCTCCTAGTCTTCCCACTGCTCCTCTGCTCTGCCTCATGGTTTTCCTGCCTTGGCCTCTGCTCCTGGCTCCTTTGCTCTGTCACGTGGTCTCTGTGCCCAACTTCGGAGGACTCTGGTTCCGCCTGCACCACTTCAGACAGAGATCTTGAATGCGCTCCACTCCCAATGGGCCTGCGATGCTCTCTGTGCTTCTGAGACGGCTAGACTACTCAGAGGAATGGCTTTGGTGGAAGTGTAGTTTCTGTCTTTCTGGAGACCAGATCCCCGAGGAACAAACGGTGCTGTCTGAAGCTATACCCTCTATTTAAATAGAGCTTTAATCCCACCTTAGTCTTGTCCATTATAATAGCAGAGAACTCCTTCCAAAATAAGATTATAACCACAGGCCTAGAGGCTAGAATTTATAATACGTTACTTCAGGGATTCTGGCTTGTCGGGCCATATTAATTGACTACGTCTCACTGCCCTACCTATTTCTCAGTCTTATCGAAGAGGGCATGGCAGACTTTTTGGCAGGTACTTTGTTAACAAAATTCTGTATCAGCACTGGCAACCCTTGCAGGATTATTTGTTTTAGTCTTTTTGTGCCAGGTGCAAAACACTGACCCCTCTTCTTGCTGTAAGCTACAGAGTAGAACTCTGCTTGAACTTGACAATGCCCTCACGGCCTCACAGATGTGTCTTGGAAAGAAGCAGATCTTAAGGTAACCCTGCAAGGATTTTGTTCCCTGCCCTGTGTTCTATCACAGGAAATGGACACCGGTGAGGCGAAAGCCGTCAAAGGGAGTGGCACTCAGGAGATCATGTTTAGCCAACATCAGTCTCTTTTAAAATAACCTGCTCCAATTCAGCTCCTGGAAGGCTGAAGGATGGCATCCATTAAAGAAGGCAAGGAACGTTGGCTTATTTGCCACATAGTGTCCATAATGAAATAATGAGAAATTTTATTTTAGTTAAGATATTTGAGACTCAACAACTAAGGTGGAATGATATTAAAATATTCCATGAAAATTTCACATCTCAAATTCTTGATGCCTATTTTTGAGCTCAAAGAGAATTCAAACCTTACAAGAAGTGATACTTAAATTAAAAAAAGATTTTAAATAACATATTTAAAGTACTTTCATTGCAAATTTGTCGCCATCCATGATTAGTTCCGTTTTTTTTATTTTAATTGCCTTCATTGCAAGAAATGGTACTCTTGAAAACAACGATACAGCTGTCACAAACTAACTCTTTTTACATTTTTAGTTCTTTGAACTTAGACTTTGTTGCTAATCCCTAGATTCACATTTAAGTAGAAAGAGCAAACAACTTTTTTTTCTGGTTGAGATAAAACTTCTTAAAGCCAATAAATGTCCTAATGCAGATGTGAGCTCACACAAGTAAAGTTTATTCCAAGTCCTAAGTGGAGCTCCAAGTTTTGTAAACTCAATATATTCCTATTATTCAGACATGCAATATAAGAAATAAGAAAGTATGTGATGAGTATAATTCAAAATATCCACCAACACTAATGTAAGTTACTCCAATGTGTCTGCACCCTCCACATTTGTCCCGCTTCAATTCCTATAAATAGCCACATTTTGAAGTTTTGCCTATATAAAGCCCAAAGCAGCACTCAACTTATTCAATTCACTTTAACCTATTAATTCAATACTGTGGTAGTTACATAATTTGGTGTCAACTTGAGACTATTAAGAGTGAAGGGGTGGAGTTTATCTGTCAATGGGGTTGCAGCTTGATGACATCATTTGGAGGCACTGCGGAGATAGATAACTCACTGGAGGCCAGGCACAGTGTACACTGTTTGACATTCCTGTTGACAAGCCACATGGAGCTATGCTGATGGAGCAAGAGCCCTGGAGCTAAAGGAGCCACGTGGAGACCCACACCAGCGCTGAGATGCTTCCATCACCACTGGAACCACAAGACCTTCCACCCATTTCTCTGTGATCTTCCTGCATTCATCATTATTGCATGTGTTGCATGAGTTTGAAGAGGAATTTATGGACTGGCATCTAGAAGAAGTATTAATAGATTGGACATATGAGCTAATAATGGACTTATGGACTTGATTTGGAATGGGCTGGGATGCTTTCTTAAAATACAATTACTCTTTGAGATAAAGTTCTCTGTTATACAGATATGAATGTCTCTGGATTTGTTTCTCTAGTCAACCCTAATACAATTACAAAAGTTTGTAATGAATTGACAAATTCATTTTTCCAAAACAGTTGACCTGACAACCTACAAAGGTTTTATAAATACAGTTTATTAGTCCTTTAACAAGGTCATTGGACGACATAAAACCACTGTGGAAGCCAAAATGATTATATTTCAAACAACTGAAAATAAGAATTTCTTACAATCCAGCAAGGTGTCTACTAAAGAAGTAAAAGACATAACAAGAACAGACATATGTGCTCCATGTTCGTAGCAGCACTGTTCACAAGCAAGAAGTTAAAAGCAGCCCCAAATCTCACTAGTACAAGCGGGGATAAAGAAATTGTTGTACTTACACACACTGGAATACTATGCCATCCTGAAAACAATAATGAAATCACAAACAATGATATGGATGGATCTGGAAAACATCAAGTTGAGTGAAGTTAGTTAATCGCACGAGGAAGAATATTGTATGAGACCACTGTTGTAGAGAAAATGTCTGACATCTGTTCTTAAGACATGTAGACTTGATTCTTGTCTCCCAAACAAGCAGTGACTTATCTGTCTGATGTATATGAACCACTTATCACTCCCTTATTTGTACATTTTTAAAACACATTTTCACAAGAGACTCCACCTCAACTGGGGGAAAAGAGTGATACAAATAACTCCTGTCAAATACTACTGCCCCATGGGTTCCCCAATTTAATAGACACTCCTACAATGTTGTTCCATGAACTTCAGTGGAAATGTATGACTAGAGGACGCAGTGGGGGGAGGAGTTATTTCAGAGAAGGAGATTTTTCTTCTGTTAGAAGGTAAATAGGGAGGTGCAGCCTGCCCTGAGGAAAATGCTTAAGATTATTTGTGTAGACCACCAATGGGAGAAGTCATTCTATATTATATTACTAAATGTGCATTGTTGAACAAATTTCCTGTTTGGCCTTGACAACCCAACCATTGTGCTACCTGAACTTTAGACCTGGGCTTTTTGTGGTGTACAGCATTCTTCATAGGGCCCATCAGAAGGAGCCAATTTGGAAACCCCTTCTAGTGAACTGAAGGTTACCTTAAAAACACCTGTGTCATTGTGTTAATTTAAAGAGTTGAAATACTTCTTTTAGCTTAAAGCTGAAGCCCCCAAGGGTGGGAATAAGCAGGTGTCATGTTCTTTGAAATCACTGGACTTTGGTTCAGATCTCTTCCTTTCAAGGTTGCGCAATAATTGGCAACTTAGGCCAACATATATTTTCATAGTTTTGCAACATGTTTTAGCCCAGCAGGAAGTTTTGCCTTAGTAAATTAAGGTTATCAAAAACATTGTTTTATTAGACATCCTCCTCATTTTCTTAATCAGTGTTCAGTTACTTTAGTTTTGAATATGTACAAATTCCAAGTATTTTAATCTAGTCAGATTTCCTATATTGTATATTTGCATATTCCCACTAATATTTTAAATTCTGAACCATTGGCTAGATTAATGATAGTATTATTAGAATTATCAAATGTCCCCTGCAGTTTGCCTATTTTATTTCACAAGAAATTATATAACGATACCTTTATAGTGGATCACGGATATTGTGTTAGTCTGGGTATACTAGAGAAACAAATTCATAGAGAAACTTATAAGGAAGAGATTTATATAAAAGAGCAATTGAACATTGAGAAAACATCTCATCCCAGTCCAGATCAAGTCTGTAAGTCCAATATTAGTCCATATGTCTGATACCAATCTATAAAATCCTCTTCATACTCATGAAACACATGCAATGACGCCAAATGTAGAAGATCACAAGCCAGTGGGTAGAAAGTCTTTGGATCCAGTGGCATTGGAAACATCTCAATGCTGGCAGGGGTTTCTGCATGGCTTATCCAGCACCCAGGGCTGCATCAGGGTGGGTCCATGTATCTCATCAGCTGCTCTGTCTCCCAGGGTGTCAGCAGAGAGGTGTGTCTCCTGCCTCCAAGAATGAAGTACCAGATTTCCCAGAATTCTCAGGAGAAGGCCATGCCCACACAGAGGCCTCATTGGCTATGATCTGATTGACAACCTAGATTCCACTCCTACACCCTTAATCCTCAAATTGACAAATAATTGTATATCTACCACAGATATATATAAACCTTAGATATATGAACTGATTTTGAACCTTTATTTAACTGTAAATCCTACCATAAGAACAACTAGCTCATATGATATGGCACTGTGCGATGCTATTCATACTTATGAAGTGATCAGTTAAGACATGTGAGCTATAGAACATATGGTGAAGAAATCAGATAATGCCCAACTATCAAAAAGAATAGTATCTGGGATCCTAAAGGCTTGTCTAAAACAGGCAGCTATCAGAATGAGATGTCAGCCAAGTCTACAAAGAAGGAGCAACCAGCCTGTGTGATCCAAGGATTATAAATAATAAAATCCAGGAAGGAATTGTACTAGAGTTTAAATTTTAAGCACCAGGTTTACAGAAGGCTATGGATGACAGTGAAAACCCAAAATCTATTTACAGAGTCCCCATGTCCTTTAAGCTTCCACTGAACTCCCTTGGACAATTGACCAGAGATGTGAAAAGTCTTCCTCTCAGACAATGCATTGGAAAGTAGATAACTGCTGATATAGTTAAAATCCAACATCTTATCCTTTGTTTCACTTTGGAACCATTTATAACTTTTTAAGTTCTTTTTATTTTTTGCTTTTTTTAAGATTGAGATTTTTCTGTCTTTTATTTTGTTGCTATGGTTTGGGTCTTTAAAATGATTCTCTTTATATGAAATCTAGGAAGTACAGGTAAATCTATGGAGACAGTAACTACATTAATAGTTCCTTAGAGTTACTACAGGGGAGCTTGCAGGGGAAATGGGAAGTTAATAACAATGGGTAGAAGAAAAAGTAAATGATGAAAATTGATAGTGGTGACTATTGCATAACTCTTTTTAAATGTATTTAAAAGTCATTTGGCTTCTTCCTAACATTAAAAAAAACAACAAAAACAAAACACTTTTAGCATCCTATAATTCTTCTTTTTCCCCCAAGTCCAATGAACCCTCTCTGTCATCAAACCCAAAATTTCTAAAATTGCATTATTGCTAGACTTATTGGCCAATTAAAATAATTTTTGTGATTCTTCAAAAAAGGTTAGAGATCCAATCATTCTCTCAAAAGCTTCTCACCCACTTTATACTTTCCAGTCTTTTACCAGAGCACATGAGATCTGTGATCCTTGGGGACCCTTCTTTAGATGGTAGATGTACAGTCACCCTCAATGATTTTCTTCTAATATTCAAATATTTGCTTGGTTCTCTCTTACTGAATGTGAGAACCCCACTCCACTACTATAGAGTCTGTTCCAATTCATAAGAGAGTCGACAGACTTATTTTTCTCTTGGTATGTGGGTGGTGGGTTTGAATTGCCAATCTCGCAGTTATCTTGCCCATTGTCTAATCCACAGAGCCACCAGGGTTCCCTTGAATGTGGGAAGGCCTATAAGATGATGGGATGTCCCTCCAATTATACATTACAGTATATTGCATACATACTATAGCCTATATATTTTTTAATATTAAAGGAGGTGAATTTTTTGTGATATGGACTATCAGTGAAACCCTGCCCCATTTCAGTACTACTAAGAGATTATCACTTGCTTCCTAGAATTAGTGGTATATATGAACAGACACACACACACACACATACAGATCAAGTTCTTTCTTAGTACTCGTATATGAGGATGCCTGGTCCATCACTTGTTTAAAGAAGCATAATCATTGCTAAGAGTCCTAGGTTAAACAATTCAGTGCTTTTAATCAGCAATGGGGAGAGATATACCGAGCTTGGAATTCCAGCTCTATCATCTCCTGGGTGAATTCTCAGAAGCTCCACTTATATATCTATGAAATTAAACACATTGGCTGACACATAAATATGCATTCAATAAAACTTAGCTAATAATAAAGATGCCACTAACAAGTCATAATGACAAATTAGAATGTCGCAAGAGCCATTGTGCTTTCTTGAGAAAAGTGAGTGTCATCAAATATTAATTATTATCTATAGTTAATTAAAGTCACTACCTCTTACTAGAACAAAAATAATTAATTTGCTGTATGTTATTTAAAGTGAAATGTTAATATTCTGTTAGTTTCATATTAGTGTATTAACAGACTGTTATATTTGGTGTACTTCCAGAGTAGATGTCATAGCTTAAGTAGTTCATAATTGTTTGCTAAGGAAAGTTGGAAAAAATAAAAAATAGATTTGCCTACAGAGGGTCTATCATGTGTGATCCAGGGAATGGTAGCTGAAGGGCACACACCAGAGAATTGACCTTGTAATTGTATTCTGTCAAACAGTTAGATAAGCAGCCCACAGTTTTGCATTAGAATGCAGTTGGTTATCCCGTTGACAATGGGCTGGTAATCCTATAAATATTTATTGCTAAACTAAATGCAGCAGTATAAGCTTTGGCCCTTTGAGAAAGATCTGTAACATATACCTTGTCCGTGAAGTATGAAACTCAGTGATTTGGTTACTTCTGAAAATGTTAAAGACTGCCCTGCATTTAGCACGTGTGGACACTGAATGTAGAACTAAGTTCCTGGGGGGCAACCATGAGAGCCCAGGCCCTGAGCATTCTGGTTCCCAAAGCCACAGCCAGCATATGCTTCAGGGGTGAGCTATTAACCCGACAGCTGCTCTCCACTCCACGCTGAGTCGGACAGTGTGGAGCCCACAGATTAGCAGGTTTAATCTTTAATGATTGGGAATAGGGATCACTCCCGTAGGAATAGGTTAAATGCAAGAACAGAAGGAGAAAGAGAGAAAAGCGCTTTCCCTAAGATACTTCTGTAGCTGTGCACACTCTATAATGTTAACCCTCCACTGCTGCCTGGGGGAGAACAGCTGAGTCTTGCTTTGAAGGGCATGGCTTCACTCAAGCAATAGATAGAACTCCATTTCCCTGTCTGTATGCTGTGTCTAATAAACAAATATTTAAAACGTATCACTTATTTCTGGCAGATCTTTCTATAATCTATTGACTCCCCGAAACAATTTGAGGCAGCTAGTAACAAAAGTACTAAAATAAAAAGATGAAATGGCTATCAAAGAAATAAAGAAAATAAGCAAAAATAATAGGGTAAAGATAGACACGGTGGTCCCAAACTACTAGCCAGAAATATCTAAAATAAGTAAACATGATACTTAATTATGACCGATCTTTTGTTTGTTTGAATATAGGGAAGGGGCTAGGAAAAGAAAAGGAGAAATGAAGGGCAACACCTAGTATTGTCCAGAGAAACTAGATGGACAGTTTTTTCAAGTGACTACCTAAGGAGTTAAGAATCAGCCCACAATTTAACATTTTGTAATACTTTGTAATTATGTGGGGTTTTCCCTCTAAGTACTAATCAATAGCTCAGACTATTTTGAGACTCATAATCCTCAATGTCCTTCTAATGTGCTTTGCTTTTGCCTCTCATAGGCTGAAAAACAACAACAAAAAAAACAGATCAGGGTCCAGGCGAAGATGAATCACTTGTAGATAGTCCATTAAAAACAATTCCACATATACTCTGATTTATACCAGTTATGTTATTGTTGTGCTTGTGAGTATAACAAGAATTTCTGACTTTCTAGGAAATAAATACAACAAAGATGCATCCAAATAAATAAATACATGATTTGTAGTACTCTTCATATATCTCCAATGCCCTGAAGATTGTCATGGAAATCTATGGATATATTTTTTGAGTACTCCTACTGTGATAGTTAGGTAATTTTATGTCCACTTGAAGATGTATCAAAGCATAAGGGTGGAGTTGAACTTGTCACTCAGATCAAAGCCTGTTGCTGTCTCCTTGATGGTGTATGGCATTCTTCTGAAGAGGACCTGGGAGAGACAAAGGCCCCTTTCCTGTCTCTCCCCCTGTCTCTTCCGGCTGGCTGGGCACCGGAAGCTGCTGGTGTCCTGCTATATTTCCACCGGCCTTGGATCCACAGGACTCTGCACCCACCAGCCTGTGATCTTCCTGCGTCCTGCATCGTTGCATGTGGCTATGTGAGTCTGAAGAGAGACTTATAGACTGGTATTGGACGTATGGACTTAAGTTGGACTGTACTGGGATGCTTTCTTGATATCAAGCTCTTTGTTATACATATATGAATGTCACTGGATTTGTTTCTCTCATCAACTGTACTGGATGCTTTCTTGATATCAAGCTCTTTGTTATACATATATGAATGTCACTGGATTTGTTTCTCTCATCAACCTGACCTAACATACCTACCTATCTCTAAATACCTGAAGTAATATGTGTGAATTAGCTTATTTTAAGGCTATCACTTGGCTTTTACTCATATAACAAGTGAAAGTTTCTCTGTGATAAAGCTACTATAGTTCATTTTCATAGCACACTGGAAAAAAATGTCAGTATTCTCATATCCTTATCAAAGCCCTTGAAAGCAAATGTCTCTGAAGACATCTTCAACAATTATAGATGTCACCCGATATTAAGTTGAATCCCATTTTGTGTGCATGACCATGTAGGCTGTCATGAAAATTATAATAGCCTCAGACCTCTTACATGAAATTTTGGTGACTCTGCTGTGAAGACCCTGTCTATTACTGTCTTCTCTTCCCAGTGTCCACAGACACTGCATTAATTTCAGTTCTGAACACTTCCTTAAGAGAAACAGTGTTTCTGTCCATTCTTTCTCTCCCCTTTGGGCCAGTCT
>NW_022103896.1:77992170-78003897 GCF_000313985.2 Echinops telfairi | reverse complement strand
TTCATGTACACAGTCCTATCCAAACCAATATTTTCAGTGTAGTCCAGAATGAATTCACAGATGAACCTAAGCTGTTTTCAAGCTTTCGATAGGAATTCCCTTTACAGGAGAGAAAGGATATATACTATTTATGAAGTAAAGAAAATATTGCTACAAAATCATAGACACCTCTATTAATAAAACCATCCAAATGTGAAGGGACTGTATCTCAACATAATCTCCATCCGGGCCTATAGACTTCCAAACGTGGCCTTTTCATCACTCCAACCCATCCCCAAAAGAGCCCTGTTGGTATAGTAGTTATGCATTGGGCTGCTAACCACAAGGTCAGCAGTTTGAAACCACCAGCCACTCTGAGAAAGACGAGGCTTTCTAGCCCCATAAAGTGCTCCAGTCCCAGAAATCCACTAGGGCAGTTCTGCTCTGCTCTGCTCTGTTGGGTCACTTTGAGTCACAATCGGCTTGCTGGCATTGAGTTTGGGGTTTTTAACCTTTCCCCCAAGAACCTTGTGCTCTTCATTGACACCACAGTGAGCTAGCAGCTTGGGATCCTTAAGGGATTCAAATTGCGCTCCTAGTAAATATTCTTTGAATTTGCAGAACAAAATGGAAGTCTACAGAGGCAAGATCAGGGATGAAAGGTGGATGGGGGAGGGTTTCCCAATGAAATTCTCAAAGGACAGACCTTACCACCTTCAAAGCATGAGCAGGTCCATTGTCATGATGGGGAAGTGGTGGAGGGCGATTCCAGCACACTGTCCTGTTTGTTTGTTTGTTTGTTTGTTTGTTTTCTCAACAAAACAGCTTTTACTTTTCTTAAAACCTCCGCATAATAAGTCTTTGTGTTCATCCTGTGCCCCTCCCACCCCCAAATCAATCAATATTACCCTTGGGAATCCTCAGACCAGTCCCCATGACCCCTCTGTCTTGAATTTCACTAGTCCAGTGGATGCTGTCAGCAGCCACTGTTTTGAGTGGACCTTGTTTTGAAGACAGCTCAATGACACTAGGATGAGTGTGTTACTGAGAGAGCTTGGATGTGCCATCAGTGATCTCTGATGTTTTTAAAGCCACTGTGCTTGGAATAAATCTGCACATATGTGAACAGGCACTCTGACAGCAATATATTTGTGTTTACCCTTGGACTGGGAAACTATATCCAAAGGTCAACTCACTTATTTTATTGGAAATAATTCAAGCAGAATTGGCAAGAATTATCTGAGTGGAAGCACTGGATATAGGTTGTGTCTGAATGTTGGGGATTCTATTTTTCCAATTTTCTTTATTTTGCATGTAAATGCTGAAACATCTTTCATGTGTGTTTCTATATGAAAACTGCCTTTCAATTTATGATTATTTTTTTGAATCAGTTTCTAAAATTCCAGGTATTTAAGATTGCTTAAAAGCACACATTTGCTGCATCCTGGCTTGTGCCAGAGATGAAGCGAGAACATAAAATGTGATCTTTGCTCTCCAATACTCCATGGGCCTTGAAGAGAGATGATCTTACCTTTACAGGTAAGAGTAACTTAATATGAAACATGCTGACACAAAGGTCAAAGATCAAGTGCCAAAAGAAGGGAAATGAGAATGTGATCTATTGAATCCAGTGCAATAGGGAAGGTTTCAAGTATTGAAAGCTGAGTAGGACACTAGAGGCAGGGAAATTAAATAATATTATTCTAGCTGGAGCAGCACCAACAATTTTATGAAGATAGGAATCAATGTGGTATGTCCAGGAAAGTGTAATGGCTTAGCACCACTTAAGATTCCACTGATAAGTAGTATAGAAAGTAAGGGTGGGCAGGTGTTAAATTACATAGAAGCCTTGTGCTATATACCAGATGGTTAAGCTGCCATCTATTGGGTGATGCCCCATGACGACCTTATGCATAACCAAATGAAACATGGTCTGGATCTGCAACATCTTCACCATCACTGTTTTGTTTCAGCTCACTGCCATGGTGATCCATCTAAGGGAGGGTTTCCTTTGGTTTCACTGCCCAGCACGCTTACAAAATGCCCTTTTCTTGAAATGACTCTTTCCTGGAGATGTGTCCAAAGGAGCCATCATCCTGCTTCAAGAGATTCTGGTGGTATTCCTTCTATGACAGATTTACTTATTCTTCAGGCAGGCTGAATCTCTCACACCTAAATTTGAGATATTGGTGGGGGAGTGGTGTGGAAGTTGCCGTAATGTGAGGCCTCGTGCTAGTTGCTTAAATGCCTGAGATATAGGTAAAGAATTGAGCGATTCCAGCATTCAATGCTAACTTAGGAGAAACTCAGAGCAGCTTCATGACACGGGACCCCAGGAGAAAGATGGTGAAAAATAGGATGTCCATGAGAACACAGCAGAAAGTACTGGCCAGATTTCCACTGTCAGTTAGTTCTTGCTCTGATTTTTACATCTTCTTTCTCTTTCCAGTTCGTTTATTCATTCATTCTTCTGTCCACCCATGCATCCATCCAGTTACTAAGCATTTATTTTCTACCATTTGTGGGTATGCCACAGTGCAGATGACCAGAATTTATGATGTAACTCTGAGTTAGGCATTGCAGCACGAACCACAAGGTCAGGGGTTCAAAACCACCAGTGGTTATATGGGAGAAAGACGAGGCTTTCTTCTCCCATAGAGATTTTCAGTCTCAGAAATGCTCTATAGAGACCCTGGGAGTTGGATTTGATTCTGTGGTAGTGAGTTTTGGGTTTGGGTTTTAAGTAAGTTATCTAGTTCACCACAATGGGTGACTTCACAAACAGAAACTTATTTTCTCAAAATGTGTGACCAAATTCCTATGAAGGTTGTTTCCGTCTGCTCTGGGGTGAAATCCTTCTCTCAGCTTCTCTAATGTTCTTCTGGACTTTCCTTGGAGATTTCTGCACAGCATCTATGTTGTTGTCCCTGTTGTTGTTGTTGTTGTTGGGTGCTGTCGAGTCGAGTCCCATTGTGGCATTGTCTCAATCCTTCTCATCAAGGGTCTTCCTCTTTTTTGTTCCTCCACTACTTCACGAGCATGATGCCCTTTTCAGGGGACTGGTCTCTACTGACAATGTGTCCAAAGTTCATGAGAAAACATCTTGCGATCCTTGCCTCAAAGATGCATTCTGGCTGTACTTCCTCCAAGACAGATTGGTTTATTCCTTTGAAGCCCATGGTATTTTCAGTATTCATCACTCGCCACAATTTAAATGCATCAGTTCTTCTTCTGTCTTCCCTGCTCAATGTTCAACTTTCACATGTGTGTGAGGCAATTGAATATACCATGGCTTGGGTCAGGCGCACTTTAGTCCTCAAAGTCACATCCTTTCATTTTAAGACTTTAAAAATATCTCGTGCCGCAGATTTGCCCAATGTGATGCACCGTTTAATCTCTTGACTACTGCTTCCAAGCAAGACGAAATCCTTGACAGCTCCAGTCTGTCTCATGATGTTCTTAGTCCGCTTGTGAGGAGTAGGGTTTCCTTAACACTATGTTATAGTTCAACTGACATCTTTGATCTTCCTCAGCAAGTGCTTCAAGGTCTCTTCCCATCAGGAAACAAGGTTGTGTCGTCTGCATATTACAAGTTGTTAATAAACCGTCCTTCAACCCTGGCTCAGCATTCTTCTTCAGATAGTCCAGCTTCTCAGATTATTTGCTCAGCACATAAATTAAATAAGTATGATGAGAGGATACAGTCATGACACTCTGGTGCTTCCTTATTTTTGTGCCCAACCTGTACTTTTATATCTCAAAAACAATTGACTGAAGACACACCATATACTGATATGGATTTATTAATATAATAAAAAAAAAAACCTAATCCCAAATGAGTTTACACCATCAGGTATAAGGATTAGGATTTACAACACATATTTTTAGGATGCAATTCCATCCAAAACATCAACTATATCAACATTTCTGGAGAGCGATATCCAGGAATTTGTCTATTTAGCAAACTCTACAGTGGTCTCTGCATCCCACTTCACTCTGAGTTACTCAAATTATTACCAGAAAGTCACTATCATATAAATTAATTTAGTCACATCAGCAAGTCTTATTTTTAGTTGTAACTTCTATTTATTAATAACAGTCTCAACTTATACATTTGCATCCATAAACATGTACAGTATAGGGTGATTCAAAAAGTTCGTTGATAAATGGAATAAAAAGATAATGGAATTTTTCAACAAACTTTTTGAGGGGAAAAAAACTGTGTGCGTGGATGTATATGTGTGTATAAGACAATATATTATGGATTGAATTCTGCATCACCTCAAAATATATTTTTAATTTAACCTCTATGTCTATGGGTTTCTAATCCCATTGGAACTGAGTAGTGTCCATATGCTAACGACGAGGACTAGTGTGGTCTGGGACTTGAGTCCATCTCTTTGGATGTATTAAAGAGATTAACCAAGCAAGTGAGCAAGCAGAAATGGGAGGAGATTGATGCCCAGCCTTGTGGAGAGCCTTAAGAAACCAGTAGACAAATGGAAGAGACCGGGATCTTGATCTAGAGCAGACAGAGAATGTTTTCCCCTAGTAGCAGCCTTTAGAAAAGCTGATTTCTGGCTTCCTAAATTTTGAGAATATTGAAAGTACTATGGACCTCCAAAGAACAAACCTGTCTTAAAAGAAGGACAGCCAAAAGGCTCCTTCGAGGCAAGGATTGCGAGATTTCATCTCATGCACTTTGGACAAGCTATCAAGCGAGATCAGTGCCTGGTTAAGGACATGAAGCTTGGTCAAGTGATGGGGCAGCGGAAAAGAGGAGGGCCTTCGACAACATGGATGGACCCAGTGGCTACACTGATGGGCTCACACCTAAGAACAACCGTGAGGCTGGAACGGGACCAGGTAGGGTGTGGTCCTGCTGTGTGCTGGGTTGCTAAGAGTCAGAACCGACTGGACAGCACCAAAATGTCTGTTTGCTGAAGCCTTGTGCTGGGTCTGTTTAGCAGCACTAAATGACTGACACACGATCCTCATCCTAAAATGCACGGTGTGTTAGTCTGGGTGTTTTAGAGAAAGACCGAATTGCCAAGGAAGAAGGCACATAACAGATGGTGTAGTTGGTGGGATCAGAATAAAGACTTCTTTTCCATGGAAAAAACAAAAACAAACCTTGGGGTGTGGATCCACTTTGCCATGAATTGGTCTCTGTGTGAGAATCCCACTGGGCTGTCTGCAGTGAGCACAGTGCTCAGTATAATCACCAAGGCCGTAAGGTGGACCGGCTTGGAGGCGCCATCCTTGGGGCAGGAAGCCCAGAGACCCGTGCCGGGGCACCGAGAACTTCCTGTGTGACATCACGTCCTCGATCCCCGCTGGTAGAGCAAGGCCAAGGTTTGTCGGGAATATTTTCCCCTGACACTTAAACCTCAAGGACCAGGTATGTCAAGGGCCCCAGCCCCAATCTGGTTCCTTTGCAAAGGAACAACTCTATCAAGCATATTGGGTATTGTGTAATTTAATTTAGTCAGAGGGAAGCATAATTTGGTGTGTGAGAGAAAATGACTTTTTATTACACAGACACACACACATGCACTCACTCATGCATTAAACCTAATCAAAACTGGGAGGCCTTTCTCTGGATGGGCATTCATTCTGAAAGCTGTCTAGTAGCACTTTCGGTATCATACTAACTGACATGATGGTCCTCTCTGAAAAGGAAGACGTCGCCTCAGAAGGTCAGTTAGCGTCCTTTAAAAAGAGAATGGTGTGCTGACCGGTGCAATTTACATAGAAACTCAAAATCTCCCTGGTGTATCTGCCTATCGTCTCCACTGTATTTTTCACTTGACTCTTTAATCCCTGTAAAAGGCAAAAGATTTCACACAAGAATCCATCCTCAGCAAGCTCTGAACTCTCTGTTTTACCTACAGATGTTCTTATCATATAGGAAACAGAAGACCAGACAGAGACTGATGAGTAAGACAGAGGTGGCCACCGAGGGAGGTTGGCCATCCCATGTCACATAAGGGCCAGGCTAGCAGAGTATTCTCAAAATGGAATGAGAGTGGATTAAACATTCTTTATGGCGGCAGTAGCCCCTCCGTGGTAGGATTCTTGCCGTTCATGTGTGAATCCAGGATTTGATTCCCAGAGAAGGCAACGGATGTGCAGCCCCCACAACCGCCATTGCCTGCTGCTGAGGAGCCGGCCGACTAACAGGGACAAGGCATGAAGGTCCATCTTGGTCCCCGTGGGCTACAGTAGGTGAGGGCACAACTGATGGTAGGGATATCCATGGAGACCTCGGTGATGGCTGTGTTTGCAGTTGTGCGGTGCCATCGAGTCAGATCTGACCCTTAGTCACCCTGTGCGCAGCAGAAAGAAACACTGCCCAGTCCTGCGCCGTCCTCACCATCAGTCTTTTGCCTGAGCCCAGTGACGTAGCCACTCTGTCAATCCTGTTTTTCTCTGCCCTTCCACTTGACCAAATGTTTTGCCAGCCTTGCCTCTAAGGAGTGTTCTAGCCTCCACTTCTTCTGACGCAGATTGGTTTGTCCTTTGAGCAGCCGTGAAGCTTCCTGTGGTCTACAAATACTACCAACCTAACTCAATCTGAGTCGTGCTGGGAAGAAAGCAGATCTGCTCTGAGGACCAGAGTGGATCTGAACATGGAAATGATTAATAATGTTGCTCTGCAAAAGCCCTGCCACAGTCCATCCCGAGAGTTTCCTGATCCTGGCCTCGGAGATGGGCTTCTTGGCAGGAATCTGGGAAAGAGCACCCGTTCCGGGGGCATTGCTGCCTCCTATCCCTGAGCAGGCCGTGTTGTTTGTTTCCGACTTGAGTCACAATACCCAAGGCGACAGAGTTGGGTGTGCTGCAGTCGCTATGTGGCCCTTGTTCATAGTGGCACTTACTGAAAAGTGTTGTACCTGTTTGACAGCATGACTAGACTACCGTGTAAACCTGAGCTATCCAATACTGGCCCTTTAAGGAACTTTTCCCTTGAGGGAGATTTTCAGTAGCCATGTCCTATCTTTTTAATAAAAATCTCCAAGCACATTTCTTGCTAATTTCTAATTGTCTAGGGCAAATATGCCTTGTGGTGCCATAATTAAGTACTCCATGGTTCACAGAAATGTCAGTGGTTCGAGTCCACCCAGCAGCAATCTGTTTTCATACAGATTCAAGCTGAGAAAATGCCCGGAGGACAGTTCTACTCTGGTGCTACGTGATCACCAGGAGTCAAAATGAACCTCCCGGCAATCCTCTAGATCCAACAGGTTTTGCAATGGGGGCAAATGTTTATACAAGGAAGGATTGAGGGGATCGTTTGAAATGGAGGATAGGTGACAAGCAAAATGGTACACTGATTATCCAAAATCATAACTGGAACATTCCCCTCAACACATTAGCGTTGTGTTACTCTTTCAGAAACATTATATTTCATTCACTACACTTTTAAAACTACAAAGCATAGTTTTTCTTTGGCAAACATACATATATGTACTTGTGAATGAATATAGTGTATACAGTATTTTGCTAACAGCTGTTTCACTTGAACAGAGAAGAATACAACAGATATCCAGATGCCCACATTTAATACATTAGCATTTGGCCATTGTGTTTTGGATTTTTTTTTTCAGTAAAACTTTTTAGGTATTATTCCAGCACCCTTGCATCCCGTTATTTTACCCCTTCTCGGAGGTAACTACTACCCTGGAGATGGTGTACATCTTTCTCAGGTATCTTTTGAAAGGATTTGTAATTACTCAAATCAAATGGAGATTAGATTTTTTAAATGTGTCTTGTGTTCCCTCATTTTTTCTATGCAAGAACACATTGTTCTATTAAATTGGCATTCCATGATGCACACCTTCGTGACACGATCGCTGAAGACAAATGTGTGCATAAGCAAATGTGGTGAAGAAAGATGATGGTGCCTGGCTATCAAAAGATAACGTCTAGGGTCTTAAAGGCTTGTGTTCCCTTTTTATTGTGTTTTTTTCTTGTTGTTTACTTGTCAGTTTTGCTTCCTTCCTCCCCTCTTCTTGTTTTCTGTAGTATTGACCTCATAATTTTATATGTGTACTTTGATTTTAAAAGTTGGAACTTAGTTTATTTAATAAGTATATTTTTAACATGACAAAGATTTTATGACCCCTCCATTGCAATCATTCCTCTCATGTTCCATATTAGTTTTAAATATTCTGGCCATAACTTGGTAACTAATATTTTTCACAGAATTGCTTAATTAAGTTGTTTTACATGTTCACTAATCTCTTTGATCACCATGTCCCTGCCCATAAACCATTCCATTTGCTCTGTATGTCACACCAGTGGTAGCAGTTTCTGCATCAAGGATTCATAGAAAAGCAGCTGTTCTTAACTGGTCTCCAGGCTTTCAGTTCACCCTCATTTCATAATAAGAGATTGACTCAGCAGTTCTACCAGGTCCACAGCCATGTTCATCAGCACACCATCTTCTGGCATACGTTGATGCTATCAGGTGTTATTAAGCATATGTTTGGTTAATATGCCCTGGAATATGTATGTGGGAAGAAAAAAAGTTGACATGAAATGTTAATAGGAAAACAATTTTGCAGCTAATTAATTGGTCCTAGGATTCAAAAAACAAAGCCAAACTCACTGGCATTGAGTTGATTTCCAACTCCTCGTGACCCAGTAAGGACAAAGTAGAACTTCCCTCTGTGGGTTTCCAAGACTGCAAACCTTTAGTGTAGAGAGCCCCATCATCCTCCTGCTGAGGGCTGAAGGTTTCTAATTGTAGCAGTCCAGTAAGCACCCCAATGTAACACCCACTAAGTCATCAGGATCTAGGATTACTACGCTTTATTTCTCTTCTTTGCAAGATGACTCAAATCAACTTTTTAAAAATTTTGAATATCTGTTTTTGGTCAGGGGCCTTCATAGATTTGTCTGCTCCCTCACAACTCTAGAAAATTGTTTTAAGACTTCCACATTTTCACATAAAAAGTGAACGTTCATCATGCTCAAATAATTTACTCTGGAACTATAGTTAAGAGTTGGCATTCACATGTCTCAAGTCCAAGCCTTTTCATTTCCAGATCCAGTAGAAACAGTCCCCAGGTGCCCTTGAGTCTGCTCTGACTCCTGGGGGCCCACATGTTTCAGAGAAGGACTGTGCCCCACAGTGCTTACCAACTGTTTCCCCAAGGGAATCATCAGTCAGACCTTTCCTCAGGACATGTGCCTTTCAAGAGAATTACACTTAGTTGTGTCTCTTCACTTATTTTTAGGACAATAACATGAACGGGGAAAATAATGTTTCAGAAAGAGAGCCTTGATCATTCTCATTTAATGACCACATAGTTTAGATATAGTCTCACTCAGGGGGTCCACATTGGAAGTCATCTCCCTTGAACTCGAAGATCGGCACTTCAACATCCTCCTGAGGGTTGGGAGAAGCCGCTCTGCTTCAGAAGGCTGAGAATGAGGAGCTGAGCTGCTCACCTGAGTAATCATGTTCACAAATTTCACATTCAGGGTAGGTTCCCTCAGTCACATATGGAGAAATTGAAAAATGGAAAAATTGAAAATAAATGACCTTTGGAGTACAGGAAAGCCTTTACTCTGGGGAAAAATGTACTTCTGTTTTCAGGCAAATTTCACTTCTTTCATGGCTTGGCAGTATCTTAAGGCATACCAGCAAATCTAATAGGATGTGTTTGACAGAATGGATCATTTCTGGGGTAAAATACTTTTCTGGTTTAAAGCATGCAAGCATGAGAGAGCAAGTTTCAACCTGGACTATGGCTGCAAACACCCACAATTCACTTGAACTCTAAAAGCTTCAGGGTTTGCCTTTTAAAAATTTAAATTATGAACTAGATAGCTGTGTCTTAATAGGTAAGCTGACCACATGTCTACTTACTGGGAAAACGTTGATCTTTGGATTTTGTATTTATTTATCATAGTATGTATATAGTCATCATTACTGTGATTTTTTTTTCTCTTAGCTTCTGTTAAACTTATAGTTTTATGGCTTCTTTTCAAATTTTTAAACTTCTTTTAAAATTAACTTTTTTTATTTTGAGGTAAGTGTACATTCATATACAGTTTTAAGAACTAATACAGAAAAATCCTGCGTATAACTTTCATTAGTTTTCCCCAATGGGAACATGTGGCAATACTTGCCATTGTACAATAGCGCAATCACTATACTGATACGATTGCAGTCAAGACAGTGAATAGTTTCATCGGTGTAAGGATCTCTCCTATTGTTCATTTTATAACTACACCCACTTTCCTCACCCCCGCCTCCTCTTAAACCCATGCACTCCAGCAGTCACTAATCTTTTCACCATTTCCATCATTTTAACATCCCAAAGAATGTTACAGAAGTGGAATCAGAAGTCTGTAACCATTTGGAATTGACTTTTTTTTTTACAAGCAGCATAATTCCCTGGAGATTGATTCATCCAAGTTGTTTCTTTTTGTTCCTCCTGAGGAACATGCCGTGATCAGATGTCACACCCTCTGTGTGACCAGCTACCTATAGCAGGAAACCTGGGTTGCTAGTAAGTCTGGGCTATTACAAATAAAACTGCACCTTGTGTACAGATTGTTGCCTGAACATAAGATTTAAATTCTCTGTGGTAAATGTTTGAGAAGGTTATTGCTGGGTTTTAGGCACTCTGATATGTGTATCATGATATTCCATGATGGTTTTAATTGGCAATCTTCCAATTTTAATTGGAGGCTGTGAGTGACTTAGTGTAGTTCTTCTAGCCCTTGTGTCTGTAAAGTCCACCAGATGACTGGGTAAGACTACCGAAGGAGAGGTCCTTGTGGCCCATCAAAGAGAGTGGATAGCTTTCTAACACTGTAAACGAGGTGTATGGTACTAGACCCATGCATATAAATTGTATGGAATCCTATCATGAAGATTCTTCATTTTTGACTTTATGTTAGCCTTTACATGAGCCATCCCAGAGGCAGAAAAGGGTATCTCAGGACCAGCAAGAAAGAAGAGCATTTGGAATCAAGCTTCCTGAACTGAATCTCTTTGACCAAGGAACGGAAGAGGAGTAATAAGGCCTTGTTGAGATGGTGGAAAACAAAGGCAGAGCAAGTACAATGGCAAAACCAGGAGACCTGCAGGAGATGGCCCCCTGGTGAGCTGGCCTCCTGGAGCCAGAAAGGGGGAACACCCCCCCACACCCCCACCCCCGGCAGGAGGCTTGCTGGCAGAATGGGGTGCCTCCAGATCCTTGGTGGAGTTAGTTTGCTGCCCCCTGGAGCTAAAAGTGAGCACCTTTGGACTAAGGCTTACTGGTAAATTGAAGTGAGGCTGTGCACTCACTGATCAGCTGAACTGAGAGAGCTCTGTAACAGGTCCTCAAGACAGCCTCTTGTTTTTTCTTCGAAAAGTTTTATAACTGTATGTGTAAGGCTATCTTCCCCATTGAGTTAATTTTTGAGGAACCTGTATGATTACATACATTCAGGCCAAGATTTTCTTTTTGGCTCTGGCTATTAACTGTTCCAGTACCTTTTTTGGAAAAGGCTATCCTCCTTCCCTAGAATTGCGTTTGCATCTTTATCACAAATCAGGTGAACATATCTGTGTGGATCTGCTTCTTGATTAGTGCAGCTAATAGTAGGCCTCTGTGTTAGACAGGATTCTCTAGAGAGATAAAACCAAATTTCTGATAATTTAATATATTTATTTATAAGGATAATTAGATATATAATAAGAAATGAACTGTTAAATCATATACAGATAAATATATAATACAA
>NW_022103896.1:77973722-77989291 GCF_000313985.2 Echinops telfairi | reverse complement strand
CGTGATGCACACTTTCTTTACATAAAACTCTCTTATACGTGAGTTGCTGTGGATTTGTTTCTCTAAAGTACCTAGACTAATACAGCCTCAATCCAAGAATAAGTGAAAAAGCATTGTTACTTAGGCTTCAGTTCCCACATGGGCAAATTTACTTCAAACAATGTGTGTTTAAACACGTCTCTGTGATCACTGGACGGCTGCAGTATAGCACTGATGAAACACACAATTTTCCTCTGGTTCTTTGAGGGTTCATCACCCCCCACTATCATGACCCCAGTCCTGCCTTTTAGACTGGTCTGGCTGGACCGGAGCATGTACGCTGGTACAGATAAGAGCTCACGACACATGGAACCCTGGTCTGATAAACCCCTCAGGAGCAGAAAGGGGAGTAGTGATGGCAAGAGGGGACACAGAGCACGCCCCCTCCGGGGGAAGGAACAACAGAAAGGTGGGTGAAGGGAGACAGGGGTCAGTGTAAGATATAAAAATCAGCATAATTTATCATTTAAAAAGAGGTCACGAGGGTGGGAGGAGAGAGGGAGGAAAAATAGAGGAGCTGAGACCCAGGGCGCAAGCAAGCCAGTACCACTGTGGGGACATTGGGGATGGCCTTCCCAGGACTCCACAGCGCTATCTTTGCAAATTTCTCTGTGTCTATAATTTTTCAAAATGAAAGTGAAAAATAGCATCATGGCTCATATAAATAGCAGGATTTTTAAAATTATGGAAAATTGATGTTCCATAAAACAACGATGGAGCAATGAGGTCAGGTAGCTGGGAAATAAAAATGATAGGCCTTATAAATGTATTCAACCCTGTACAAAATGGAATGAAAAGCGTTCATAATTTTCATATTCTGGACATACAAGATCCCTGCTGGTGGTGCGGTGGGTAAGCGCTCAGTTGCTAATTAGCGATCATGATGTATAAGCTCCTGTGCAGTCTGTTTTCATAGAAATTACAGCCTTAAAATCACTGTCTGTCAGAACTGACTTGAGAGCAATAGGTTGATGCCAACTTCTCTTTCCAAGTATTATATTCTTCCTTGTTTATTTATTCATGCATTCATTCACTTAGTAAAAATAAAAAAGAAAGAAAATGAAATCCCAGTATGTATCAAGCACTGCATTAAGTCTTATAAATAAAAACATGAGTAATAGTATCCTTATCTTCAAAGACATTTTATTTGAAAAGAAATATATGTTAAAAACTACAAAATACCCCAAATTTGATGAACAAAGTGCAACAGAAACACAGAAAGGGGCGGGGGAGGGAAACCAGCCTTTTCTGATTAGTGGCAGCAGAGTCTTGGTGGTATATGTATGACCCAGGTCTAAAGGAACAATTCGAGGGGTTTTTTAATGTGAGAAACTCAATGGGATAAATGCACTAATATCTACACATAAATGACATCAACAAAAAGGGATATAGATTAAAAGATACTTGAGAAATATCTGTACATCAACGAAAGGTAATCAGTAGACCTTGTTTGGATCCAAAATTAACTAAATCAGAGGTAAGAAGATAAGGGCTAGTGAGGTGTATTTGAAAACATATCAAATGTGATAGGATTATTAGTGATTTTATGATTTTTTTTATATAGATAAAAATGTAGGTCACCAGTTCAAACTTATCAGCTGCCCTGTGGGAGAAAGTTGATACTGTCTGTTCCTGTAAAGATTTACAGTCTCAGAAAATTTAAGAAGCTGTTCTACTGTGTCCTCTAGCGTCATCATTACTCAGAAGTATTTCGATGGCCATGAGTTTGGTTTGATTTGGTTTAAAGATGTAGTTATGAAATTATTGTAAATTTTGTTAAGAACAATTATGGTATTGTTTTACTTTTAAAAATAAATTCCTTATATCAGAATTGTATATTGAAATGTTCACAACTAAAATGTTACAATAACTAGGATTTACTTTAAAATACTACAGAAAAATATAATTGTAGCAGATAGATGACACAATTGTCAAAATGTTAAAAGTTGGGTAAGGACAGATAGAAATTCATTAATGTTATTCTCTCTGTTGATTCTCTTGTTAGAAATCTTTATAGTAGGAAGTAAAATATGTCCTCAATCATCAACAATTTACCTTCAGATTATTTAATACTTAATCTTCACTTGAATTTTATTTTGATTCAAAGAGGGCATTGATTAGGTTTTCGGTCACTGGGTAACATTTTCTTCTTCTAGGTAATAGTCTTTTGTATTCCATTTGGGTACCAACCGTGCATCAGGGATAAAGAGAACCTGTTAGAGGTATTTGTATTTCTTCTGTGTTCTGAATGGAGATTAAATGTTCTGCAGAGAAACAGCTAGGAGGAAAATCATTTTGCCTCCATTATTATTAGACTTATGAGCAATTTTTCCAGCTCTGAAATTGTAAGTCTATGTTTTTTATTTAGACAATAAGCTGATAGGAATTTTAGCTTGCACAATTTTTATTAACTTCAACCAGTCTCGATAAGCAAATTCTATATAAAAGTAAGTCACATATAGAAGGTTGGTGGGTGGAGTTAAGAGAGGGAGATTAAAAAGGAAAATTATTCCATGAAGGGGAAAGTCTGTTGTCTTTAAAACATAACAACAACCAAAGGAGGGGGAAAAAGCAAGATTAAGGGAGGGAAGTATTGGCGGGAGCCTGAGGTTGCTGAGACCCAAGTAATTGGGGGAAGAGATGTGTAGCTGTCAAATCACAAGAGCATTTCTATCTAACCGCTGCTTCTGCTCAGACTGCTTCTGAGTCATTTTACCCGCACAGTGACCCATGTGACATCAGGTTTCCTTGCCTGTCATCCTAACAAATAGATCGCAAGGACTTCCTCACACAGAAGGACTGCGTAGGTTTGAAGAGTCAACCTTTCGCCAGTCAATTAACTGTTTGAGCTTCTGGGGTTCCTCCTAACTAATCTTATAGGCAAAAGAAAATAGCTTTGAAATTGAACAAAACAACTCGATTTGGTTTAGAGATATCTCAGGTGGTGCAAGAGAAGGACAATAGGGCAACAAGAAAAGAGGAAGCTTTCTGAAGAGAGACCCGGAGGGCCCGGATTTCAGCTGGGAAATTTGGAATGGAGGAAAATGCTTTTCCAAGCCAGACTTGATTATGATTAGGAGACTCAGGCAATAATGACATACTTAACTAACATGGAGAATACAGAACTTGAGTAAGTTTGAGGAGGGAGGTCATACGGAGAACGGTATTAAATGTGTAAACTTTGAAAGTCTCTAGGATATCCAAGCAGAGTTTAGGATTACAACTCAGCACTGGAGTGAGTTATGCTTTGTTGGAATAAATAATATTACTCAGCCTAATATGCAGAATGAGAGGGCAAGGTGACTAACACAGATTTCCAGCGGTCTTGGTTTCCTGTGCAGATGTAACAAAATATTACAAGCATGTGGCATTAAGAATCAGAAATTGATTCTCTCACAGTTGAGAAGGCTAGGCGCTCAAGTTCAAGGTGCTGGCTAGAGAAGACTCTCTTTCGGTCACCTCTGAGGGAAGATTGTCTAAAATTCTTCTGTTTCTTGGTGATGGACCTTCATGTCGAAGCTCACCTGTTCAGGTCTGTGTTGCTACTTAGAACTGAGAAGTGATTCGGCTTAGGACACACTGTTCAAGTCCCATTAACATAACAAGGGAACCTCCATTTCCAAATAGGATTGTTTCCATATGTTAGGATTTCAACATGCGAGGATCCCAACACATATTTGGGGGGAACATGGAACATCATATCTGGTGAAACCATAAACAAATGTGTGAATAGAGAAAACTCACTGCGTCAAAGTCGAATCTGATTCACATGACTGTAGGACAGAGTGGAACTGCCCCTGTGGGTGACCAAGACCCTTACCTCTGTGGGAATAGAAAAAGCCCGTCTTTCTGCCATGGAGTGGCTGGTGGGTTCAAACAGCTTACCTAATGGTTTGCAGCCCAATGCAGAACCGCTACACCACCATGGTTCCTGTGAATAGAGAAGACGAGAAGAGAGCCCGAGCACAATGTTGTTTGATAGGATCAGAAAAGCTTCACTGAGCAGGAGGGCTTTGAGGAAATGCCATGTTCGGAAGCTGTAATTTCCTGTGAAGATGAAACTCTACATAAATATAAGCATCAGTGTGCACATTCAGCTAAATAAGTAAAGCAATCTCAAGTCTGCAGAGTCTTTTTGCTTAATTATCTTTGCAGTATTTCTTTCATGGTAGTTTACATTCTTCATAACCTATCATGGGCATAATTATGAGTTGGAGCATTGCATTGACTGTTGATGGCATGCTACCTTTTTGATACCTGCACAATGCGAAAACTGAACTATCTTTGTCACAATGACTATCGAGTGTGGGCTTTGGGTTTCAATAAGGTGACACTTGAGGTTGGAATGATACTTATTATTCCCTAGTAGAATGTTTTTCCCCTCTTTATGGATAGTAAATGTTTCTTTTTATTTTGTACTTGTCAAATAACAAACATTTATCCAGCTTCCAAACGGGATTATCTGTAGCCAACTATTGCCCTTCACAATCAGAGACAGCACAACGGTGGCTTTGATTGTCTCCTCCTTTCTTCACCTTATCAATATTGAGGTCTAAGCTCTATGTCAAAGTCCAGCTTTAATTCTCAAACACATTAGTTTTGTTGTTTTTTTCCATCACCAGGAAAAGTTTCTGTCCAGAAAAAATTTAAGCTTTAAAAGATAAAGAATAGGTTATTTCTGGATGGTAGGGTTACCAAAATTCCTGTATTAACAAGTGAAAGAACGACTTTAAAACACAGGGCATGGCAAAAGAATTTTATTAAGCAACTCCTCGGGGGTAGAACTCCTTACCTGCCAGCAGGCCGACCTTAGTATTTCCTAATTCCTACAAGCATCGGCAGCCTGTTTAACGGTTCCCAAGGACAAGTTCTTGGACATTTCCACCAGCTGGGAACATCTGGGGTGGGAGAGGAGGGAGGGGCAGGGGAAGGTTGGCAAGCAGCTCTGGGAAATGTTGTCACAAGATCTTTTCATGGACGCCGCACATGCTCTGCCCAAGTCTCTTCCCTGGCTCTGTTGCCTGCCTCAGTGGGCTTCACTCAGGTCATCTCACGGAAGATGAAGACTTTTTGAGCAGCGAACAAAGTCAGAAAGATACACTGTTTCCCCCTTTGGAAATGTGTCATTATTTTTCCGTGGTCGTGAATCCCTAAGTCAGACGCTAAATTGAAGGACAAACTTCATAAGCCATGATCCACATTTACAGTGGACTTTTAGCTGAGTATCTAAAACACAACAGAAACTTTCCAAAATGTCTTTTCTGCGCTTTTAGTTGAAGGACATGATAGGTTGGGCCTTTCTGAGCCACCAACCACGCAAGGTCCCTGCCTCCACACACCCCGTGAGCATGAGTCTAATTTAGTAATGCTGCCTTGTTGTCGAGGAAAGCAGGAAAATAATCGATGTCTTCCTTTCTGCATATTAGAAGAACAAAACCCACAGAAGCGGTATTTTTAATACAATGTGACTACAATCTTGCTATTAAAGAAACCATTATAGGAAGGCAGATGACCAAGCTACAGATTAGGGCTGGGGAAAAAAATTCCCTCCGGGATGCAACTGTGGCAGCGTGGTTTCTCATGACTGGTTTATGACCCTGTGGGAAGTTTAAATTGGATTGAGGAAGGTGGCCAGACCCTTCTGTTATCAAAATGAAGCATATTGTCAAAAGGAAAAGGCAGGGATTCAACGATAGTGGCCGTTCTATTGCTGATGCTATCTTCTTGATGGGAGGGCGTAATTTACTTCATTTCACTGGGACAGGAAAGAATATTTGACAGATTCTGAGTAAAAGGCTTCAAAGGGAGAATCCTATTGAGAAAAATAGAGAGAGGGTGAAAAGATCCTTTCGTATGATAAGAACACTGTAATCAAAGCATTAATATGAGGTGACTTGCAATCAACTTTTCCATCATCTTAGCTAACCGGTTTGTTCGGGTGATACAGTTGGACATGTGATGAGGAAAGTGTCAGAGGGTACCTACTTACCGGAATTAACTAATTTATGAGAACCGAAATAAGAAAAAAAAAAACTACAGTTAAATCAGATTTCTGAAATAATTGTGAGCACTCTTTTTCTGCACTGAGGAGGGAGGACGCTGGTGCTCCGTTGTACTGGTAGTTCCCCGCAGAGTGCTCAGCCCAGTTTAATAGGCAGCCTCAGAAATCCTGGGGACATTCTTCCAGGAACGTCCTTCTATTAGAGATGTGTCCCAATAAACAACAAAACAAATAGATTAAAAAAAATAGATCATCTCCCCTTGGCACTATAACAGTAAATAAAATAAATTGCCTATAACATGGAACAGGAAAAGTCCCATGAATTGACACCCCAGCATTGGGTTTGTTTGTAATGTCATTGAGTTGAAGTTTTTAAGAAGTGGCCATACAGCACTTAGGAAAACAGTCATCATTTAAATTTGGGTTTGAGCCAAGCATCATACCAAAGTCCCAGGAAATTCCGCAAAAGAACCAATGGTGCATGTTTGAAAAGATAAAAATCCACAGAACAAATAGCAATGCTCTTCCTAATCTAGCACTTACCCACCTTGCCACTGTGAAGCTGCTGCTTTCATCAGGGCAGCTGAGTTGATGAGGCATTGCTCACCTTTGGGAGTCTTCCACCTTTACACTCACAGTAGGTTCATGCAGGTGAGCCTCATTGTGTGGTGGCTCACTGTAATGCAATTCACAGAAAGGGCATTCATCAGAAATGAACCATTTGTGGCAACCCTGGATGTAGCAAGTCTGTTGGGGCCATTTTGCCAATAGCTTACTTTGTGCATCTGTGAGACATTGTGTTAGTCATCACAAAATTTCCAATTCTTCATAATGCTATTGCATACTTTAATAGACTACCCCCCAAAAACAAACAAACTCACTGCCATCAATGGACATCGTTGGACAGGGTACAACTGCCCCTGTGAGTTTCTGAGACTACAGGAGTGGAAAACCCCATCTTTCTTCCATGATGCCCCTGGTGGTTTTGAACTGCTAACCCTGCAGTTGGTGACCTAACTTGTCACCCTTGAGCACCAGGACTCCTCATAGTGTAAACATAACATTTAGATGTCCTGGGAAACAAACAAACAAAAAATCATGTGACTCCCTTTATTGTGGTACTTTGTGGCAGTGGTCAGGAACCAAACACACGGTAACTCGCTTGCATGTCTATATATTTAGGGCAATGGTTTTCTGACAGATGAGTAAAGGGACACTTCTCATTGTTAGGAATTTGTTGTACGGGCTCAAGATAAGGTTGTTGTAATTTCATACTGCATAGAATTCAAAATTAAATTCCCATCCTAGCAATCTTACATTGGATTTCCCAATAAGCAAACTCTGAGGAGGAAATGTGGTACTAGAAATTTATTCCAGGGGGCCTTAGGGGGAACAGCAATGGGAAAGCACAGGGCATAGGCTAAGCAGAATGGAGAGCTGGACTACAGTGTAATCTCAGAAAGGCATCAGCCAATTGTACAGAGAGAAATCGCCAGGTCCCTTTAGATTTGTTCAGTCTGAGACAACGAAGCTGAGATTTTTATTGGATTTGAACTAGTTCTCGGGAAGGAGCTTTGTGTGAAGAAGATTCCTTTCTTCAAATAAGAGTAGTTGCCAGAAAGTGACTGAGTTGAAAACCCCAGCCATAAATACTCCAAGCACCTGAGGAAATCAGGGCTCAGTCACTAATGGGGCATCTGAGGGACCCAGCACAGTGCAAGCTACACCAGCCTTACTTTCTCCCCGGTGTCTTCACACCACCCCCACCCCCATTAATGCAATTGGCATTTCTTAGGTACATAACCTACTAGATACATTATCTGCTAAGGTTTGGTCATATAAAATTAATAGAAAAATAAAATAGAAAATAGTGGCATCTAAAATAAGCATAATAATGGCAGCTGCAAAGTACTTTGAGAGTGCAGTAGACTGTTTTACTTCTTGGGGAGATTTGACCTGTCTTCATGGGAAATCGAAAGATGAACTTCAATGCCTATATATTCCAACTTCCGTTCTTCTACTTGGTCTGAAATGCCCTTCCCACTCTTTTTCTCCGTATAAACCCTCTTATTAGAGACTTCACAGGATAAAGACAGGACATTCTACACCTGTAAAAAGTTACGGTCTTTCCTTGTGCCCCTTTTGCATTTCTTTTTAAATAAACTTACCTCAGCGGACTCACTATCATGATCCCAATTCTACCTTATAAATCTGGTAAGACCAGAAGATGTACACTGGCACAGATAGGAACTGGAAACACAGGGAATCCAGGGCGGATGAGCCCTTCAGGACCAGGGGTGTGAGTGGTGATACCTAGAGGGTAGAAGGAAGGTGGGGTAGAAAGGGGAACCGATTACAAGAATCTACATATAACCTCCTCCCTGGGGGATGGACAACAGAAAAAATGGGTGAAGGGAGATGTCAGACAGTGTAAGATATGACAAAATAATAATAATTTATGAATTATGAAGGGTTCATGGGGGAGGGAGGAGTGGGGTGGAAGGGGGAAAATGAGCTGATACCAAGGGCTCAAGTAGAAAGCAAATGTTTTGAGAATGATGATGGCAACAAATGTATAAATGTGCTTAACACAACAGGTGTTTGTATGGATTGTGATACGAATTGTACGAGCCCCCAATAAAATGATTTTTTAAAAGTTATGGTATTAGAAACATGCAGGGATAGTTCTACCCTGTCCTATAGGGTTGCTATGATTTGGCATCAACTCAATAGTAGTGGGTTTTTTGGTCCTGTTTTGTTTTTTGGATTTTTATTAGACACTTGTGCTCTGCATGCTACACTTGCTGCCAGTCAGCTGTAATTTCATGGAGGCTTCAACTTGTCCACGTAAACAGTAAACAGCTGGACAACATAATGCAACACAACAGTGTTCTTATTGTACCATCAAGTCACTTCCAAATCACGGAGCTCTATCTATAAAAGAAATAAAAACACATTGGCCTGTCCTCAGCTATCAATCACGATTGTTATGTTTGAGCCAATCCATCTCCTTGGTGATCTCCTTTGTTGCTGACCTTCGACCTTACCAAGCATCTGAGAGGAAGACTCACCAACTTTGCTTCTAAGAAGTATTCTGTCTTACCTCTTCCAAAAGAGATTCGTTTGTTCTTGCAGTCCATAGGACTTTCAGTATCTTTCACCACCGTGCTGGATGCTTCATATATGATCATCATAATCAAAGAAGCTACAGCCCACAGATGCTGTAGAGACCATCTTAACTAAGATCCCAAAAGAAGGGGGAAAGCAGTCAAAAGAAGAGCATGTGATGTTCTTGAGGCTTTCACCTGACAAACCGAATATTTAAGATTCTAGTCAAGTCTTTGGACTCCCATGTACACTATCTCCGCCAATGAATGAAATCATCATCAAGGCTCAGTTATAATAACTTTTTAACTTTGAATTACATGTTAGGAAGAAGACTTTCTCCCAAATAATTGACAACTTTTATCAAGTTTATTTATAGTTCATTTCCATTATTTTTACTAGATATATATTTAGGTTAAGATCACAGCTATAAAAGACTATACAAGATCATAGTTCAAAACGGAGAAATTCTTTACTGGATATGGATATTCAAGTTAACTATTAAGAAGACATGGTGATATTTTGGGTTAGGTCTGTAGTTGCTACCTGCAGGGTTGGTAGTTCAAACCCATTAGCTCCTCCTCAGGAGAAAGATGAGGCAGGCTGTTTGGGTAAAGATTTACAGCATCAGAAACTGCAGAGTCACTTGAATCAGAATCAACTCAGTGGCAGTGAGTTTTTTTGTTTTAAATTTAGTGATTGTGGAAAATTAGGAATATTTTTGTTATCTAGCTAATCTCTGTAGTCTGCCTCAAAATATTGTTGCCATTAGTAAAATCCACCAGATCAAATAGACAAATGGCTTGTTTGTTTATTACAATTTGTGTGCATGTATTTGTGTTATGTTTATATACAACTATTTTTAAACTTGTTCAACCAATAGATTATGGTCCTTAAACAACTGATCAGAACTACCTAACGATTTTTTTAAAAAATAAAGGTTCAGGAACTATATTCTCTGACTATTTTAATTGACAACATATGAAGAAATGAAGTCCAGAAAGCTATGTGCTCCTCGTGAGCAGTTGAGCTTGATAACCATATTGCTATAAAATGTGAATTAACAATATTAGTGCAGTCCAAAGTATTATTACCCTGTTTCCCCAAAAATAAGACAGTGTCTTATATTAATTTTTGCTCCCAGAGATGCGCTAGGTCTTATTTTCAGGGGATGTCTTATTTTTCCATGAAGAAGAATATGGTACGCATTTATTGTTTATTGTTTTATTAACAGAGACCTCGCACTTCCTGTCTGCTCCGGCTGCATTGCAGCCAACAGTGAGCTGTGCAGCAGCCGCTCTGGTCCAGAGTCCAGAATTATGGTAGCTTCGGGAGGGCCTTATTTTCGAGAAGGTCTTATTTTTAGGGGGATGTCTTATATTTCAGCGAGAGGCAAAACTGTAAGTAGGTCTTAGTTTCAGGGGATGTCTTACTTTTGGGGAAACAGGGTAGACCTACAGATATAGAGTTGATTCCAACTCATAGAAACCCTAGAAGCAGAGTATAACTATTCCATCAGATTTCCTAGGCTATTGATCTTTATAAAAGCCGTGTGGCTCATCTTTCTCCCATTCCGAAATAGCTGGTGGGTTCTAATTACTGTCCATATAATACTATTTGATAGCTGGCCCTGACTGCTGACAATTTCAGGCAACCTTAGCCACAGGGAGGATCAGGACAATAAAATGAATAACACAGACCATAGCTTCAGTCATTCCTGGAAAAACAATAACAAAAACCCTACTTATTAAACAAGCTATATAAGAATCTATAATCTTTAAGGAAAAAGTCCAATCTGCATTGAAAATATCAGCAAAAAAATAAAACACAAGAAACAAAACCAAAATAAACAGGGCTTCAGGAATTGATGGAATACCTATGGAAACATTTCAACAAATGGACACAATAATGGAAGTACTCGCTAGTCTATGCCAAGATATTTGAGTGAGAACTACCTTGTTGATTGACTCGAAGAGATTCATATTTCTGCCCATAGCAAAGAAAAGTACTACTACAAAGTGTTGAATTATCTAACAATAGCAATACTGTGTTACTTACACAATTTCATGTCAACTTGATGAAATAATGAAGGAGTGGAGTCGAGGCTGTCAATCAGGTCACAGCCTGATGATCCCTCCTTGTGGGAGTGGCCTTCTCGTGAGGATTCTGGAAACTTTCTCTCTTCTCTCCCTGGAGGCGGGATGCTCTCTCTCTCTGCTTCACCTTCCAGTTTAGGAGTCAGGTGGAAACCTGTGCTCACTCTGAGATGTTTCTACCAGCATCGGATACACAAAAAAGACTTTGTACCCACCAGCCTGTGCTCTTCCTGCATTCGAAATCTTTGCATGTGCGGCGTGAGCTAAAGAGGAATTTACGGACTAGTATTGGACATATGGGCTGATATTGGAATTATGAACTTGAACTGGAGAGGGCCAGGATGCTTGTTCAATTGCTCTATGATATGAAGCTCTCCTTCAAACATATGAGTGTCTCTGGATTTTTTTCTATAGTCAACCCAGCTTTACACAAATACTATCACATTTTGCTGAAGATAATTTTAAGATGATTGTAATAGTTTACCAACAGGGGCAAACAGAAATTCAAGATAGGTTCAAAAGAGGATGTGGAAGGAAGGTTATCATTGCTTTTGGTAGCTAGATCTTGGCAGAAAGCAGAGAATAGCAGAACGATGTTTACTTATGTTCTATTGACTATGCAAAGGCATCTGACTGTGTGAATTATTACAAACTATGGATAGCATTTCAAAAATGTAAATGCTAAAACACTTTACTGGTCTCATGCAAAGTTTGTGCATTGATCAAGAGGGGGTCATTTGAAGAGAAGGGGATACCACAATGTTTAAAACCGGTGAAGGTGTATTCAGGGTTGTATTCTTCCATCAATTTTTATATTGAGCAAGTACTCTGTCAAGAATTAGAATACTATGTGTTGAGCTGTGTTGACTAGAGAAAAAAATCCAGAGACAATCATATATGTGTAAGAGAGAACTTTATATCAAAAAGTAATTATATATCAAGAAAACATCCCAGCCCAGTCCAACTCAAGTCCATCAGTGTGATACTGGTCATAAGTTCTTCTTCAGACTCAGACAGCCACATGCAATGATGCAGAATGCAGGAATATCACAGGCTGGTGGGTGCAAAGTCGTGTGGATCCAATGGTGGTGGCTCTGACAGAAACCAGGGTCTTCCAGCAAGAACGGGAAGGCAGAGAGAGAGGCAGAGGTTTCCGGAGCCTTCGTTATGAGAAGGCCATGCCCTGTAGGAGGCATCATCAGGCTGTGACCTGATTGACAAGTTGAATACCATTCCTACACTTTTATATATCTTTAAGTTGACATGAAATTAATTATGTGACTAGCACATGCTGCATCAGGATGACAGGAAAGCCCATTAACAACCTGTCATATTCACATAGCACAGCTTGCTTGCTGAAAGTAAGGAGGAATTGAGGTACTTGTCATCAAATACAGCAGCCTTCAGTATGGATTACAATTCAGTGTAAAAAAAAAAAAACCCTCACAACTGCACCAATAGACAACATTATGATGAATGGAGAAAAAATCGAAGCTGTGAAGGATTTGATATTACTTGAATTCACAATCAACATTTATGGAAGTGGCAATCAAGAAATCAAATGCTTTATTGCATTGGGCAAAATGCTGCCCAAGACCTCTTTGACATGTTAAAGGACAAAGGTTGCACTGAATTGGTAATGTTTTGTTATGCATAGTTTTGCCACAATTAAAAATAATAATCGTTACATGAATAACAATGAGTATAAGGAAGAATAAAATGTTCTATAATTGATTGTGTGATAATTTTACAATTCTTCTGGATATTATTTAATTATTGAATTGTATGGCATGTGGATGAAGTGCCAATAAAACTGTTAAAAAAGAATTAATTTATATTCAGATGTATACCGGGGTTTTTAAAGCATTCATGCAAAAATGCTATTATCTTTTAATTTCATATTTCTATGAATGTTTTGAAGCTCCTTGATATACATTTTTTACCTAGTTCCCTAAAACCCTCCATTTAGATATTCTGTGCAGTAGTATATGTATAAAATTAATTTATGTAGTATCTGATAGTACGCAAATCTCAGTCCCCGTAATACTGAGCTCAGAACAACTAGATGGTGTCCAGCTACCACTATTGACCTCTATGAAAGGGGTCACATTAAGAGAGCTGAATACAAGATGGGAAAAGGTGTGGAACAAAACTCAAAATCATATAAGAGACCAGTCTTACTAGTCATATAGATGCTGGTGGAAACCCCCTAGATTATGCTGGTAGTTCCTCTCCAGGTCAGGAACTGAGCTCACCCTGGTGGCTCCATTTTTCAGCCAAATACTAGGTCTATAAGGGGACAGTAGCACCAGGGAGATGCATACTCCTTAGAATAATCAGCAATGTGATGTCAAAAGGGCAGAATTTCCCCAAGAACAAAGTTCAGAAGGGTTAAGGAAGAAAGGGGAATCGAAACAGGCGACACGGGGAGGAAATGGAATGTGAATGAAGAATGTTAATTACATTCTAAGGATTTCAATCAGTGACATAAAACAAATGAGTATGAATTGGTGAATGGAAAACTGATTAGCTCTAAGCCTTCACTCAATTCACAGTAAAAAAAAAAGTTTTAAAAGCTGTGTCAGCGTCCTCTAGCAGCTTCTATATTCTATTTAATTAAGAATTATTAAGTTCTCTAAAATGGTACATATTAAAATATCCTTAGAGCAAGAATCCCTTGTCTCTAACTTTGTTAAATTAGATTTCTGCATGTAGAAGAATTCTCTCCCTTCCAAAGTAGCAGGGTTGATTTTAAATGGATGAACCCTTAGAATCTCGGTCCCATTCCCTAAGCACTCTATAATTGCCAAAGAGCCGGCACTGATTGCTCCAAGACAAAAACCTAATCTCATTAGTACCTGCTGTTTGGGTAGGGAGAAGATAATTATATGTGAAGGGTATTATGCTTTTGGAAATGCTAATTAATTATACATTATTTATTGTGAGTATGGTGTTCTTGTACTATAACAAGGAAAACAGAGGAAGTGAGAACTTCAATAATTGAAACATGATGAATTATAACGACCCACTCACATTTGTTTCAAGTTTGGGATCCTGGGCTGCACTGGATATAATGTTCTATGCCACAGCTCCCACCTCAGCACCCATTATGAGAATGAGCCATTGAAGTCTATGTGTGAGTAGGGGAAATGACTTCATCGTCTGACAGGTTTTAATTAAGTTAAACTGGGCTGGGTGATTTAATTCTTCCATTAGAGAGAAATACAATAAATAGCAGTAAATAGTAAGTAAACTGTTTGCCCAACTCGAACCAAGGCACTGATTTCTGACAGACTACATTTCTCTGCATTGATATTGTAGAATTGTCCATTTCAAATCTTTCTCCTTTGCTTCTCTAGTATTTGCTGACATTAATAACAAAGGCTAAGGAGATATAAGATCTCTACACAGACAAAGAGATGAGGACTCTCAGTCCCCACTCGCCAACAGATCGAATGTGCTCTGAAGAAAAACAAAAAGGAAAACAACGAAGATCCAATTTGAGCAACGTCTCTTGACCCAGCATCGCTCTCAAAGTGAGAGAGAGATCCACAACCTTGAAAGACTATGCAATGCCCATTTTCAAACAAACAAAAAGTAGGAAGGACAGTGTAAGGAGGGCCCGTGTATCTATCACGGCGTTTACCATTTACAATCTTCAAACTTTTTGTTATGTAACTCTATCAATAAAGTTATTTAATACTTGGATGCGACTTAAAAGTAAATTAGAGGAAGTTTAAGGATAATGGAAAGCTATTTATAATGGGTAAAATAATAAAGAAAATATTCATTGGGATGACAATTGCACAACTCTTTTTAATGTATTTAAACCAAAGGTGGGGAATGTCCAGCCCATGGGGCACATATAGGCCCATGGGCCCAAGAAATCATCAATACCAGCTAACATCATACATCTCATCAAAAAGAAGCAGTTCTAGCCATCACATTAGTGTGAGTTCCTTAAATGTTTGGCCAGTATGGCTTATCAGTGATATTATCAATATTCAAATGGTTCTTGGCAGAAAGAAACTTTCTCACCCCAGAAGAACCATTGAGGTGTATGGTATGTGAATTATATGCCAATAAAACAGTTAAAAAACAGTAAATAATAAACATGTATTATTGCACCCATATATTATGCAATCTTTTTTCTCTTTTTTAAATAGTTTTATTGGCATATAATTCACCTGTCATACAATCCAATGACATCAAGAAAATGTGTATAATTATCATACAATTAGTTTTAGAGCATTTTCTTCATTCTTACACTCATCATTATTTGCTCCCCCACATCCCCTGCCATACCCCCCAAGAAACCATTAATCCAG
>NW_022103896.1:77971336-77972634 GCF_000313985.2 Echinops telfairi | reverse complement strand
TGGAGAAAACATATGGAGAGAGGCTGATGGAGCCAGACGTCTGGAGAGATGCTAACAATGCCACTGGATCCACAAGACTTCCCACCCAATGACCTGTGATCTTCCTGCATTTGGCATCATTGCATGTGTTTTGTGAGTCTGAAGAGGACATTATAGATTGGTATCAGACATGTGGGCTAATAATTATGGACTTGATTTGGACTGGGCTGGGATGTTTTCTTAATGTACAATTACTCTTTATATAAAGTTCTTTCTTATATACATATGATTGTCCATGAATTTGTTTCACCAGTCTACCCAGATTGACACACTCCTTAAACTTCAGATTATATAATTTATAATTCTTCATTAACTGATGTTGATGTGCTTCTTCCATGTGGACTTAATTGACATGACATTTAGATTGCTGCTTGTTTAGGAACAAGCCTTTAAGATCCCAGTTGCTATCTTATCTGAAAGCCAGGCACCATCTAATTTCTTCACTACACTTTGCTATAGCACCCATATCTTCTGTGTCCCCTTCCTAAGGGCGAGTATCAAACAGGGCCATGCTGTAAAAACTAATTTTTTTTTCAATTGGAGCTAAGATTTGGTTATTATGCAATCTTTAAAAAAGCCCTCAAAAGTATAAATTTTTAAAATATGAGATAAAATATAATGATGCATTCATTATACATGGATGATCATAGCAACTTTATTTGTGATAGCTGAAAACTGAAGAGAACCCAAGTGTCATTCAATAGTGATATAATAAACTTTTATATATTTGAATAAGAGAGGTCTGTTGAATTGGAATCAACTTGATGGCAGTGAATTTTGAGGCATTCAGTAATAAAGACAAACAAATAATTCATTGATACAACATAGATGAATCTTAAAAATTCAAAGAAGTCTAGCCCAAAGAGTGATATAGCCACTCTTTCCATTTAATTATCATTATCAAAAACATACCCACACATATACACACTATGCTTCTGTAAATTTGATTATCCTTTGCCCTAGGGTATGGAAGAAGGTCCCTTGGTGTGCAAATGTTTTGAGATTTTCTATTAATCGAAAGACTGTTCCCAAGTACCCAGGGGCACCACAGAAGAAAGGGTTGGCAATCTGTTTCTGTAAAGATTATAGTCAAGAACAAATTCTCTAGAGACAATCTGCTCTAGATTGCCATGATTCACAGTTGACTGGCAGGCAATGGCTCTGTTTTGGTTTGGGTGTGGATGAAGTAAGGGTGTCATTATAAAAGGAAGGTAGGGGACAGTTACAAAAAAGTCATAAATTCTGGTTGCAGTATAGTT
>NW_022103896.1:77968681-77969815 GCF_000313985.2 Echinops telfairi | reverse complement strand
ACCACCAATTTGGATCACTTGTTGTTCCCTTGTCCCTGGGTTTGTTAACACCACTTCCTTTCCTCCCACCTCCCCCTGTCCTCTGTCCCCCCGGAACTCTCGGTCCCGTTGTTTTCTCCTCCAGATTGTTCATCCAGCCTATCTTATTTAGACAGACCTGCGGAGATAACATGCACAAAAACAAGACAGGGCAAAAGCAAGCAACAATATACAACAACCACAACAAACTAATGACAAAAAAAAACACAAGAAAGAAAAGCTTGTAGTTAGTTCAAGGGTCATTTTTTGGCCTTTAGGAGTGTTTTCCAGTCTAGTCTGTTGGGGCACCACGCCCTGGCCCCAAAGTCCACCTTCAGCATTCCCTGGGGACCTCGCTGCTCCATTCCCTTGCTGTTCTGCTGCACCACCACCCCCAGTGGAAAAAAACAATTTAATTGTATGATAAGGTACCCAAATTAAGGTAATAAAAATGTATAATGAAGTTTTAATATGATGTCTCAGCATCACCCACTCTAATTTGAAAGTGATTCATTTAGATGACCTCCACCTTTTTTAGAAACTATTATTTGTGAAATAACCAGGTGTTTATGACAGATTAAAAGTAGTCAAACAATCTTTGACACTTCCCCATTAAGAAGTGGAGTCTATGCCCCCTCCTCTTGAATCTGGATGGGTTCTGTGACTGTTGTGACAACTGAGACAAAGGAAATGACTCTTTGTCAGTTTCTGGGGACAGACCGAAGAGACTAGAAGCTTCTATTTCCCATCTCTAAAAAACACTCACTCATGGAACTAAGTCACCATGCTCTGAAGAAGCCTAAGTAATGCCACGGAGAATCCACGTGGCAAGAAACGAAGGCCCCAGGTGCACAGCTTTCTTCCTGAGCCACCAGCCACCACCAACACCACTCGCCAGCTAGTGAAGTGAGTTATCTTGGAAATGGTGACTCCAGGTCCAGTCAAGCCAACCAAGCAGAAACCACATAGTCAGAAACCAGGCATTTCCGGAAAACCCTGTCCTGTTTACAGGTTCATGTGCAAACAAATTACTGTGGGTGTTTTGAGTAAGTTTGAGGGAAGTTTATTATACAGTAATAATAGTTAAAACAGTTACTCACTAAAAGGTAGGTCTCC
>NW_022103896.1:77965652-77967566 GCF_000313985.2 Echinops telfairi | reverse complement strand
GGCCCACTGTCCATCTGTTTCCTTAATACTAAACCTATAAATATATGTACATAGATCTATTTCCCCCTCATCATATATAAATATATTTACATCTGTATATGCCTGTATTTAGAGCTCTATAACTACCCTTTGCCTCCTAGTTCTTTCCTCTATTTCTTTATACTTTCCTCTTGTCCCACTATCATGTTCAGACTTCATTTGGGTTTTAGGAATTCCTCTCAGTTACATTGCCCTTGATCCAGTCCTGCCAGACCTCTTACACCCTCCTTGTCACTGATTTTGGATCACTTGTTGTTCCCTTGACCCTAGGTTTGTTAACACCCACTTCCTTTCCCCTGCCTCCACTTCTCTCATGTCCCCCAGGAACCGTCATCCAGTTGTTTTCTCTTCTGGCTTTTTTATCCCACCTGTCCCTTCTTAACTTGCTTCCCACATGATTCTTATACATCCAACATTTCACCCAACATTTCATCGAAACTGAAAAGATGAATTGGAAATATCTGGTCTAAGAGGTAATGTCCCATATTACTGAAAATGCACAGAACCTCAGTGACAAGCCAAGAAGATAGAGAAGTTCCTGAAGTCAACTTGTCCTTCAAATTCCAGTAGAGCTCAGCAGAGGGCGAATTCTAAGTGGATGTTAGGAACGAGATGTTAAAGCCAGGTTTACCCAGAATTCCTTGGAGTCGTAATCAGCTCACCGGCAGCTCGTTTGGTTTGGTATACTGCAAAGAATGGGTAGAACCACGGTGACAGTAATGAAATTGCCACAGCACATTAAGACTTTAAGCCGAGGATTTTGTGAAAGGTTGATAAGTTAAATAAGAAGGGCCTAATGAGGAATCAAGTTAACAAGGCGAATTGTGTTGTTGCTTTTTGTTGTTCTTAGTTTATTGATAACATTTGAGTATGCATATTTGTGCCACCCAGAAAATTGGATCGCTAAAAAGAGATAACTGTTGTTTCTAAGTTGACTCATAGATGGTGAGTATTATTCAACCTTCCTGCCTTCATTTGATATCCTTCAAGATTTGATTAGTTATATAGATATAGCAAACCTGTATAAAACAGAACAAAACATTACCCATCCTGCACCATTCTCACGATTGTTATGTTTGAGCCCATTGTTGCTATCACTATGTCAGCCTGTCTCCTGGAGGGGCTCCCCCTTTTTCATCCACCCTCTACTTTGCCCCATTTCTAAGAAACATTCTGGCTGTACTTCTTCCAGAAAGATTTGTTGGTTCTTCTGACAGTCTGTGGAACTTTCAATATTCTTTGCCAACAACATAATTCAAGTGCATCTGATCTGTAGTCTTCTTTATACATTGTCCAACTTTCACATGTATATGCGAAGATTGAAAGTACCATGGCTGGGGTCAAGGGCACCTTGATCCTCAAAATGACAGCTTCTTCAACATTTTACAGACTTCTTAGGCAGTGACTTTCCCAATGCAATAGGTCCTTTGATTCCTTGACGGCTGTTTCCATGAGCACTGATTGTGGAGTCAAGCAAAATGAAATCCTTGACAATTTCCAAGTTTTCTCTGTTTATCATGATCTTGTCTCTCAGTTCAGCTGTATGATTTTTGTGTTACATATAGTTATCATAAGTACATAGTTATACAGTATATGAATGTATATATGGGGATAAGGTTAAGAGTATTGCTATATAATCATAGAAATCTTTGTGAAACAAAAAATATCAAAATGTGAAGATAGTTTTTTAACATATTCTCCATCTAGATCAATATACTTCTGAAGAATGTGTTTCCATCTTTCTAACCCTCCCTAGAGAAGCCTGTGTCCTTCAATTTATACCATGTCAAAATGGCAGTTTTATGTTCCTTTATATATATACATAAAATGTATATATGTGTGTGTATATACATATATATACATAAAAATGTGTGT
>NW_022103896.1:77961021-77964554 GCF_000313985.2 Echinops telfairi | reverse complement strand
ACATTATCAAGGGTTCATGAGGGAGGGGGGAATAAGGAGGGAGGGGGAAAAATGAGGAGCTGATACCAGGTGCTCAAGTAGAAAGCAAATGTTTTGAGAATGATAATGGCAACAAATGTACAAATGTGCTTGACACAATGGATGGATGTATGGATTGTGATAAGAATTGTATGAGCCCACAATAAAATGATTAAAAAAAATAAGAAGAAGCTAATAGAACATTATTAGATACATGTTCAGGAAATTTTTTTAAAATCATGGTTATAAGTTCCTGGGGCAATGATTTCAATAGTGATTGACCATTTCATGTCTACTATTAGTATCTAAGATTAATATTTAGTTATTACTGATTTTCCCACTAAGAAATAAATGGATCCTGATTTTCCCGCTGTATTCAGTAAAGTGGTATGTGTTAGGAGTAAATCTGAATATTATATTAAACTCAGGGACTATGTAGATAGTAAATAACATTAAATAACAGATCAAATAATTAAATCACTAATATGAACATACTTAATACAGATCCTGATACATAACAAGGATCTAATTAATACACTTTAAATCCTTCTAAAGTTAAACTGGGAAACTACTAATCCTTCTAAAGTTAAACTATTATGGCACCAGTGCCAGAGTAGAGTGTGTATTGTGCGACCCGCCCCAAGGTCAGCAGTTTAAAACCATGGAGAAGCATGAGCCTTTCTACTGCCATAACGATCTGCACCCTCGGAAACGCACAGGGGCAGTTCTACTGGGCTGTATACGGTCACTACGAGTCAGAATTGACTTAATGACAGTGGGTTAATTTTGTTGTTGTTGTTTTAAGCTAAACCAGAGCCTGGTGGTACAGTCATTATTAATCACTTGGTTGATAGCTGAAAGGTCAGCAGTTCTAACCCACCAAGGGAGAAAAATGGGGCAGTCGACTTCTCTAAAGATATGCAGTCTTGAGAACCCTGTGATGCAGCTCTTCTCTGCCCTACAGGGTCAGTGTGAGTCAGAAACAACTCCATCGCACTGGGGCAAGTTTGGGGTTTAAAGATAAATCACTTCCTTTGGTGTCTCAGAATCTGTATTATCAATTTTAATCATTTTTTTAAAGTTATGCTCATCCATGATAAATGAATAAAACTATTGAAAATGGTCCTATATCCAAGGGTGGGAACCTTTTTAACTGCCAAGTGCCATTTGGGTAGTTTAACATCATTCACAGACCATACAAAATTATTAACTTAATAACCAGTCTGCTATATTTGGTGGAACCTTGAACTCACTCCTAATGCAGTGGCTGGGATTGCTTCTCTTTGGTGAGGTGTGTGATGCTAGCTGGTATTGATGATTTCTCAAGACTTAAATGGCCCATGGGCTGGACATTTCTCACCCCTGAAAAAATCCACTTATTACTCTTGACTCCCTCTGAACGTAAGTACTGTTGGCCAGAAGTCTAAACTGATAACATAAACATTGAACACATGTTGCACACTGTATGCTTTATTATATACTGTAGCCACATAAAAAATACATTTGAAAAACAAGATTTTGCCAAGGTCTTTTTTTAATGAGCAGGCAATGGTGAATTTCCTTTTATTTTTCACAGTAGTTCCTTCAGTGGTTTCTGTCATCTTGGAATGGCAGACAGCCCTAAGTACAGAGCTCAAAGTGTAGAACATAGCCAGCCTTTCAGTGTTCTCTTGCGACGGCATGGCTTTTCTCTGCCATCCAGCATCATGAGTGGCACTTCCTGTGGGTCCCCTGATATTAATCAAAGTTTATGGTATTAACTAAGCATAATGAAAAACACATGAGAGTCGAACACTTTTTTAATGATTTGAGAGATGAATTGCTCACACAGGTGATAAGCAACATATGACATTTTTATTGAAAAATCCACATATAGGGGGAAATGTGCGGTCAAACCCATGTTTTCCAAAGGTCAGCTATATGCAACTATAGAAGTGTACTGCTGAAAACTTTGTGGTAGAAAGCAAGGCTTCACATTTTACATTTACATTTCATACACAACTTCCATGCCTAACATAAATATTTTCATACATTTTATTGGTGTGGGGTTTTTTTGTAGAACACTTAACTGGTATCCTATAACAGTAAAATTTAGGAAAAATGTCACACATTTATTAGTACAATCCTACCTTTCATTTGCAAGGTTCAGGCCTTTGTGTTACGTAAAGGCTTCTGGTCCTCCCTGGCCGTCTTCAAGGCTCTGTTTCAGTGAATCAAAAGACAAAGCAGCAGGTGTTCATGTTGAGTACCGAGCATTGCCAGGTTCCCCTGGCACTAATCAGAGCAGAGAACAAATGAAGTCATGGATCAGCCCTTCCTCAATGAGAGGAATTGACATAATAAATGTAACAATGGCCTCAAACCAAGGATCATGAAGATGGAGCAGGATTAGGTGCAGGATTAGGAGCAGGATGAGGTGACAATACAAAACCCAAACTCATTGCCGTGAAGTTAATACCAACTTATAAAACAAGGTAGAACTATCCCTATGAGTTTCCAAGACTGCAACTTTTTAGTGGGGTAGTGTGATAGGTAGATTTATTATGCCAACCTGGCCAATAAACACGTGAGGTTAATAAGTTTGAAATTTAATTGCAGGGCAAAGAGATAAATGGCTTGGCAAGCCTCGCCCTTCTGTCTCTTGATCTCTGATGATCAGACCAGTGTGCGGCTGCCTTAGCAAGTTCTCTGCCTCAACTTGCAAACTACACTACCTGTGGGACTCCCAAGCCGTGGACTGTGTCGCTATAGTTTGAGGTTCCTTTGAGACCTGCTTCACCACACTGCTGGTGTATACATCACTTGAGCTGGGGACTGTCAGACCCTGTCATCTGGCTGACTGTCGGTGACCCACCCTGCTGTTTGCTGCTTGTGGCCAGACTGCCTGTATTGCCCTACAGAAGACTCAGCTGTCTGCTTCCTTGGCGTGCACCCAGCAGCCCTCATGAGTTGAAGGACTGCCAGTGTATTAACTGTCTCACGGAAGTGAGTGGAACTGGGCTATTTGTACTGCTCTGTGGACTGATAAGCTGTTTATTTCTTATGTTGTATATACATATACATACATATGTTGTCATATGTATGTATATGTATATATATACATATATATAAAACCATAAGTGTCCTGGTTTTGTTTCTCTAGAGAACCCTAACACAGGTAGAAAGCCCAGTCTTTCTCCCTCAGAGCACCTGGTAGTTTTGAACTGTGAACCTTACTCAGCCAGATGCGTAACCATTATGAGTCAATCCCATAGCAACTAACAACAGGAAGCGGGTTCAGGGGCCAGATCACAGACCCACCAGGTACACTACCAGAGCTGACAGCCACTTCTCCGGCATATATTGTGTATGATTTGGCTCCAGCTCACCTCAAGGTCACCAGGTGAAGTCCATGTTGGTGATGGCTCTATCATGAACTAATATCTGGAGATAGTTAGGAAACAGGGTTCAGGAGCCAGGACCTGAACTTCACCAGCATTTGTCTATTGAAAGAGCTAATAAAGACTTAAGACAAA
>NW_022103896.1:77958474-77960921 GCF_000313985.2 Echinops telfairi | reverse complement strand
CACTGCTGGTGTATACATCACTTGAGCTGGGGACTGTCAGACCCTGTCATCTGGCTGACTGTCGGTGACCCACCCTGCTGTTTGCTGCTTGTGGCCAGACTGCCTGTATTGCCCTACAGAAGACTCAGCTGTCTGCTTCCTTGGCGTGCACCCAGCAGCCCTCATGAGTTGAAGGACTGCCAGTGTATTAACTGTCTCACGGAAGTGAGTGGAACTGGGCTATTTGTACTGCTCTGTGGACTGATAAGCTGTTTATTTCTTATGTTGTATATACATATACATACATATGTTGTCATATGTATGTATATGTATATATATACATATATATAAAACCATAAGTGTCCTGGTTTTGTTTCTCTAGAGAACCCTAACACAGGTAGAAAGCCCAGTCTTTCTCCCTCAGAGCACCTGGTAGTTTTGAACTGTGAACCTTACTCAGCCAGATGCGTAACCATTATGAGTCAATCCCATAGCAACTAACAACAGGAAGCGGGTTCAGGGGCCAGATCACAGACCCACCAGGTACACTACCAGAGCTGACAGCCACTTCTCCGGCATATATTGTGTATGATTTGGCTCCAGCTCACCTCAAGGTCACCAGGTGAAGTCCATGTTGGTGATGGCTCTATCATGAACTAATATCTGGAGATAGTTAGGAAACAGGGTTCAGGAGCCAGGACCTGAACTTCACCAGCATTTGTCTATTGAAAGAGCTAATAAAGACTTAAGACAAAAGTCAAGCAGAGAGTACAACCTAAATTTTTCATAAGAAAAGGCCTTTTGTCAGGAAAGGTGAAGTATGACAGGCACATTTATTGTCGCTGTTGTTTTTGCTGGTGTTAGTTGTTGTCACTCCTGGCAACCCTAGGTCTCACAACATGTCACTGTTCCAGATGCTGTGATTGTAAAACAACAGAATGCCACACCTCTCTATTGTGGTTCCCGTGATGGGGTTTAGACCACTAACTTTTAGGTTAACCGGCCAGGCAAACTTTTCTGTCACCTAGAGGTCTTGATCATTAATAGGAAAGAAATGCAGCTCCTAAACTCACTCAGACAGTCTCACTTGATTCTCAGGCCTCTCTCTACTTGGTATTCCCCAAGATTTTCACTATTTGTTTTCTAAGAAAGCATGAGCAAAGAATTGATGGATCCCCAAGTGTTAGGACCTTGTAAATGACATCGTGTATAATGAGCTGTCATTTATTTTTCATGAGTGTTATCTTCCTTCCATCTTCACAAACTTGCAAATTCATTTAAGGTGTTTGGAGGAAAGAATTTATGCTTCTGCATGAAATGGGTTTTTCTGTTTGTTTTCTTTTGTTGTTTTGTTTTACTCTGTCTTGTTTTTGTGCTTATTATTGCATCTGCATGTCTATCTAGATAAGATATGCAGGATAAGCAATCCGGAGGAGAAAACAATGGGACCAATGGTTCCGGGGTGACACAGGGTACAGGGACAAGGGAACAATACATAATCTAAAATCGGTGGCAAGGAAGGCTTAGGATGCCTGGTAGGGCTTGATCAAGGGCAATGTATCTTAGAGGAATTACTGAAACCCGAATGAAGGCCAAACATGATAGTGAGACAAGAGGAAAGTAAAAGGAAATAGAGGAGGGAAAACTAGGAGGCAAAGGGAAATCTATAGAGGTCTAAATACAGGCATGTACATATGTAAATATATTTATATATAATGATAGGGAAATACACCTATGTACATATATTTATATGTTATGTATTAAAGTAGCAGACATTGGGCCTCTACTCAAGTACTCCCTCAACACAGGAACACTTTGTTCTCAGAACCCAACATTCTGTGATGCTCACCTTCCTGACAAAATCACTGAAGACAAAATGGGTGCATAAGCAGATATGGTGAAGAAAGCTGATGGTGCCCGGCTATAAAAAGATGCAGTGTCTGGGGTCTTAAAGGCTAGAAGATAAATAAGTGGCCATCTAGCTGAGAAAAAACAAAGCCAACATGGAAGAAGCACACCAGCCTGTGTGACCCTGAAGTGTCAATGGGATCAGTTATCAGGCATCAATGGCCCAGAACAAAAAAATAATATCAATGTGGATGAGGGGGAGTGCGGATTGGAGACCAAAGCCAATGGTCACATGGAAGATGGCAGCCAATCAGGGTGCAGTAGAGCACAGAGGAAAGTACAACTTTCCTCTAGTTCTTTAATGCTTCCCACCATCCACGCCCACTATCATGACCCCAATTCTACCTTACAAATCTGACTAGACCAGAGCACATACACTGGTACAGATTAGAGCTTGCAACACAGGGAATCCAGGACAGATAAACCTCTCAGGACTAATAATGAGAGTAGCGATATCAGGAGGGGAAGGGGAAGGTGGGGGGAGTAAGGGAGAACTGATCACAATGATCTCCATATAACCCCCTCCCAGGGAGATGGACAAAAGTGGGTGAAGGGAAACA
>NW_022103896.1:77956400-77957965 GCF_000313985.2 Echinops telfairi | reverse complement strand
TCAGTATACCTTTAGGGCTAATGGGGAACCAAATGTCCTAAGCTTTGACTTCCATGCCAAAGCATAATTTGAAATTGCCAAGTAATTTGTCTTAATAGGAACATGATCTACTCAATGGTCCCCAAAGAGATCTCTGTCATAGAGATATAGACCTGCAGGAGGCTTGAGAGATTCTTATTATGAGACTCTTCACGCTTCCAAACCAAACTCGCTGTAGTCATGTCAATTCCAACCCCGAGTAGAACTGCCCCTGTGGGTTTCTGGGGCTGTAAATCTTTATAGGAACAGAGAGTCTCATCTTTCTCCTGGGGAAGTTCTGGCAGGTTTGAACCACTGTTCTTGTGGTGAGCAAACCAATGTGTGACCCATCATGCACCAGGGCTCCATGACTTCAAATTTAGACTTTTGATTTGTTGTAGTTTGCATATTTTCATTAGGTGGCTGCAGCGAACGAGGTCCATCCTAAGGGCTAATGGAATGATAAACCTGAGAATAAGCCCTTTTGACACTGAAACACTTGTTAGAAATTATGGACTATATCTGCTTGAAGATTTAAATTGGGGGCTGGAATAGTACACAGAGTTTTCCGAGAGAAGGGGAAGGCTCCCTTTTGATGGTTTCTCTGAACACCAGAGGATATGCCTGAGTAACGAGGAAGGAATTGGTGATTTTCCCTCACTTCCCTCACATTTATTCTGATTTATAATGACCCTGTAGGATTGAGAACTGACCCTGTGGGTTTACAAGGCTGTAAAGCGGTATGGGGAGCAGAATGCCTCATCTTTCTCCTACAGAGCAGCTGTGGTGTAGCTAAGATAACCCTCAAATTCTTCCATAATGATCATTTGGAATGTGTGAATGTTATTTTCCCCTCATAGATGGTCCACAGGTGTTTTAACTGGAGACAACCTGTCATTTAGATCTAGCATTGGGGGTATTGATTAATGACCGGGAAAGAGGAAAGGACTATTCACTGCATACATGGATGTCTCCCATTTACAAGATGACAATGATTAGGTGTAAAAATAGAAGTACCATCACATTTTATTTTCTCTTTTAATTTATGCAAAATTGCCGGAAATTAAAGCCAAGGAAATCATCTCTTGAGCCCCTGAGAAAGTGGGTTTTAGTCACCCGGCAAAATGTGAACAGACATCACAGCCCTGCAGGCAGAGGCAGGCAAGGATATTTTTTGTTCTTGAGGTCCCCGGGTTAGCCTACACTCTTTTAATGGAAAGAAAATGAGTGATGTCATTGGCATTCTTAGCTTTAGAAACTAGGAAGGGATCGCAGCACCAGCCAGGGACTTCTCCAGCCGTGCTCTGAGAAGCAGGGTCAAGGGCTTTGGCTCCCGGCCAGAGCATCAAAGAAGGGAGAGCATTGAAGACGCACTTTCATCTCCCTCCAACCTGTATCCACGCTGGAATCTCCCAGCAATTTCTGTAAAGTATGTGGTCTTTGAGTGCTTCTTGCCTCTTCCTCAAGGTTGAATAATCAGAACTTCTCTATCACTAACTTTATTTCCGTACTTATGCACACGCTCAAGTTTCCCTTTACGTTTACCC
>NW_022103896.1:77952271-77954672 GCF_000313985.2 Echinops telfairi | reverse complement strand
TAACATATGTACAAATGTGCTTGACACGATGGATGTATGGATTGTTATAAGAGCCCCTGATAAAATGAGTTATTTTAAAAAAAGAAAGTGCACCCATCTACTATAGCAAGGTGCTTGTGGTGGGTAAAATAATGGCCCCTAATGAAATGCATGCCCTAATCCCCGGAATTTATAGATGTGTTACTTTACAGAGCAGAAGGGACATTGCAGATGTGATTAGTATTAAGAGCCTTGAGCTGGCCAAGATTAGTCAGGATTTTCTAAATAAACCCAGTGTAATCACAATATAATTACAAGAATGGGCTGTCATGAGTTGGAATTAACTTGGCCACAACTAACAACGACAGAATCCCAGAAAAAAGATGTATCCCTACCTACACTAGTGAAATATGTGCTGAAGTCCTGTCCCCCGGAACTATAGGATAATAAATTTGTGTTGTAGCAAGCTACTATGGCAGTTTGTGTTGTAGCAAGCTACTATGGCAGCAATAGAAAACTAGGAGAGTGGTGTGTGAGTGTGTGTGTGTGTGTGTGTGTATGTGTGTGTGTGTTTCCTGGCTTATAAAATGAAAGCGTCCCAGGTCTCCTAAAACAAACTACTGCTGTAAGAGGGAACATGTGTACTTCCTCTATACCATTGCTGTAAGTGTGAACACGTGTACACACTTCTGTAAAAGAGGAAGCACGTGTACACACACAGGACTGTGGGAAGAAGGAACCTTTCTACACACATACACTGCTCTGGAAGAGGGAACACCTGTATCCACTTTAACCTGTCGTAGCAAGTGGGATCCCTGGGGCACATGCCACACTACTACCACCTGCCTTCCCCAGCTGGTGTGGATGCTAATACACAAGCTAGTACCCAGTGCAAGTGAAATGTCATGCAAAAAGGAAGAAAAATGGTAGACTATCTTATTAGTCATTAGAGATCCGAAACTTTATCAGAAAGGCCCACTTATAATTAAGAAATTATATAAGGCACTTTATGAATTCACAAAACAGGATGATTTCTATGCCAAATTTATGTTGTCACTGCCAAGGCAAAAGCTGAAACACAAGCTCAAATGTCTCAAATGTGCAAAGCATTGGCCTGGCTGACATAACAGGGCATCCTTGGCCTCCACCTTTGCTCTGCGATTCAATGTATTTGCATTTCTTCCTTGAGCTTTTGTAAGAAAAGATATCCTTGTGTATGGAAGGCATATTGAGAGATTTTCCCAGGGTTACTAAATATTATACCTCAACATAAAGAACCAAAAATCAATATAGAGAAAACCCACCACTGGCCTAATAAGCAGCATAATGATAAAAAGACAGAATAGTTAAGTTGTCAAGGATTTCAGTGTACTTAGGTCTACAGTCAACATCCATAGTGGCAGCAGTCAAGACATCAACAGCATATTGCACTGGGAAAATCTGCTGCAAGAGCCATCTTTAACTATTTAAAAGGAAAGATGTCACTTTGAGTGTGAAATTGTGTCAGGTCTTTTTAATTGCCTCGTATGCATGGGAAAGCTGAACAGCGAACAAATAAGACTGAAGAAGAACCGATGCATTTCTATTGTGGTGTTGGTAAAGTATATTGAAGTGAACTGCCAAGTAAAAATGGAGATGTCTACTCCTTAGATCAGAGCACTACAGAGGACAGCACTGAACAGACAATATGGGGAGTGCGGTCAGCCTGACCTCCCCACAGGTGGGCAAAATAAGAGGGAAGTACAAGAGATCACCAATGGGAGCAAAGGCTCAAAGTCCCTGCGGAATCCCGGAAACAGACTTCTTACATGGGGGGAAGCACTTGGTACCTCATCTGAACTGGCTGGGGAATATTCACAAAGGTCAGCAGTTAGACCTGGAACTATGTATATGGGTTTTATTTTTTTTTCTTTTTGATGTCTATCTATATAAGATAGGGAGGATAAGCAATCCAAAGGAGACAGCAACAAAACTGATGGTTGGGGTGGGGAGGGGGTCGTGGTAGGAGAGGAGAGGTGAAAGGGAGGAGCAGTGAGCCAATAACATCAGGGAGTGGGAAGAGCAAGGGACCTAAAATCGGTGGCAAGGAGGGGATAGGGTTCCTGGTGGTGATTAACCAATTGTAATGTATCCTCGAGGAATTTCAGAGACAAACAATGGGTGAACATAGTGTGGCAGGAGGGGGAAAAAAAGAAATAAAAGATAGAACTAGGAAGTTCAAATTATATATATATATATAAGTATAAATACAGATATGTATATATGTACATATATAAATATATAAAGATGGGTGCATTTGTCAGTATAAATATATATAATAATAAGGAAGCAGATGGACTTTGGGCCTCTACTTAAATCTTACCTCACTACAAGAATGATTTGTTCTAATAATTGTCAGTATATGATACTCATTTTCCCAACA
>NW_022103896.1:77949639-77950922 GCF_000313985.2 Echinops telfairi | reverse complement strand
ACCTGTAAGAAGATGTGTTAGTCCAGGTAGACTAGAGAAGCAAATTCAGAGGCACTCAAATATATATGTATAAGAAGAGCTTTATATCCAAGAGTAGTTTGAATATTGAGAAAACATCCTAGCCCAGTCCAGATCAAGTCCATAAGGCTGGTATTAGCACATATGTCCGATACCAATCTATAAAGTCCTCTTCAGACTCACAGAACACATGCAATGATGCCAAATGCAGGAAGATCAGAGGCCAGTGGGTGCAGTCTTGTGGATCCAGTGGCAGTAGAAGCATCTCAGTGCTGGCAGGAGACACCACATGGCTCCTCCAGTTCCCAGGACACAGGGTCTATCTATGTAGTGCCATGTGTATTGTCAGTAGAGCATCTCTCAGGGAGTGAGCAAAGAGAGAGTGTCTCCCACCTGTAAGGAAGAAAACAGGAGTTCCTAGTATCCTCAGGAGAAGGCCTTATCCACACAGAGGGCTCATTGCCTATGACCTGATTGACAGACTAGATTCCACCCCTTTACTCTTAATCCTCTCAAGCCCTAAATTGACACCAGATTATGTAACTACCACAGACTACCCCTTTTCAATTTGACACTTTCACATAACTCTTTAGCCATATATAATTTTCAAACAAATAATAATAAAATCATATCTGTACCTAATAGGATAAAACTAAAATGCATACAATTAAAAAATGCACCACCCTCATTTAAACATAACATTTAATAAATGAACAAAACAAAATTATTCTATGCTTAACAATTGCAGTTAAATAACACCTACACCTTAAGCCTATAATCCTATGAATATATTCACCCACCTATGAAAGTTTGTAAGTCAACCACTTCATGCCTTTATCCCCCAATTTTGGATACCCAATTTCTATCTGTCCACTTAAATCAACCCAATGCTCTGAGAAGACAATCATATTCTTTGATGTGAAGAAACTTTATTACAGTTGGAACCTTGTAAAGTCTGCATCCATAAGCAAAGTCAAATCAGGACAGGCTATCCATAAAGTCTGCAGCAATGTGCACCAGTTCACAGGCTCAAAAATCTTCTCTTCATACGGTCGGGTTCTAGTCAACTCAATGTGGGTTGCCTCACTTAGGCTTACCAGGGTGTTCATTGGTTGCCTTGTCTTTAGACCATGGCTTGTCACAAATTCTCAACAAGCCTAGCCCCTTTCGACTAGGTCATGAACTTCAGACCAGTCAAACCACCTCTCAACTTCTCCTCTTGTTCCTGTAAACCAGGTCCATGGGTGTCAGTGGCCAGACTCAAC
>NW_022103896.1:77947531-77948530 GCF_000313985.2 Echinops telfairi | reverse complement strand
TCCAAGGAATAGTTAATATACTGGAAGTCCTTTAACTCATGAGGGCGGCTGGATTTTAGTTCAAGGAAGCAGACAGCTGAGTCTTCAGTAGGGCAATGTAGGCAGTATGGCCACAGGCAGCAAACAGCAGGATGGGGCACCAAGAGTCAGCAACATGACAGGATCTGACAGTCCCAAGCTCAAGCAATGTATACACCAATAGTGTGGTGACATAGGTCTCAAAGGAAACCCAAGGTCTAGCGAAATCATCCATAGGTTGAGAGTCCCATAGGTAGTGTAGCTCACAAATTGAGGCAGAGAACTAGCTAAAGCAGCCTCACACTGGCCAATCACCAGAGAGCGAGAGAAAGAGAGAGAGAGAGAGAGAGAGAGAGGCGGGGCTTGCCAAGCCATTTATCTCTTTATCCTCCAATCAAACTGTGACCTTATTAATCTCACAGGTTCCTATTGGCCAGGTTGGCACAATAAACCTACCTATCACAGAAGATATGGATAAAATCGAGCTAATCAATCATGTTGCAGTCTGGTGACCTCCATTGGAGGTGTAGCCTAGACATTAGAAAACACTGAAGGTATGGCTCCTTTGTTTTTTTTTCCTTTCTTGCTTGAATTAGTGTGCTACCTGATATGGTTGCCTCCCATTGCCACACTGCACTGCTTGGACTAGCTGCATTGCCTCATCAACCACCAGCCACTTCCCATTGCCACGCCATGATGTCCTACTGTGACTTGCTTCACTGCATCACACTGCCAGCCTCTGTTTTGCTTTACCATGCCTCATCCGCTAATCTGCTTCTCTGGCCTCTGGGCCTGGTAGCCTTATGAGTTGTAGAAACCTTTAGCACATTAATTGACCCACAACAGTGAATTGGATTATACTCCCTCTCCATAACTGTGGAGGCTGCTCTCCTGTTACAATTCCTTTTCACAATATACATTCTCTACATAGATACATTCATAAGTATACTGATTTGGCTTCTCTAGAGAACCCAGCCTAAT
>NW_022103896.1:77945789-77946800 GCF_000313985.2 Echinops telfairi | reverse complement strand
ATTAGAATTGCACGAATTTTCCTTAAAGTCCAAAAAATGAATATTGAAGCAAATGGATAAAATAAAAATGAATGAGTGGTCAAAGAAAAATATGGTTTTATTCTTGGGGCTGTCTCCATTTGGCCACGGCCAGGTCAGCCAAGGAACAAAGTATCAGGCCCGGGTAGTGGATGAATGCGGAATTCCTCACACTCCCCAAATCACACTGTCCAAGATGTGACAAGATCCAAGTCTTTCAGTGTTACTTACCCGTTTTACCTACCAAATACATAGCTTATAGCCATCAGGCATCCAAAATCAGTTGCTCATTTTTTTTGTGCCAGTTTGTTAGGTTTTTTGTGCCAACCTGGCCAATAGGAACATGTGGAATTAATCACAGTTTGATTGGAAGGCAAACGATAAATGGCTCTGCAAGGCCTGCCCCACTCTCTCTTGCTCTCTGGTCATCAGTGTGCTGCGAGCATTCATGCTGCCGCTGTAACTAAATTCTCTGCCTCCACCTGTGAGCTACACCACCGATGGGCCAGGCCAGCCTGTGGATTGTGAAGCTAGAGCTTGAGGCTCCTTCAAGACCTGCGTTGCCGTGCAGCTGGTGTGTACATCTTAACATCGCTTGAGCTTGAGGCTGGTGAAGTCTGTTGTCTTGCATTGCTTGCATTTGACATCCCATCTGGGTCTGCTTCCCTAAGTTCCCAATCTACTGACTGTCGGTGACCCACCTGCTGCTTGTTGCCTGTGAGCAGCTTCTGATTGCCTTGCTGCAGGGAGGACTCTGCTATCTGCAGCCCATGTGAGTTGAAGGCCTTCCGGTATTTTAGCTGTTCCACAGAAGTGAGTTGAACTGAACCCTCTGTACTGCTGTGTGGACTAATTAGCTGTTATATTCCTTCTTGCTATCTATCTATCTATCTATCTATCTATCTACCTAAAATCATAAGTGTCCTGGTCTTGTTTCTCTAGAGAACCCTGTCTAACAACAATCTTAAATCACAAAATTAAAAAAAAAAAAAA
>NW_022103896.1:77891776-77945500 GCF_000313985.2 Echinops telfairi | reverse complement strand
TGTTTTTTAAATCTTCGTAGTATGAATCCTCTGTTGTACTAGCTAATTGATCAAACAATACTATGCCTAACAGAGTGGATTTCCGGTCCTGTTTATTGACCCACCCTCACCCTCCACCCCTCCTTCCACAAACACGAAGTTCAGCGAGAAGAGTTTGGGGCTCCTTGAGCTCGTTGTCCTGGCACACACGGAACCTGAACGGGCGTCCTGTGTGGAAGCAGGGACAGCATGGACGCAGGAGCCCACACCAATGTGGCAAGAGGATCAGGTCAGGATCAAGAATACTTTAAAATAAGGGTTGGAACATGTAGATAGGTTGCCTTTGCTTGTGACACTTATCTCAGAAGACATAAAATAAAATTAAACACAGTCACCTAAGGGGGTCCAAAGACATGCAGACTGGTGACCAGCTAGTCAGCTAGCTAGGGAGGCCAGAGGAGAGGACGTGAGAGGAAACTGGAATTATTACAGAGTAGACATTATTTGGGTGTTGGGGGAGGGAGGGCAGACAAAGGAAAACACAAATTTTGTCCATATGATTCCTTTTGTTCCCTGCACACCTGCCATGGTATCAGATTTAATGTCTCTTTAGTAATAAAACAATTCATCCTGCTTTCTTTATTTTTTACTTTAGTAAATGATACACACGCTTCATGATTTTTAACTACATGCAATTAACCAGGTCTTCCCATCTTTTTTCCATATGCAAGAGTTGATTCTGGTCGTAACCCAATCCAAAGATTGATGGTAACCCAAAAGACAAAAAAATAAATAAAAATTCCACTCAGTACTTAGGATTTTTTAAAAACTACGTAGAGGAAAGACAAAACTCAAAAAGTCTGAAGTGGCAAGAGGCAAACACGGTGTATTTGCAGTCAAGTAAATGATGAATGTCTGTCTGAGAGACATGAATGGAAAGAGCGTTGATAAATGCATTTTTCTTAGAAATCAGTGCTGAGAGAACCAGGGCAAGATTAATCAAAAGCCTTCAAAATGTGTCAAGTGGTTCAGCTTTTTTAATTTTTAGAGAAGAGTTCATTAAATTCACCTACTTAAATTAAGAATTTTTAAAATAGTATATTTCTTACAAAGGAATCTTTATAGCACCGTGACTCACAACTTTGAGCCGATAACTAAAAGGTTTGTGGTTTGAACACACCAGCAACTCCACAGAGTAAAAATGAGGCCGACTTCTTGCTAAAGCCATTCAGCCTTGTAAGGACTGGGAGCTGTCCCACTCTGGCCTTCAGTGTTGCTATGAATTGGAATTGACTTGAGAGCAGTGGGTTTGTTCTATTTATCTTTCTTCAGCTATTGTATTTCAGTATTGATGGTACAATTTATTATGTCTTAGTATGGGTCGCTTATGAAATAATAATGGCAATGATGGAAATGCCAAATATATAAAAAATGTATATAAATATCTAAAGCGTGTTTTAAAAGTCTGAATTTTTGCTTTTTGTTTTTCAAAATTATAAGATGGATTAGTTTATGTTATGTATTCAATTGTGTCCTATGATTGAATTGTTGCCCTAACCCCTTGACTTGTAAATATGGTTTGAAAATCAGATCTTGGAAGATGTTATCAGTTAGATTAACAAGAGATCATACTGAAATCCTCCAAAAACAAATTCACTGCCATTGAATTAATTCCAACTCACAGTGACCCTAAAAGACACAGTAGAACTACCCCTGTGCGTATTTCAAGACTATAAATCTCTATAGGAGTAGAATGCTACATCTTTCTCCCTCAGAGTGGCTGGTGGTTTCGAACTGCTGACCTTATGGGTAACAGCCCAATTATATAAACCACTACACCCACTTCCCACTTAGTGGCATAGTTAAGTTCCAAAGAATAAGTCATAATGAGAAAATTGAGGATGACCACATCGGTTTAAAAAAGGGTAACTCTTACATCATTACATAACTGCCAAATTATATCCCGAATAACTGCCAAACCACTGAGAATCATGGCTGTCAAGTTCATTCATAATCTTAATAGTCACGGTCAGCATTACTCTTGCCATGTACTTCAGCATCTGCTAACGCCAGGCATGTCATTAATGTACAAAATAATTTTTAGTTGTTTTTTTAATACCAGACATCATTAAGTGAAGAATATGTATATAAATTGAAATTGCTTTAAAGATAAATGAGTGCTCTCACTGGCCTATTTCTTGCCTCCCTTGATAAATCACTTTAAAAGGATTTGCTAGGTCTTTCCCACCTGATTCCAACCCTAAAGAAACTATCGTGAGCCTCACCCCGGGTAGCATCACATTTGCAGAGACAGCATGTGTGTCCTGGGTACTGGTAGTATATGCTACTGCTGCTGGTCTCTGTAGAATAAAGAGGATGCAGCCAAGTTAATGGGAGGGCAAAGGAGAGTAAAAATTTTAATAGCTTTGCTCTCTGGGTGCTGTGTCTGAAGGAATTACTGTTGCACTTGACATTTGTTGCCATTTTGCTTCTTCCTTGTGAATTGGAGCCAGACTGTGCCTGTGTGTGGGCAGAGGAGGAAGGGTTGACCTCAGAAATGTCAAAATGGTTCCAAAGTATAGCCTGAAAGTTAGCTAGGCAAGTGATCATGCTGTACCAATCTCTTTAAATACTGACTGTGGGGAGGGAGCAGAAATGATAGCAAGGAGTTATTTAAATTTTGAGAGGCAAATTCTGTGACCTGAAATAGGTGGGTTCTCTCTCAGCCCAGCCTTGTGATGTAGTACAAGAAGGATGTTATATGGACTGAGGGTCCAGGCTCTGGCTGGGCACATCTGGATGTCATCTCACCTCTGCTTCTTCCTCCCTGTCACCTGGTCCATAACCCCTCATAGCTTCACTTTTCTTATCTTTATAATGAAACCAGACCATCCAACTCCTACAGCTGTTCAGAATATTAATGAGTAGTGTGCAACGTGCTATGCTCTAATATGCCTGTTTCCTATTTCCTTCCCTTACTTGTGTTGTATTTTAGGACTGCAAATAATTTATACTAACAGATGATTAAGACCTAGACCAGATGTCCCCTAATTGAGACCTGGCTCATCTGCACAGAGCTAAGATATCGAGAACAAAGCAGCTCTAATTCACTATATTGGATCCACTCCCACTTGTCCTGTTAAACAAGTTCTGGTCAAATCCTGGAGAACGTTTGAAACCCCTGATTGATAAGACAGTGGCCAAGACCAGAGGTACAAGAGGCTGAGGCCCAAAGACCATGGGACAGAGCAAAAGAATCAGAGCAATGGGCTTCTTGGGCCACACAGGCAGAAAGAAGCCAGAGGCTAAGAGGTTAAGGACCCAAAAGAGACACTTGGTCAGACTGCGGAGAGATTCTGTTGTAGACCAGTGACTATACCCTGACTATTTATTGATCCTGCCTTGGGATAGCCTGTTAATTTCCCTAGCAAACCCCCATAATTTTGAATTTCGCCTGGGAATTCTATGTGGCCATTGCAACCAATGCCACAAAGTATTGAACCCATCAAAGTGCAGTATCATGTGAGGAATGACAGGTGTCGGAATAGGTAAAGAAAGCTGAAGGGTGGCGGCATGTCTGACCTCAGTCTGTGGCAAGCAGCCTGGAGGCGATTTGGAAAGAGAGTCTTCTTCTCCCTTGTGTAGCCAGAGGAGGTCAGCTTGGCCCCCGTGCCTCTTTTTCTTTGGCAGCAGCAGCTGTTCAACAGATTTCTTTTCATCCATGTGCACAGAGTCCTATGTAATGATTGAGCAGTTCCTTGAGTTGGATGAAAACACTATGAACCCAATTATCTAAAGAAAAGAACAGTCTCTGGTCAATCCTGAAAGAGGTGCAAGACCTACCAATAATATGGACTGTCACCCTTGCCACCTCATGATTTCAAGGAAAGGGGCCTTGCCTGGCACCACCGAAAAGCATGGAAATCCAATGTTAGCCTCTGCTTCTCTTACTATCACTGCCAACAGACGTCCTCAGGCAGGATCATTGAAGTGCAAAAGAAAACAAAATGTAGTGTTCCTGACACCAAATACCAAAATTTTGAAATGCGTTTAGACTTTTTAAGCCAAGCACCCGCCTGCCTTCTATCCCCATTGCTGCCTGAGCTCTTGCTCTTCCGCCAGGTACAGATATTCATGATCAACCAAAGATGGCATTCTTCAGAATGTTCAGTAAAGGAAGTCTACCAAACAGCCCTATCTGCTCAGATCCATGTTGTCAAGCCGAGAAGAAAGATGCACATCTGTTGGATGAGCAACCAGCATTAAATGAAATCATCCCCCAAATCATCCCTTCTTATTGGTTCCTTGGTGTCTTAGCAGAGGTGCTATACAGCTTCTATCAAGTATGAATCATCCAGAAAGCATGAATGGCCAGAATTATGGACATGGATATTTTGTACATATGATGGCCATTTCAAGGCTCAATTAAAAGCACTCATTCTTTTGGGATCGTAGTTCCATTAGGCTTCTGTTTAATTTGATGATTGGGTGCCATTTTTATTTCTATTTTCTTAACTCATCCAAAACTACTCGGTATTAGCCCACATGTAGTCTCAATTCATGTTGTCTACTTTGCCACTCTAGTGCCTAATATCCATGACAATGGCTACACGGAACCCACAGGCAAAATGCATGATTGGAGGGTTTATTAAGAAAGTGAACCAATTGTAATGCCACTGAGAATGCTCAGGATAGTTGTTTATCAGAATATGTCACAAAATTCTTTCAGGTCAGCTAACAAATGCTCAAGGGGGCATACCACTCTGCTGGAAGCCTCAATCCAATGGTATTCGGTTAACATTTGTTGGATCAGCACCTTCAGCTCCCTGAATAAAATTCTCAAAGGCACCCCACTTCAATAAGCCTCAGCCCAAAAGCATTCACCTCACCTTCCAAGGGTCAACAAATGCAGTGTGCCCAATTAAGTGCCCAGAGAAACCCCACTCCACAAACCAGCCTCACACACAAAACTGTCAGCTTCATTGCTCTGTGAGGTGGGAAGTCCACACTCCATTCCATGGTGTGACTGCTGGTTCTGCTGCTGCTCCTTGAAAGTGATAGCAGTCTTCGGAATCCAGGAGGGTCACTGCATAGGGGTTTGGGTCAAGAGTAGGAGCCCCACTCCTGTTTCTTTCTGGTAAAGAGATCCTCCCCTCCTGCTTCTCAGATGGCTCATTTGATATACAGCAGGATTTCATTCTAGGGAATCTTGTTCACAGTTAGTCACAGGTGAATTCTATGAGGACCTGCCGCCACCTATTTGCCAGATCCACCCAAGAAAAGGTAGTTTGGTGGGAATTGGACACATTCACTAGGAGTGCAGCATTAAATAATTCACCTCCCCAGCAGCCCCATTATGAAAGCAGCCATGTCAGTAAGTATGCATTTGACTTTGTTTTGGTAAATTCTTGAGATGTAGAATTTGTGTGTCCTTTGAAATGAGAATCCTTTCAAATGTGCTTTGTAATGTGGATGACACCGTCAACCAACAAGGACCTTTGCTGGCTTCTAGAGAATTCAATCCTAATGTTCTCCAGATAGTCTCTCTCTCTCTCTCTCTCAATCATTTTCAAATATTTTTAAAGAAGAACTCTGTTGCTACTGTCTTTCCAATGAAACTTCACCTAGAATCCCAATGATGAGACATAATGATAAAGCTGCCACCTTGAAGTGGGGAAAGAGGCCAAGAGCCTCTACTTGATGCCTGCCTTCTCCTCTCTGCCCTTGACATTCCTCCTGGGCTACACTAACTATAGTTGTAAGAATCACCACTCCTATGCAACCATCAGATATTTCATCAGTTGCCAGAGGTCTAGTAGGCATTAAACCAAATACCAATTTATCTAAGTCTGCATCTCAAAACGTCCCAGACCGGTCATTTGTTTCCATTGTTGAGGCAAACTCCAGTGGTGATGCAATGAAAGGTTGCGCAAGCTCACAGGGCAGGCGCAGCGTGACTAGATCTGCCTGAATATCGCCTCTGTGCAGCTAAAGGACAGCACTTGGGAGAAACTACACTATCAACTCACAAAATGCTAGTGGCACTTCATGATGGAAGCCAAACGTCCCATTTAGCCAATGCCCAGCACTGACCAGCAGAACCGCGGTAACACGCACAATGTCCTCCAGGAGTAGATTGCTCTTCGGGCTTCTTTTTACCTTCAGTTTGGCAGCCACATCCAATATCCACAGCCAAATTCCAACTCAATACTCCTTGCATTTTAATCTCTAAAGATCAAATGTCATTGTGCCCACAGACGTTTCCTACGGGATAGCTGTGGTCAATCTGTGGGTTGTTCATCTTGAAGCATCAAAAACACGATAAGAGCATCTGCTAACCCCCAGCAGCACTCAATGTCACTAGACGCCTACACTTCAAGTCCACACCACCAACACCATCAACACTCCTACACCTCCAGTCCACACCGCACATCACGCTGGAACAGCCAGGCTCACACGTGTGTCCATTGCCCCTTCAGCACATTAATTTCTACCGAATTCTTTATGATAGTCTGAAAAATTTTTGGAAAGCTTTAGTCTGAGAAAATTACTCATCGTTTTCTGACTACCGAGAAACCTAGATCCATGCCATTGAGAAGAAAAATAATTGGCAGGACTCTTCTAACTGACCTTTGCAATCTATCCAAATCTTATCTCTGGATAAACTAAGAGCACATCATTTCTCCCCTAATTGAACATATGCTTCTCAAAAACGTGGGCAATAATATCCACAGGGTTTTCATATGGAGGGACCTTCAAAAAACTCATTAAAAATCAGTTCAATTTCCCCTCAAATTTTTGAAGCTTCTTCATATGTGTCTACATATAATTTAATATTAAGAAAAAACAAAATAGGATTATGAGAAAAATGGGGCTAGAGGACAACACTAAAAAACTTTGTAACATATATTTTTAGAGGTAGTAATAGATGATAGATGATAGAAGATAGATTTAATAGGTGTCACTGAGTCAACTCCAAATTCAATCTTTCTTAAAATAGAAATAAATGTTGTCCAGTCTTGGAAGTCATCTCATTATCGCTACCATTTTAAAAGTCCATTATTCTCTGTGTTGCTCAGATCCATCTCATTAAGGGGCCCCGTTGTTCTCACTAGTTCTCTACGTCACCAAACATGATGTCATCCTCCTCCAGCTTCTGCCTAATGACATGTTCACATCAAGCAATTCAGACAATGTTCTGTTACTATTCAGATTTTCATTAGCTAATTTTCAGAAATAAATCACCAGCCTTTACCTTATCATCTGTTATAGTTCAGAAGCTCTGATGAATCTTGTCCCCCATGCAGGATCCAGCTGGTATTTGAAATACTCATGGCATAGTTTCATGGCAGTTAGCAAGCCACAATGGTATGGCAGACTGACAGTTAATAGGTCTGAAAAGATAAAATCTAATGAAAATTGTGACACAGTTTTATACATTGTAAATGATTTCTAAATACTACAATAAATCTGACATTTTGCCATGAAAAAGGTTTGAAGTCTGTACAAGTATACATCGGAGGGGGTGCAATTTCTAGATTTGTGTGTGAAGAAGAGGAGGGAAAGTGATCTAAAGTCTGGTGGAGATTTCCGGGAAGTGAGATAGCTGCTCGATGCTTTGGGACGTGCATGTGTGCATTATCTGCATTCTGTACAGCCTGGTTCAGCTATGTGCATTCACTGAGTGTATCTCATGAACAGAAAATGGACATCTTTGTGCCCACAGTCTTCCCTCATATATCAATCACGTTGCAGCAAATTCACATTTTCAAAACAAACATTACAGTTGGACTAACTATCTTGGAACCATACCTTCCATATTACACCATCTAAAACGCACAATCAGGATGCCTTCTTCAGGAAATTGTGTACTTTACCTCAGAACACCCTTCCATATTAATCACTGGTCACATTCTTATCGTTTTTCATCATCAATTGCTCTGTGCTTCTACACTATTCTCAGCAGCTAAGGTCAAGGTACAAACCCATCTAGGTGATGCAAATTAGGTAAGGCCCTTGAGAATGGAAACTGGATTGAGTTGTCTATTTGGATATTTGGCCACAAAGTTGGTAGGGGAACAATTTCATCAAATTTTTTTATTTCGAATTTTCTCTCCTTTGTCACAAAATCAAGCTCCCGGGAAATTTATGGTTCATTCACCTCAGGGTTTCTGATCAATATAGCACTATGCTTCTATTCAACATTTTAATCCACATGACATCGAAAACAGGTTATGTTGGGCTCTAAAAATTGAAGAGATGGTCTTTTCTCACCCATAAAACAAAGCAAACTCACTTGCCAAGAGCCCAACTTATAGCAACTCTATAGGTCAAGGTAGAACTTTCCCTCTAGTTTTCTGTAACTCTAACTCTTTACAGGAGTAGAGAGCCCCATCTTTCTCTCTTAGTGTTGCTGGTGGTTTTGAACTGCTAACCTGAGGTAAGAAGCTCAATAAAACCCCAAACCTGTTCAGATATAACCCAATCCAGACACAAAGGTCTCCGAAAAAAATTAAGAGCATGACCCTAATGTGGTACTCACTCAACTTTAGATGATCGTTGGGTAAGATCTGCTAACCTAGAGCTAGAAAATCAAAAAAGATATCTTAAACTGAGAAAAGTAAAGAAAAAAATTCAAGCCACAAGTTTCAATACTGAAAGATTCTCTGGGGGAAAAATTGAATGATGCAGGAAGCCTCAAAAAAAATGGAAAGAATACACAGTCACTATACTCAAAAACCTAGTTGACATTCCACCATTTCAAGAGGTAGCATATGATCAAGAACCAATGGTACTGAAAGAAGTTCAAGCTACAATGAAAGCATTAGCCAAAAACAAGGCTTCAGGAATTGATGGAATACCAATTGAAATGTTTCCCCAAGCTGGTGAATTACTGTATGCACTCACATGTCTATGCCAGGAAATTTGGAAGATTGCTAATTGACTGGAAGATCCATATTTGTATCTATTCCAAAGAAAGAGGAGTCAACAGAATGCTCAAGTGATAGAACAACATCATAAATTTCAAATTCAAGTAGAATTTTGTTGCATGTCGTCAATACATACAAGAATGTTCCTTAGAAGCAGAGACCATGAAACTTAAACTGGCTTTCTCATGTCTTCCAAACCAAATAAACCAAAGCCACTGCCACAAAGTTGACTCTGACTCTTCACAGGACCGGATAGCATCAGTTTCTCCTGCCAAGCAGCTGGCGGGTTTCAGCCTGCAGCCCCACCTGAGTTGTGTTGTCGTTGGGAGAAACTAAAGATTGGGAAAGAATGTTATGTGGAGTAGAGAGCCAACGAACATGATGGAAACCCTCACTCAATGAGACGATTGTCACAGAAGACATAGCGATGGACTGAGACATATCAATAATCATGAAAACGCCACGGGACCAGGCATCATTGAGTTCTGTTACACATAAGGTCACCGTGAGTTGGAACCTACGTGATAACAACTAACAAAAACAGTGAGAAAAAGGTTGGTTGTGTCAATCTTGTGGCTGCCTCCAAAGAGAAGAAGCTTTCTTCAGATTCTATTCTGAACAACTTTCTCTCGTCCTCAAAGCTATTTGAGGACTTGTCCCACGCATCAGCTCTCTCGTATCTTGGTCTTCGAATAAAGCACAAAGCTAATGTTCCACATTCCTTGACAGGCATCAGTACTGGGTTGTGGTCCCTGGCGGTGTATAACAGGCCTTTCTTGTGAGCCTTGCCATGAACCAGGATGTGCCCTTCTCACGTCCTATAGCTCATTGACTTTATCAAATCTTCATTTAACTACTAATCCGTTGGGATTCTAGTTTCGCTGCCTTTTTATTGACTCAAATTCCTTGCCCGGCTGCCTCACTCCCAATAACCTTTCCCTAGCAAGTCTAGAGGTCATCCAAATGTTCAAGGTGCTTGACTGCTTACTGAAAGGCTGCAAGTTCACATCCACATAGAGGTGCTTTGGAAGAAAGAACTGATAATCTACTGCTGAAAATGTTGTGGAGCTCAGCTCTACTCAGACATACATGGACTCACCATAAGTTGAGTGGCTCAATAACAACCGAATCTTTTAGTTATTATTTTAAAATAACAAATAAATTATTAATTTTGTTAAGGAAATCCAATAGCAAGGTCACAGAAAAGAGCATGTTCAATGGTTGTGACCGCACAAGGAGACCATAGGTGATTAGAACATCTTATGGTGCAACGTTGTACGTCATTTTCAAAATGGTGTGAGAATATTAAGTGGAGGAAATTAGGGACTGCCTTGTAAAAGAAGATATATTCTTTCTTGCTAAATAAATAGCATTATATTAATGCTACTGTGTTTGCAGTAAATGAACTATATTGCTATTTTTTATTAGTACTTTGGTAATTTGACATTTAATTGGTGTTTGATATTGTGATGATTTTAGAATTCAACAATGATTTGAATCAACAGTCTTATTAAACATGATCTAAATTGAAATGATAAAAGGATAAAGATTGAGTTCCTTCTAATGTGATGTAAAGGAGCTAGTATGGAAGTTGGCCTCATTTATGTGTTGGTGTCCTCTGTGAGAAAAATCTACTCTTTGGGTAGGTTTCTGGTGTGATTTTTACTGTTTCCTTTTATTATAAACCATGTTCATCCTAACTGAATTTCTACATTTACCATATTGTATTTGCTGCAATCTTACAGATTTACAGTTTATTTTGGCTATTGATAGTTATGCCAAAAACTGAATGTACCACCAGGAATCCAATTATAAGAACATTAACAAAACTAGACGGCTGCTGCTCTATGTGTTAAGGAAGTGAAAAAATATCATCTGACTTACCATATAGGTGACATATCCGGTGCACCATTTAAACCATAGTTGCATGGAAGCAGGATGTCTTCTGGATTCCATGTAGGACACAGTGTGCAAAACAGTTAAGTTTTGCAAACAAGATATTAAGTAACTTGGAGGAGAAATAAAACCCAATATGGAATCAATGAATGAAATCATAACAAGGTCTTATAAAAAATCATGATTCTCTCTAAATAAGACTAAGTATTAAAATTGTTTAATATATAAAATAAAATAAAATTGTTTATTGTAAAGATGATAGCATAATTAAAATCTAAAATAAATGGTGTGATTAAAATATAATTTGAAATATTTTCAGGAACAAAAGAAAATGCATATTTAGTATTTATCATAAGATCTGAATTTCCCTTCTGTCATGCAAAAGTTTTTTTTACAGTTATGAAAAAATCATAGTTCTAGATAAGATTTATTTAAAGGTTTTTAAAGGTCACTAAAAGTCATCTAAGAATTGGGAAAAATAATTTTGAGTGATTTATAGATTTCAGGAAAGATCGGATGTAAGTCAATGACTTGACAAAATGGTAAAAATAAAAGCTCCAGAAGTAGCCAAAAGATGAGAAAGAATATTCTACAGAAAAGCTAGATTACTTAAGGACAGTTTGCCAGGTTCAAATTAAAAGGAAATATAGGTAGGATATATTCTTTTAGAAACTATAAAATGAAGTAAAAATTATTTCTCTTTTGTCTGTTCTACAGTACAGCTATTATAAACGCCAGGTTGAAGTATCTGTATATATGTATGTATGAGGGGCTACCCCCTAAAAAAAATCGGGAAAAAGTTCCGCTGGGCAGATCTTTTGGAATACACATTTTTCTTGCTAGGTGAGCATATAGCCACTCACTCTGAATTAGTGCACCAGTGGTGTTGCCTGGGAAGGTTCTCTCTGGTCACAGTGAATTTTTTTGTAAAAGCAGTTTTGCTCAAACCTCGTTTTTTGTGATGGCCGATTTAAGAAAACAGTGTGCAGCCATGAAATATTCTTTCCTGCTTGGGAAAAATGCCACAGAAACTGTTGTGATGTTGAACACAGCTTACAAGAACAGTCCTATGGGAAAAGTTCATGGATGAGTGGTTTCTCGTTTCAAAAGAGGTGAAATTTTGACTAATGACAAACCTCATTCTGGACGTCCATCAGGTTCCCAAATGGACAAAAAATGTCAACTCCTACTGCATTTGGAGTTTGATCCACCAGGTCAGACTGTTAAACAAGCTTTCTATTATTTAAGGTTCTGAAAAGATTGCGTAACCGTGTGCAACAAAAATGGCCTGATTTGTGGCAGGCGGTGGTGGTGGTGGTGGTGGGGATGGTGGTAATGGACTGGTTTTGCCACCATGACAATGCACCTGCTCCTGTAGCCATCTCAGTACACCAGTTTAGGGTAAAAAAACAGCATGCCTCTCTTGCCCCGCACACCTTATTCACTTGACCTCACTCCATGCGACTTTTTATTTTCATGAATGAAGAACATGCAAGGAGACCCATTTGATGACCTAGAAGAGGTGAAGGAAAAAATAAGGGAGGTGCTGTCAGCCATCCAAACAAACGAGTTTGAAAAATGTTTCCAAGAATGGAATTGCAGATTTGACAAATGCATTAAGTCTAATGGAGAGTACTTTGAAGGTGATAAGGTTGTTTTGTAAAAAAAAAAAAAAAATTAAATACATAGCTTTGAAAAAAAAGTTATGATTTTTGAGGGGTCCCCCTTCGTATGTAGAAGTATATGTGTGAGCATATGTGTTTATGGATGTGTATATGTGTGTAGCCTAATGTATATCCACGAGTGTACCTGTATATTTATGCCTAAGTCTGTGTGTGCATGTGCACATGTATAGACACACTGAAGGTTGTGAACACCACAATGCTCCGTATCAGAGGTCTATGATTTCAGGAAGTTATAAACTCGAGAAAAGTAATTACAAGGCTGTGTTAGTCCAGGTGGATTAGAGAAACAAATTCATAGATACTCATATGTGTATCATAAAAAGCTTTATATAAAAGAGGAATTGTATATTGAGAAAACATCCCAGCCCAGTCCAGATCAAGTCCGTAAGTCCAATATCAGACCTTACGTTCGTCCGATACCAGTCTGTGAATTCCTCTTCTGACTCTTGCAACACATGCAATGATGCCAGATGCAGGAAGATCACAGGCCAGTAAGTGGAAAGTCTTGTGGATTCAGTAGTAGTGGAAGCATCTTAGTGCTGGTGTGGCTCCTCCAGCTCCAGGGCTCTGGTTCCATCAGCGTAGCTCGATGTGGCTTGTCAGCAGGAATGTCTCATGGGGAGATGAAGCGGAGAGAGTGTGTCTGATCTCCAGTGAGCTACTTATCTCCATCATGCTTCCAAATGAGGTCATCAAACTGTGACCTAGTTGACAGGCTAGACCCCACCCCTTCCTCAAGATGACAGTAGATTATGTAACTGCCACTAAGGCTAATGTTTTCTTTTCAGGGAGGAGTCAGAATAGGCTAAAGGCTAAAACTATGATGTATGCAATCATACGAGGAGCCCTGGTGGTATAATGGTTTTTGTGTTGGGCTGCTAACCACAGGCTCAGTAGTTCGAAACTATCAGTTACTCTCGGGGAGGAAAAATGAGGTTTTCCACTCCTATAAAGATTTACAGTCAGAGAAATCCATAGTGGCAGTTCTATTTTGTCATACCAGGTAGGGGTGAGTCAGTTACAACTCAATGGTAATGAATTGTTTGGGTTTGGATGCAGTCATACACACCTGGGTGTAAATGCTGATATGCCATTATATGTTATGTCACATTGGAGAATTTAATGAGCCTCCCCAATATTTAGTTTTCTTCTTCTTTTTTTATAAATCATTTTATTGAGGGCTCTTAAAGCTCTTATAACAATCCATACATCAATTTTATCAAGTACATTTGTACATATGTTAACATAATCATTTATTTCATTTTCTTATTTAAAAAATGATTAAGAGAATAGTTTCTTTGTGGGATTATTTTAAAAATTAAATATTCATTCACTGTGATCGAGTTGATGCAGACTCACAGTGACCCTTAAATAGGACAAGGTAGAACGGAGCCTGGGAGTTTCCGAGACTGTAAAGCCCAATCTTTCTCCCACCGAGTGGCTGGTGAATTCAAACAGAGCAGCTTGCCATTAGAAGCCCGAGCATAACCACGAGACTGCCAGAGCTCCTTCAGTAAGATAATGATAAAGCCCTTAGCATAACACCAAGGACAATGAAGTAGTTGCTGCAATCAGTGCTCTTAAGTATCCAGACATTGTTGAGAGAAGCCAAACTAAGAGCTATCAGGGATGAAATTAGGGGTGGGAGGCTAGAACTGAAAAGAATTGACTGTGCAGGTTCTGTCCCACCTTAAAAGACTCAGACAAAGGGAACCTACAAACTCCACTAACATAAGCCTTAAATCTATCACTGCTATTTTCTGAGTATGCCCATGACCACACTGGCAATTTAGGATTAAAAACCAGAAATCTCTTAGAGGACAGGAACAGATAATTTCCATAATAAATTCCATAGTAAAATGCACGGAAGTAGCAAGAAATATTAGTTGATAACAGAGACTCCAATAGCCCAGAGAAAAAGAAACACATTGCAAATTTTGCTTAATATCCTTCATATGCAGTCAAAGAGTATAAAATAAAAACTTCTTTGATTGAGCTGTCTCCTAAAATGAAATAGATCACTTCACTATATTCATAGTCTCTAAACCTTGTGGGTTTTTAAATAAACCTTATGGCCACTTCAGATTAAGTTTTGTCCTTCTCAACGAGATATATGAGGAAGCTCCAAAAAGTTAGTGGAAACATGGAATTAAAAGATAAGTAAATTTCCCATTAACTTTTTTTTAAGTTCCCTCATATTTCTTTGAGTCATTGAAGTTTGGGTGTGTGTATAATTTCAATCCATGGCAATCCTCATGAATGTCTGAATAGAGTTGTGCCTTACAGTGTTTTGGAAGGCTAATTTTTCAGAAGTAGTTTTCTAGGGCTTTCAAACTTTCAGATGTAAACCATCAACCTTTCGGTTAACAAACAGTCTACCAATTGACTGTACCAGGGGAAGAGGTTATATATACAATTATACTTAGATACTACTATGTATCTTCTAGATAGATTGATGGGCATGCAAAGGAATATGTAGTAAATCTAGCTATGTAAAAGTAAAATGGGTTTAAGGCAGATCAGGGTAGTCACCAACTAAATCATTAAACAGACAGGAAACCGTGCACACAATTCCTGTTATTCTGAAAAGAACATACTGGGTTTGACTGGATGCATTAGGAGACCAGAGTGTTCACTGTTTGGAAAATATCTTTAAGGAAAAAAGAGGCAAACTATGACTCATAGAATTAAAGCATAAGCTTTCACCAGAATTAAAAGCCCAAGGATGAAAACTTAAGCCTTCCACTAGTTTTAAATAACCCTCTATGGTAGAATAGAGGAACTTTACATTTTAATGAAAGTAAACATTATTTTACTGATCATATATTTTACATGTTTCCTTTTCATTCATTCTTGGTTCTTAATTTTCGTTGCCTCCTACTCCCCCTCCCCCGCACCCCATGATGTGGCATATGCTTCTATTTTTTTTAATCATTTTATTAGGGGCTCATATAACTCTTATCACAATCCATACATACATCAATTGTGTAAAGCACATTTGTACATTCATTGCCATCATCATTCTCAAAACATTTGCTCTCCACTTAAGCCCCTGGCAGCAGGTCCTCATTTTTTCCCCTTCCTCCCTACTCTCCCATCCCTCATGAGCCCTCGATAATTTATAAATTATTATTTTGTCATATCTTGCCCGGTCTGACATATCCCTTCACCCACTTTTCTGTTGTCCATCCCCCAGGGAGGAGGTCACATGTAGATCCTTGTAATCGGTTCCCCCTTTCCAACCCACCCTCACTCTATGCTCCCAGTATTGCCACTCACACCACTGGTCCTGAAGAGATCATCTGCCCTGGATTCCCTGCATTTCCAGTTCCTATCTGTACCTGTGTACATCCTCTAGTCTAGCCAGACTTGCAAGGGAGAATTCAGATCATGATAGTGGGCAGAGAGGTGGGGGGAGGAAGCATTTAGGAACTAGAGGAAAGTTGTATTTTTCATCGTTGCTACATTGCACCGTGACTGGCTCATCTCCTCCCTGAGACCCCTCTGCAAGGGGATCTTCCGTGGCCTAAAAAATGGGCTTTGGGTCTCCACTCTGCACTCCCCACCTCATTCACTATGATAAGATATTTTGTTCTGATGATGCATTATACCTGATCCCTTCAACACAGGCTGGTGTGCTTCTTCCATGTGGGATTTGTTGCTTCTGAGCAAGATGGCCGCTTATTTACCTTCAAGCTTTTAAGACCCCAGACGCTATATCTTTCGATAGCCGGGCACCATCAGCTCTCTTCACCACATTTGCGTACTCACCCACTTTGTCTTCAGAGGTTATGTCGGGAAGGTGAGCATAAGCTAGGACTATACTAGCAAAAGGAGATGGGCAAAGGAGGCATTTATCTCAACATTTTACTCAGACGCAATTTCTATCTGGAGCAGCAAGATGATTTAGACAAAGGATACTTTTTGCCTGAATTTACCTAAGCCTGTTGTGGTTTCAGGCATTTGTGGTGTATGGTGGCTACCTGTAGGACTGTGACTGATTCCTGTGGTATATAGTGAAACCTACCAGTGCTTTGAGATCTTGTTGTTACCATCATTTAGATGAATGTTTTCACTTTTGAACATCATTTCTCAACTCTCATATTCTGATAAACTTAGTAATGGGGAATTGCAGGCATTCAACATTTATAAACACCGATGCCATCAGTCAGCTTCTAGATTCTTGAATAAGCGTTGAGTAGGAGGGCTGTCAGGGGATGTCCCACCTCACAATCACATCAGGTGTCATGTTTCCATGACTTCGGATAGACTTCCAGTGATGGAGCTACCACCAGACAAAGATGCCTCCTGCATTAGCATTTGGAAGACCTCTCTCACTGTTACTCACAATGGAGATGGGAAAGAATAGCAAATAATTGAAGTCTTAAATCTTTTCCCCTTGCTGTTTTGATGGCAATTGAGTGTGTGAAATAAATTAATGAGAACAAGAGAAGTATCCACTTGATAAAAGACTGGAAGAATGGGAGAGTGATGGACCTTTTTTAATAAATCTATCTACAGGACTGAAATAAAACAGAAGTCTTTGAACTAAAAAGAATAAAGGAAGACTAGAAAATTACATTGAGATATAACATAAGAAATAAACAATTAATCTACAAAGCAGTAAAAAAGGCTCAGTGCAACTCACTTCCTTGAGACAGCTAAATACACTGACAGCCCTTCAAGTCTTGTGAGCTGACCGATAGACCCCTGGAGAGCAATTGAGGCTATCTGGCCATAGGCAGCAAACAGCAAGGCAGGTCACCAACAGTCAGCCAGATGATAGGGTCTAACAGTCCCCAGCTCAAGTGATGTATACTCCAGTAAAGTTGACACAGTCCATGGGTTAGGTGTCCCACAGGTAGTGTAACTTGCAAATAGAGGCAGAGAACAAGCAAAGGCAGCTGCATAGTGTTCCAATCATCAAAAAGCAAGAGAAAAGAAAGGGGAGGCTCGCCGAGCCATGTATCTCTCCACCCTTCAATTAATCCCACATGTGTTCATTGGCCATATTGGCACAATAAACATATCTATCACAATCCACCCCTTGCCAACTTGGCACCTGTACACAATTCTTTAGCCATATATTAATTTCTAGATATTAATGAAGCCACACTTACATTTAGCATCAAGCATCTATAATATACATAAATGAAAACACACTGGGTCCAAATGTTTCTGATACATCATACATGAACAAAGGAAATATATTCAATAAGCATATATAAAGAAAATAAACTGACAAACACAAACCTAGCTTTTGCAATTGATCACGTGGTCGTAACTGATAGGTAGAACTACATTCTTCTACTACCCATTCTGTAGTACCTTTGCCCTCAGCAAGCACCTCAGACCTTCATTCCTGAGGGTCTGGGTCATTATAAGTCCAGACAGGATCGGGTTGCTGTAACTTACCATTTACTTTAATCTCAGGGCACGGTAGTACTAAAAGTCGGCCTATGGGATCTCCTGGATTCCAGACATATTCTTCTTTACCTCCATTATGTAACACCAGTCCAATTTCTCCTTGGTAATCAGGATCAATCACACCACTTAGTACAGTGACACCCTTCCTGACCTGTTTATCCAAAGACATGAGAAGCCCAAAGTGGCCAGGGGGCATTCTCAGCTGCCAGTTCAGTAGAATCCATGCAGTGTTCCCAGGTGGGAGAGTTCCTTCATTTGGGACCAGGACTTCCAGGCTGGAAGCACACAGGGTTCCTGGGACAGGAAGCAAAAATGCTGCAAGTGGATCACTAGGAGTAATAGTGAGTGGTGTTACTCCAGCTTCCACCCCTTGGTTTCTGGACCCATGAATTCTGGCTATTGGAGACACGGCACCATATATTAACTGCTGGTTTAGAGCATATATGGCTTCCTGGAGAACACTGCCCCTGCCCCTCAAGTTGTTGCCACCTAGCTGGTGCTGTAATTGTGCCTTTAGGAGGCCATTCCATCGTTCTGTCAAGCCAGCAGCTTCAGGATGATGAGGAACATGATATGACCAGTGGATTCCATGGGCATGGGCCCATTGCCACACTACATTTGCTGTGAAGTGAGTTCCTTGATCTGAAGCAATGCTATGTGGGATGCCATGCCGGATGATGAGGCATTCTGTAAGTCCACAGATGGTAGTTTGGGCAGAAGCATTGCTTGCAGGGAAGGCAAATCCATATCCAGAGTAGGTGTCTATTCCAGTAAGAACTAAACACTGCCCTCTCAATGATGGAAGTGGTCCTATGTCATCAACCTGCCACCAAGTTGCCGGTTGATCTCCCCAAGGAATGGTCCCATATCTTGGACTTAAAGTTGGTTTCTGCTGTTGGCAAATGGGGCACTCAGCAGTGGCAGTGGCCAAGTCAGCGTTGGTGAGTGGGAGTCCATGTTGCTGTGCCCAAGCATAGCCTCCATCCCTTCCACCATGTCCACTTTGTTCATGTGCCCATTGGGCACTAACAGGAGTGGCAGAGGAAAGAGGAGGACTAGTCTCCACAGCACATGTCATCTTATCCACTTGATTGTTAAAGTGAAGTTCACATGAGACACGATTATCTTTACTTTCTTGGCCCATTCAGAGAGGTCTATCCACATACCTCTTTCCTACACCTCCTTGTCACCAATTTTTCAATCATGTTCCTTCCAATTCCCTGACCATCCAGCCAAGCCATTAGCCACAGCCCATGCATCTGGCCATTTTTCCTTGCAGGCAAACTGAACAGCCAGGCACACTGCTAGAAGTTCTGCCCATTGGGAGGATTTCTGTTCACCACTGTCCTTTAGGGAGATCCCATAAAGGGGCTGTAGTGGCACCTGCATATAGTATAGAATCATCTGCAAACCAAGCATGACATTTTTGTTCTTCATTTAAATTGACATAAGGAGGCCATAGGTGCAGACTGGGAGACAGAAGGTAATGTGATAGGAGTGGAGACTGTCATGTCGGGAAGGTGAGCATCATGGAATGCCAGTTTAATAGAACAAAGTGTTCTTGCATTGAGGGAGTACTGGAGTGGAGGCCCGATGTCCATCTGCTACCTTAATACTAAACCAATAAATATATGACTCTATTGCTTGGTTGGTCTTCACATTTGTTTGAAAGAATTCAACCTTCTGTGACAAATCACAATGGAGATAATAGCTTGATTAATTCAATGTCGTTTCTTATCAAGTGATGTATTTCTTCATAAAAAGTAAAATTGGGAGAGTTAATTTTGCTGCCCTGAAGTGAAGATCCTGCTGGTGACCTGTGGCTAAGGTCATGGGTTTACCACCACCCCCCCCACATTCATACTTTTACTCTGTAAGAGAGTTTTTCCTTTGTAGGTGGTGTTATTGTAGTTCTTAATGAACAAGAGATGAAGGAAGCCTAGTTCCCACACACCCCTGTTGCAGCCCCATCCCACTCACCATCCTGAACCCTTAGACCACATTCCCTCTTATAGGAGGGACTGTTGCCTAGGGAGGTGAATGCAATTGAGTTTCAGGTCAAGTCCATCTGACCCAGGGAGTTGTAATCACTTCCCCAAATAAAGGTCACATGTGCTTTATAGCCTCTAGAGCAGTGGTTCTCAATCTGTGTGTCTCAACCCCTTTGGGGGTCGAAAGACCCTTTCACAGGGGTCGCCCAATTCATAACAGTAGCAAAATTACACTTATGAAGTACCAACGAAAACAATTTTATGGTTGGGAGGGGGTCACCACAAGGTGAGGAACTGTATGAAAGGGTCGTGGCATTAGGAAGGTTAAGAACCACTGCATCTAGAGCCTCCTCACAGGCTAAAATTTCTACATTAAAATTACCTGCACAATAAATGATAAATAATAAACGCATATGTAATACATACTAAATGCCAAACACTGGTATAGCCATTTATAATAATGTATCTAATCCAGACTGAAATTCCATCTATGAGTCAGATGTTATTATTATCTTCATTTTGCAAAGAAGGAAACAGAGACACAAAGAGAAGAGATGGAAAACCTCACTCCAGATCACAGATCTAATAATTGCCAAAGCTTAGATACGATCCCACACAGTTTGTGGACTTTAGCCAGTTTATTGAGCAGTAGATGCTTTTAAACATACAATGAACAGAACAGCCCTCACTACAAACCATTTGAGTGGGTTGTTGTTATGGCAACTCAGATTCATGTCAACCCGGTGAGCATAGATTGGAACTGGTTTCCATAGGGTTTTCCAATGAATGACTTTTCTGAAGTAGATTGCCAGGCCTTTCTTCTTAGACACTACTGTGTGGATTCAAACCTCCAACTTTTCAGATAGCAGGAGAGTGGATACCTGTCTGCAACAACCAGGGACTTCCTGTGGACTTTAGTGCCTTGCCAATCACCTTGCTAAGTGAAGAAACAGGGCCACATTTTCATGACATCTTTGACACATGAGTGTCTTCCTAACACAAAGCCTCGCAAACAAGAAGTGTTTTATTTTTTCAAACAGAAGTACTCTTTCCGCCTGCCTGGTCTGAAACCAGGCACCAGAATTTAGCATGCGGTAAAGGACTGTCTCTCATAGTTTACAAGAGAGTTTGGAATGGCCAGCGGTAGAGGATGACAGTTAAGTGTCCCAAGACAACCTCAGCAATTGCTAACTGAGGTTGGTGTATTTCCTTACAAAGCAGGAATTGAAAAGTCTTTTCCATGGGGTTTTGTGCCCCGATACCATGTCCCTTCAATTTATGATGAAGCCAACAGAATGTGTCTGGTGTGGGGACCCTCCTCATGAGGGCTTCTGCCGGGGTGTAACCTGCTCCACCTTCCTTGCTGTTCTTTGTCAATGGAGAATTCGGCGTCTATAATTACTGCAAATCCAGGCATGCGGAAAAGGATGGGGGTGGAGTTAGGATTTTCTTCAGTCCATAGTCATTGTCTATGATTTCTGTCTTTAGCTTAATATTTAATTTGGATACACTGTCTTTGTTAAATGAAGAAATCAAATGACAATGTTAATATTTAGGCCTCTTTAGTAACTTTTGTAATTTTGCATTGACATCATTTGCAAACCTTGCTAAACAAAATTATTGTAAAAATATAGACAATAAAACACGGATGCAACATTTTTCAATGTTCTTTATTAATCAGTTTAGTTAACATTTTCAATGATGTGGACCTGCTTCCCAGCACTCATCAGTCTTTCTCGCCCGTAGCACAACCACCAGTACAGCACGGGATCTTTTGGTTCTGTTCTCAACGTGCCAGCTCTCCCTGTGCCTCTTTTTCGTTCTGCTGCATGTACCCAATGGGGTCCAGAATTGGACCGCATCCAATGATTCAGCAAGCCCTGTGACTAAGTACTGGGATAGACATGGGTAAAGTAAGAAAGAAAAGGAAAATCAAGTGACTGCACAATACAACTTTAAAGTGTGGTTGAATGACAGCAGAGAACTACCAAGAGAATGCAATATATGACTGGGGATAAAAATGAAACACAAATAATAAGGTCTGAAATTCTTCCAAGGAGGGAGGCTTCACTTCCTGCTGATAATATCTATTCATCATTAATTTGAGTCTTTTACAAAATATGCCTTTTTTTGTACCTTAATCTGTAAATAAAAAACTAGACCTTCCCCCAGCTCAGTTGTACGACGTTTATCATGATTTATTTCCAAAATTTCTTTAATCACCGCAAGCAGAAAATATGTATCATTTTACCCTCTCCCTCTCCTCAGCCTCAGTTGACCTCTAATACACATTTGTGTCTATGCATCTGCCCGTTCTAGATACAGATATGTGGAATTAGACAAAACTAGGGGACATTAAAATGTTCGTGGAAAAATCTATTTAAAAGGTAATGGAATTTTTCCAGGAACTTTTTGTAGTCCTCTCAAATTTTTCCTTTTGTGTCCGACTTATTTAATTCAGCATAATTTTCTGATGGCTCAAATGTTTTTATGGTTCAATCTGTGTCATAGCATGTATTAGAACTTCATTTCCCTTTATAGCAGAATAATATTTTATATATAACACATGTTGTTTACCCATTAATCTATTGATAAGTACTGCTTTGAGTGTTGGTATACAAATATCTGAGCCTCCGCTTTTAAACATTTTGGGTATATAATTAAGAGTGAAATTGCTGGGTCATGTGGTAATTCTGACAGTAGTTCAAAGCTATATATAAAGCTTTCAGGGGCTGCTTCTTCCCAAGTGGGGAGCCCACTCCTCCTTCATTGTCTGTTCTTAGTCTGGAAGCTTATTGTCTGTTCACGTTGAGTGACGCTGCTGGCATTTGAAACTCCAGTGACATAACTTCCAGCATCACAGCAAGACACAAACTACTACAGTACAACACACCAACAGAGAAGTGGTGACGCACTCACTCGTCTGTGCCAGGAAATTTGGAAGACCGGTACTTGGCCAATTGACTGGAAGAGATCCATATTTGTGCCTGTTCCAAAGAAAGGTGACCCAAAAGAATGCTCAAATTACAGAAAATATCATTGATTTTTCTGAAGAACAACTGACTTTCCTGAAGATCAACCAGGAACAGTTGCAGCAGTACATTGACAAAGGACTGCCAGAAGTTCAGGAGAGTTCAACTGAGGATGTAGAAAAAGGGATATCATTGCTGATGTCAGATGGATCTTGGCTCAAAGCAGAGAATACTAGAAAGATGTTTTCTTGTTTTGTATTGACTATGCAAAGACATTTGACTATGTGGGCCACAATAAACTGTGGATAAGCCTGAGAAGAATGGGAATTTCAGAACACTTTGTGCTCAAGCAGAACGTATACCTGGATCAAGGAAGAGTTGTAAAAACAGAGCAAGGGGCTGTTACCATGGTTCAAAATCAGGAAAGGTGTGTGAAAGAGTTGTATCCTCTCACAATACTTGTTCAATCTGTTAGCTGAGCAAATACCACAGAAGCTGAGTTATATGAAGAATGTGGCCTTAGGTTTGGAGGAAGGCTTATTAACCAGCTGCTATAAGCAGATGACACAACCTCACTTGCTGAAAATGAGGAAGACTTGAAGCACTTGCTGTTAAAGATCAAGGATTGCAGGCTTAAGTATGGATTACCACTCAATGTAAAGAAGACCAAAATCCTTACAACTAAACCAATAGGTGATAGCATGATACATAGAGAAAAGTTTGAAGTTGTCAAGGATTCTCTCTTTCTTGGATCCATAATCAAGGCTTGTGGAAGCAGCAGTCAAGAGATCAACAGACATCTTGAATTAGGTAAATCTGCTGCACAAGACCTCTTTAGTGTATTATAGAGCAAGGAGGCTACCTTGAGGTGCACCTGATCCAAGCCATGGGATTGTCTATTACCCCATAGGCACGTGAAAAACATTGAGTAAGGAATACCGAAGAAGAATCCATGCATGTGGGTTGAGGTGCTAGAGAAGGATATTGAAAGTACCATGAACTACTAAAAGGACAAACCGATCTGTTTTGGAAGGAGTACAGCAGGGTGCTCCCTAGAGACAAGGATGGCAAGACTTAGTCCTACAGCCGTTGGACTTACTTAGGAGAGACCAGTCATGCTTAGTAAAGTCGCGGGGCAGCGAAAAAGAGGAAGACCATCAATGAGATGGGTGGAAACCGGGCTGCAACAATGGCGCAAGCTGGAGAACAAGTGTGAGGATGGCACAGGACTGGGCAGAGTTTCGCTCTGTTCTCCACAGGGTCACTGTGTGGCAGAGCTGACTCGATGGCACCTAACAACGACCACATGGTAATTCTATGGTTAACTTTTTGAGGAGTCACCGGATGGTTTTCACAATGGCTGCCATGTTTTCCAGTGCCAGCAGCAATGGACAAGTCTTCTGATTTGTATAAATGTCTTATTTTATGATCACAAATATCCACGAAGGAGAAGAAATTTGTTCTGATTCTTGTAAACGAAGAAAAGCAAACAAAGTGGTAATTGAGAGAAGCACGATAGGCAGGATGTGGGATTTCAGAGATGACCAGCATGACCCGAGGGACCTTCGTGAGTAAGAACCTTCATAAACTTTGAGCAGCGGGATTCAGAAGACGTGGGTGAGCAGATTCCAGGGCTGAGATGAGTGCCGTGTGACTTTTAGTTAGGATCACATTTGAAAGGTCAGAAAGTGCATGCAAAAAAGATTTCTGATGCCATGCTGAGAAATCACAATGGAGCAGCAAAATGGAAAATTAAAATAGTTCCATTTCTTCCCATAAGACTTTGGTTCATTTTAAGACAGAGGAAATAGATAACAATATGCACTCATAAATTCACCTCCCCAATTGAAGTGTAGGGTGCAAAAATGGCTAGAGGAACCACTTATTTTAAGTATGACCTTCAGTGGCATTAGCTGAGAGTTCTAGCTGTTGGGATCTCATGTTGCCTTTCTGGAATCTGTTGATCTGTAATAAGATTAACGTGTTTTAGTAAGCCCCCTGGGAAAGGCAGCAGGCCAAACTTTTAAAATGCTGCCTTTCAAAGACGATCTTAAAAATACTTTAATGGTCTGATAGAAAATAAGTAGACTATCAACCAAATATTTTTTCGGTTAATAAGCATTGATAGTTCTCCCTTTGTTTTTAATTTCCCGTATATTATGAAAGGGGGAACAGGCGAGACTATGTCGATACTGCTTCATTCAAGCTTACTTGAGGAGGCAGATGAAAACTCTCTATTCAGACTAGCTATTCCTTTCAAAATACTTATATTCCATGAAGTTGTTTTCTAATTTATTGGAAGGTAATGCCTCTTCCCACACTTAAAGTGCTTAATTTCCCTCTGGGCTTCTGATACAAAGGAGCACCTAAGTATGAAATGTGTTTCAGACGTAAAGTATGACCACTCAAATGTTAATTGAGCCTCGTCTTGTACTCTTTCTAGAATGGCATCCAGGAGAGTCTGCATGTGCACACTCTCCACAGCCAGGTGGTGCCTCCAGAGGGCAAGGAAGAGGGAGACAACAGCACCTCCTATGGGTGTGATGTCAGTTGTTCATACCACCTCATCACCCATGAACACGCTCACCATTGTTGTCAAATGCAGTCGAGTTGATTTATAATGCATAGTGACCCCATGTGACAGCATACAATTGTCCCCTGGGGTTTTCTAGACTGTGATCTTTATTGGCTGAGTTCTGCTGGGGCTGTTAGTAAGTTCTCTCCTTCAAACTGAAAGGTTGACAGCTCAATTCAGCACCTACTCCGAGGCTGAAAGAAAAGCCAATTTGTTTCCAGAAATACTACAGCCTGGTAACCCTATCGTTCAGTTCGACTCTGCCCTGTAAAGTCAGTGTGAGTTTGGATTCTCCGCCATGGCTCCTGTTTGGGTTTGGGTTTGGGTTTAATCTTCATGGAAACGGACTGCCAGGTCTTTCTCCTACGGAGCAGTTGAAGGAATGCCAAACACCATCCATTCACTTAGCAGCTGAGTGCTGAACCCTTGTCCCACCAGGGCTCCTTCTAAACCTTCATGATTCCTGAGGGCAAGCATCATGTCCCAGATTTTATCTCCTTAGGAATATTAGTTGGTTTCCTTCCAGTTATAGGTTGAATTATGTCCCTGGAAAGATATGTTAAATGTCTAACCACAGTACCTGTAAATGTGTGCTTGTTTGGAAATAAGAAATTCACAGATATAAAGCTCTCTTGAGTTTGTAGTACAGTAGGACGGTCCCTGATTCTATAGACCTGTTGTGGTTAGGTATCCCAAGCCAACTCTCAGTAAGACAGAACAATACACTGCCCAATCCAGTGCCAAACTCGGAATTTTTGTTATGTTTGAGCTCTTGTTACAGCCACTGTGTACAACTAAGGGGATTATCTTCTGCCACTATATTAGACAATGTTCTACTGATATTCATAAAGTTTTTAGTGGCTAATATTTTGAAGTGGACCAACTCTTCCTGCTTCCTAGATTATACTGAGTCTGGAAGCTCCCCTGAAATCTGTTCACCGTGGGTGACCCTGCTGGGATTTAAAGTACTGGACACAGAGCTTCCAACATCACAGCTAACACAAGTCCTCATACAACAAACTGATAGACAAGTGGGTAATTCCATACACCGAGAGTTCTTATACAAACAAAAGATACAGACAGGCACAGAAGGAAGGTGGCCATGTAAAGACAGAGACTGAAGTAATGCTATTCAAGGTATGCCTCCCAGATATCAGAAGCTGTGAGATAAAAGAGATTCTCTGATTGGGGCGCCAAAATGACCTCCCTGGAAGTATGTGCTACAGAGGACAACACTAAGCCTACAGGTTGGGGAAAGGGGCCGGCCTGCCAAGCCCACATGGAAGCAAATCAGGAAAGAAAAAGAGAGAGTGAGGCTCTAGATACCATACCAACACACCAAGCCCTAAGGATGACCTCCCTGCACAGAACTGTTAAGGCACAGAGATGACTGTGGGGCCAACAATAGCTCGAGGCATGATGTCCCCTTGCTGGAGCATACCATGATAGGAGACAATACTGGAGACAAACAGTGGGGAGTGAGTCCAGTCTGAACCCCCCACAGCAAGGTGAACCAAGAAGGGAACATAACACATCAGCAATGGGAGCAAAGCAATGCCACAAGTCCCCTGAGGAGCCCCCAAAATAGACTTCAGGCTAGGAGATGCAGTTCCCAGAACTCCCCAGGACCAGTGGGGAGATAATCATAAAAGTCAGCTGACAGACCTGGAATTATCTATGCTTTTTCAGGTTTCTTTGGCTAGTTATTATTTATATGTATATACACACATATATATTCTACTTCTTTTTTCCCTCTTTTTATTAAATTTTTTGTTCTCTTTTTGTATTGTCTGCATTATTGGTTTGCCCACCTATATAAGAGAGGCCTTAGAAACAAGCCTGAGGAGAAAGCAATGGGACTGAAGGTTTTGGAAGGACGTAGGGGGAGGAGGAGGTGGGGAAAGGGAGCAGTGAGTAAGCAGCACCATAGACAGGGGAACAACTAGGGAATTAAAATCAACAATGAGGAAGACATAGAGATTCTAGGGCTGTTGGAGCAACAGCAATTCAGCTGAGAGGAATTACTAAGAGCCAGAAGAAAGGCAAGCATGATGGTGGGAAAGGAGGAAGATAAAAGGAAACAGAGGAAAGATCTAGGAAGCAAAGCTATGGAAAGAGGTATAAACATAGGTGTGCACTTATGTAAATGTATTAATTTATAAAAATAGAGGTATTGGCATAAGTGCATATATTTATATGGCAGTACATTGAAAAAGTGGACAGACTTTGGGTCTCTGCTCAAGTCCTCCCTCAACACAAGAACACTTTTTTCTAACAACCTGACACTCTGTGATGCTGACCCTCCCAACATATTCACTGAAGACATTGGTGCACAAGCAAATGCGGCAAAGAAAGTTCATGGTGCCCAGCTATCAAAAGAGACGGTACCTGGGGTCTAAAGGGCTTGAAGTTAAACAAGCGGCCATCTAGCAAAGAAGCAACAAGCCCACATGGAAGAAGCACACTAGCCTATGCAATTATGAGATGTTGACAGAATTAGGTAACAGGTATCAGGAGACCCCAAACAAACAAACCTATTGTTGAGAATGAGGAATGAGGGGAGTTGGAGCAGAGAGCCAAAACCCATCTGTAGACAGTGGGTCATCCCTTCACAGAGGCTCAAAAGGAAAGGATGAGTCAACCAAAGCACAGTATAACACTGAAGAAACACACAATATTCCTCTGGTTCCTCGAGGCTTCCTCACTCCCCACTGTCATGAACCCAATCCTGCCTTTCACTGTGGCTTAGACCGGAGCATGTACACAGGTACAGATGAGAGCTCACCACAAACAGAATCCAGGTCAGATAAACCCCTCAGGAAAAGAAATGGGAGTAGTGATACCAGGAGGGTAGGGGGAAGGTTGGGAGAGGAGTGGGGAAGGAACCACAGGGGAAGGGAGATAGTGGTCCATGTAAGATATGAAATTAATAATAAGCTATAATTTATCAAGGGGTAATGAGGGCATGAGGGTGGGGAGGAGGGAGGGTAAAAAGAGGAGCTGATACCAAGGACTCAAACAGAATCTAAATGTTTAGAAAATAATGATGGCGACATATGTGCAAATATGCTTGATACAATTGATGTATGGACTGTTATAAGAGCTGTAAGAGCCCTAATAAAATGATCTTTCTAAAAAAAAAAAAAGAAGAAGAAAAATGAGAATTAGCTTTGATTCCTCTATCCCTCACACCCTTCCTTTTCTCCAGCGGTTCTCAACCTGTGGGTCATGACCCCTTTCATAACAATAGCAAAATGACAGTGATGAAGTAGCAATGAAAATAATGTTATGGTTGGGGGTCACCACAACATTTAGGAACTGTATTAAGGGGTCACAGCATTAGGAAGGTTGAGAACCACTGCACTTATCAGACAGCTACATTCTAAAAAAAAAAGAGAGAGAGTCTTCCTTCAGAATCTTTAGAGAGAGCATCACCCTGCTAACACCCTCAATCTGACTCATGACCTACCGACCTGTGAGGTGTTAAGTTCCTGCAATTTTAAAACACTCATAAGGTAGTGATTTAATTATTTAAAACTAATACTCATTTCAAATAACGTCTAAGACAAGCTCCTTAGAAGTAAGGAGAGTGAGACTCATCTCACATGTTGGGAGAGACTAGTCTGTAGAAAAAGACATCACGCCTGGTCAAGCAAAGGGTCAGCGAACGCAGAGGAAGGGCCTTCCAAAACGGACCTCCACAGTGGCGGCAACGATGGGCTCAGACACACAAACAACTCTGAGGGTGGTGCAGGACCGGGCAACGTTTCTTTCTGTCATGCGTAGGGTCCCTATGAGTCCAAACGGACTCAACAGCACCCACCACCACTATGGGATCGCTGAGACTACGTGAAAGGGAACAAGGAGGCAGACTCCTCGTGAAGTCCATGGGCAGAGGGAGTCCGGGATTGGGGGAAATGTAGAGTGACTTTACTCAGCTATTGAAATACTATTCCTATTTAGGCTTCAAACAAAGACAATTCTTTCCCCGTCAAGTCACACAGTGCCTCTCCTATTTTTAAGGAGTAAGCCTGCTGATTCGGTTTCAACCTTAAAAAGGTAAATTCTTCACCTGCTCAGCTTTCTTTTTCTGTTTATCCCACTCTTTCTCCTCCTCCTCCTTCATCTACTGTTTTGTCTTCCTCTGTTTTCTGTCTATCTTTCCTCCTTCCCTCTCTAAACAACAAACATCAGTTGTGGAAAACAAACCCAAACGAGTCGAAAAAGGGCTGAAGAATTATCCATGAATTTCTGACTGCTATTGAGTTCATTTTGACTCACAGAGGCCTATAGGAAAGAGTATAACTTCTCTTTAGAGGTTCTGAAGCTGTAAATCTACTGGAACAATCAGCTGCAGGTGGAGCTCACACAGAAGCCAGTAGGTTTGAACCACGGACCTGGAGGTTGGCAGCTCAATGCTTCTCTCACTGTTACCAGGGCTCCTGAGGGCTGAGTCATGTTTTAAGTGTTCTTTGTTACACACGCACTTAATTCTATTTATGAGAAGAGACTGCTCCTTTAAGTATCATTTAAGGTAAAACAATTTAGAGTTGAAAGAAAGAAACAAATGCTGAACAAATGCATGATCAAACATTTGGAATGATAAGAAAGGATGGAGCATTTGGGCAACAATGAAGGACTTTGTTCTAGCTGGAAGAGAGTAATGGACTTTGTAGAAAACAATAGAACCTGGAAAGCCAAGTGGAGATGTTTGTAAAAGCAAAGATTCTTGAAATGCCTTGACTAATTGTCTTTAAATGTATCTAAAGATTTGTGTCACCCAGGACCTTTGCCATAAAAATAATTACTGATGAAAGCCTAACTGCTCACTACATAGTCTAACAAAATTCTATCAAACAATAACACACATTTTCAAAATGTTTTTCTCAGCCATGCCCTCATTATCCATCATAGATAGATATGAATTCAAAATGTTGAAGTTGTAATTATTTGGATATCATTCCAGGGGTAAAAAATTCTAGAAAGTAAGATATAAAAAAATCAGTTGTGTTGAATGTGTTATGCATATTAATTATCATTTCTGCACAAATATCTGATTAAATTTATATAATGCAGCTGGATTCACTTTCCATCTTTAATGAAAAAAAATTTTTACCCAAAGGACATGAAAATAGGAATTCAAAATTCAGAGTTTATTTTCCTTGAGCATTCACAGGATCTCTATAGCTTCTCATAGTGCCTTTGTTTCATTACACCTGCTTGCTGTGTGTGTTTTGTTGTTGCCAACAAAGGTAATAAATCCTGTGGCCAGAAAAGCTTTGAAAAGAATATTTTGCCAGAAAAGAATATTTAAATTTTACTCTACACTCCTTTGTCATCAAGGTTTATCAATTCCCCTTCCCATAGTAACAGCTGATATTTTTAGACACTAGTATGAGTACCAGCAACACTTGATGACAAGCTACCGTCAGCACATGGTGGCCCCATGGATGAGTACACTCTGTTCTCTAAGTCTTCAATGACTGATTCTTCCAAAGTCAGGTGCCAGATCTTTTTTCTAAGGTGCTTCTAAACCACCCACTTTTTGCTTAGCTGACGGCCATGTTAATGCATTCATCAAGTTCACTGCTCAGGGACTCCAGTTAATCAAGAACTATTACGTACATGTGGTATCATTTAATAACCGAATTTAGCTACATGTAAAAGAAAGCCCAAGTGATCGTGGTGAAGGGGGTAGAGATTTGGTTTCCTCTCCTGAGAGAGGGCAGGAGGTAGACATGCCAGCACTGAACTGGTGGTTCCTTGATCACCAAGGTGTCAGACTCTTTTGATCTGTCTTTCTCGTCATTCTTAGAACATAGTGTTCACCCTGAAAGACATTTCATTATCACAGTAATGCTGCTCAAGCATAAGCCATCACAGCTTTCCAGGTATGAAGTAGGAAGAAGAAAAAAAAAAGTCACTTGATGTCGTCCAGCAGTCAACTGTCTTTAAAGAGCTTTCTTTAAAAATTCATACCACAGCTCATTGACTGAATGACTACATTTTAAGCTGGACACCTTTTTTTTAATCATTTTATTGGGGGCTTTGTACAACTCTTATCACAATCCATCCATCCATTGTGTCAAGCACATTTGTACTTTGTTGCCATCATCATTATCAAGACATTTGCTTTCCACTTGACCCCTTGGTATCAGCGCCTCATTTTTTACCCTCCCTCCCCACTCCCCGCTCCCTCATGAACCCCTGATCATTTATAAATTATTATTATTTTCTCATACCTTACACTACCAGACATCTCCCTTCACCCACTTTTCTGCTGTCCACCCCCCGGGAAGGAGGTTATATGCAGATCCCCGTAATCAGTTCTCCCTTTCCACCCTCCCCTCCCGGTACGGCCACTCTCACCACTGGTCCTGAAGGGATCGTCTGCCCTGGATTCCCTGTGTTTCCAGTTCCTATCTGCACCAGTGTACATGCTTTGATCTAGCCGGATTTGTAAGGCAGAATTGGGATCATGATAGTGGAGAGAGTGGGGGAGATAGCATTTAAGAACTAGAGGAAAGTTGTGTGTTTCATTGCTGCTACACTACCCACACCTTACCATTAGGGTCGCTATGAGTTGGAATTGGCTCAATGGCAGTAGATTTGGTTTGAGTTTTGATTTTGGAGTGGGTAAATGATGGCACAATGGATATGGAATTAGTAAGTAACAATTTACCACAATATACAACCATATGTGCATCTGTATGCCTTTCCACCACACCCTCACCAACTAGTGAAATACTATACGTTGACACATTGATTTTGACACTGTCCTCTATCTTAATTAGATTTCAGCAAAACCAAGGCAGAGAGGGCAAACCTAGAGTTAATTCCTTCTAGAATGAGACTGTCCTACCACAGGGGCTCATAATGAAAATTGTCTCCTGCTATTCAAGGTAGTCTGAAATAAGCAGCAGCAGCATTGCCTGAAACTTGCTATAAATGTAGAATCTCAAGCCCCACCTTGGACTGAAAGAATGAAAATGTTCAGTGTTATATAGTAATATATTTACAACCCTCTTCCAAGTAGCTGCGAGGGTTTGGAAATACCAAGGTGCATCCAAAAGTTCATGGGAAAAATTTACTCTTTTAATTCCATTTTTCACCAACTTTTTGAAGACTCTGCCTACGTGTCTGTCTTAAGCTGGTTATCTGTGCAAACCCTAAAGTAAGAGGGGAGCAGAGCGAGCACCAAGATGTCCATTTACTAATCTACTCTGTTCTGGCCCTAGCTCTAGGACTAGTCTTACTCCTCCAACCACTACCCACTTTCTCCCAATTTGGAAGGAAAGTAGCATCCAATTTGAGCTGCCTCTCCCTCCTGGTTTCTATATTCCCTTTTTTGGGAGCGGTCCTTGCTTCAGGTTTTTTTGGCTCCTTTTAAGTAGACCTCCCTGGTTTTTTGGTTCTTGGTTTGTTTGTTTGTTTTTACCCACTGGGTTTTTATCCTTAAAAACAATAGCTGAGACTCCATCGCCACCCAGAAACCTGGATCCTTACTTTCCAGGCTTCTTAGGGTCCAAACAGCTGTGAGTACTGACCCCCATCAGATTCAGAACTGACTCTGGACCTTCCTAAAGTTTATTCTGAAGTCATTGCCTTCCTCCTCAGATGCCAGGCACTTTCTTCTCCCTGGAGTTTGTGTCAAGCCTGGATGGCCTGGCTTGTTCTCCTTTACCCAAGAAGAAATCAAAGCAAAGCATCTACGTCAACAGTAGCAGTTTAACCCCATGAGTGTCAGACTAGAACTGTGCTCCCATAAGGTTTTCAGTGGCTATTCTCAGGCATCTCTGTGTGGATTTGAACCTACAGCCTTTCCATTAGTAGCTTAATACTGTAACCTTTGCAACACCCAGGGGCATCAACAGCCACCGGAGGCAGCTAATATCAATAAACGGTCTAGCAGCAAAAGTAACTTTTTGCTGGGAATCATCATTTGTCTAGAGTTCTTTGAGCCTACTGTGACCTCAGTAAGAATTGGTTTTAAGTGCTGAGGTCAGCACTTAGAACAACAGCACTTAGAACGCTTAGGCTAATTGACCTGAATGGAGAGAATCAAATATTCACCTTGCAGACTCAAATTCTCATAGTCTAGTTGGGGCCCAATCCCAATGCAATAATAAAAACTCAGGTCACCACGAGTTTGGATAGATAAAACGGCCATTAGACTTCACAACATGTAGGTGGTTCACCGTTAAGAGTGCAATCTCAGTAGAGAATTAGAGCTGAAGGCGAATTGCAGTGAAGGAAGGAAGGCATGCAAAGCAGAGCACAGTAGGTAGCTGATAACAACATTCATATCAGACACTTACGGGCAGAAGGAAGAAGTTATAAGATGTACCAGACTCAAGTGACATTTTGTAAGATAAGGCAGAACTAACATTTGAAGGCAGAAGGGAAAAGAATCTGAAAATGAGATAGTGGAGACAAACTCAACAGATCAAAATAAAGATCTTTTAGAATTAAAAAAAAAAACTAGAGAAAGAGAAATCCTCTTTAAAGAGAGGGACCCATCATCAGAGACAGGAAGAGAGAATGAAGGACTAACTATAGAAACAAAATACAGCGCAGTGTGTCTGTGGATGATTTATTAATTGGTTCACTTTAATGGTCTTACACTCAACAAAATAATAGGCAAAATGTATGTGCTGAGATAGAGTCAGCATTTTCATAGAGCCAAATTGCTTTACTGTAGGGGAAGTTTATGAAAGCAATCAAATAGCATATTCTCTTCCTTTGAAGATTTGTGAAACTGTCATTGAACACAATAACCTGATTTTCTGAGATGGGTTTAAATGGAGTGGGGGAAGTTTGCTCTAAGATTGATGTAGTGGTGATTGGACAATTCTTGTTAATATGACTGAACTATTGAATTGTGTAATATGTAAATTATCTGTCACTAAAACTGTTTGGGGAAAAAATAAAACAAAGAATTTAGTGACTATGATGTTTTGATACTATCTGGAAGACCCTCTTTCAATCACAAATAAGGGATGAAGACAGGATTTACCAAATATCAGAATGGAAAGTGAAGTAAAGGCTGAGACTTAATGTGCCAAGAATCACATTAAATATGGAAATGACAGAATTACCTTGTACACAGGGGTGGGGTCCGAGCCATTTTGGTGTTGTCTATCTTTGTGACTCAAAATAAGACAAGGTTCGATACAGCGTCTGGACTCGCAGTGGTCCTGGAGCAAGAAGGAGTAAAAGGCGAAGGCCGTGATGTTTTTATTTTGTTTTCCCAATCTTGTAAGATGAAGATAATATTACCCACCTGATAAGATTATTGTGATGATTCTAGCTCTATAAGGTGGTCAAGTCCGCAATGTCTCAGCTACACAGGCGGCTTCTGATACAACATGTCTTCATCTTCTTAGAGAGTGCCTGATGCATGTGGAGGTAGTTTGAAGGGTGGTTAAAAGCTTTTAGACTAAAGACTGATCTGGATCCAGTTGTCACTATTCAGTAACTGCATGGCTTGAAACAAATTACTGATTCTTGGTTTCCTCATCCACAAAAGAGAGATAACAATACTCACCTTACAAGTATGATGTGATCATTGTACTAGCAAGGGCTTAACACTAAGTATCACCTGGAGGCAAGTGCTCCAAACTGTAATGACAAATAATTACACAAGTCGCTTTTTCTAATGAGATGAAAGCATACATCATACAACACAAGGAACTGTAAGTACCAGATTATGATGATATAAATAGCACAGCCATCGATGCTCATTAAGCTAGTTTCTATAATTCTCTATAAGGAGTAAGATTTTTATCCCAGATCTGCTCCTACACTGTAGAAAACCATTAGAGTTGGCCGTGACTATGTGCTTCCTGTTGCTTTTCACTGACCGATGACTTCCACAGGGGAGATCTTGGGTGATAGCTGTTGTCACTTTAGCACCTCGTGACTTTAAGGCTCCTTGAGCACCATCTCCTCCCACTGAGTTTGCTAGGCTCTAAGGCTTCTACTTGTAACTATGTCTACCTTTCTGGGCAGAACACGGAGACCAAATCTAATGATGATTGAGACCATCCTAGTGCCTTCCTTCAAGGTTGGCCCATGACAATGGTTTCAGTCTGTTAGCTTGAAAAAAAAAGCAGAGAATGGAAAGACTAATTCAGCAAAATCACTATTTTCAATATTTAGACTTATTGTCAATGATTTTCCTTTTTAAACACCGAAAAAGAACAAGGATCATTTACGTTCCCTCACAAACCCACAAAATACGTTTATAACGAAAAATATAAGATCTTTAGGTCCTAAACTAGGATAGTACTTTAATCTAGGGGAAAAAATAGTTGGAAAAGGTTTTTAGATGACTTTTTTAAAGAGTGTGTGTGTGTGTGTAGGTTACATTTCAGATTTCAAGTTTCTGTTCAGTATTTTAATCTACTGATCAAACTCAATAGCATACCCTTCCTCCCTGCTCCCCTCAGATCTCTCTTTTTCCTCCTGTGCTCTACGCTCTTTCCCTTCACCTAAGTTAGTGTTTGTCGTCCCTCTTGCCTTTTGCTTCCTCTTCCTTCCCTTGCTCTCCCTCCCCCACCCCCCTTGGCGACCCCAAAATCTAGTCCCTTTGATATGAGTCTGTCTTTCGGTCCCCCTTGATTTCTTCCTTCAATGATGACTTTGATGCCATTCCGCAGCCTATGTGGCCTTCAGTCATTAGTGCTTAATGCACACAACCTATTCTTGAAATGATCTCTATATTCAAGTGGGATATACTCAAAGTTGTATTTTGCTCCTGTGGACCTGTTTTAATTTTCTTGAGCTTCAACTTGAACTTGCATATAAGCAGTTGATGGTCTGTTGCAGTCAGTTCCTGGCCTTCCTTGTTCTGACTGATGATATTGAGCCTCTCTGTCCACAGATATTATGGAATAGTGTGCTACATATTGAGTTTCTAGTCACAAGGTCAGCAGTTCTAATCCACCAGTCACTCCAAAGGAGAAAGACGGGGCTATCCACTCTTGTAAAGAGGTCAAGTCTTGGAAACCCAATGGGGAAATCCTTCTCTGGCCTATAGGGTCACTATGAGTTGGAATTGATTCCATAGCAGTTGAGTTTGATGTTAACCTATTTGATTCCTGTGAATTCCATCTGGTAGGTCCACATGCCTAGTCTATTTTTATATTTCTAGGAAAAGGTGTTTGTAACGAAGACGTCATTTGTCTTGGAAGATCTATCATGCAGTCTCCAGATTCATTTCTAAGGCCAGGGCCGTATTTTCCGTCTATTGGTCCCTGCTCATTGTTTCCAACTTTCACATTCCAATTGCCAATAATTATCAATGCATTTTTATTGCATGTTTGATTAATTTCAGAATACAGAGCTTGTAAAAATCTTAAATTCCCTCATTTTTGTATTTAATTATTGGTGCATATTGATGTTGTACTGCTATTCATAAGGTTTTCAGTGGCCAATTTTTTTTTCAGAAGTGAATCGCCGTGTCCTTCTCCCTAGTCTATCTTACTTTCGAAGCATTACAAAATCCAGTCCATCATGGATTACCTTGCTGGTATTTGAAATATCAGTGGCATATCTTCTAGGATCACAGCGACACTCAAGTCACCAAAATATGAAAAACCTCACAGACACGTAATGATTACAGGAAAGATGGAAATAGACACCTAAAGAGACTCTGAAACTTACTAAACCAAACTCACTGCCACCAAGTTGATTCCAACTCATCGCATCCCTATAGGTCAGGGTAGAATTGTCCTGTGGGTTTCTAAGATCACAACATTACTCTTTATGGGAGTCAAAATTATCATGTCTGTCCCTTGGTGCAGCTGGTAGTTTCAAACTGCTGAGCTTGAGATGAGCAGCCATGTGCGTAACCACAACATAGAGGAGCTAAAGTGAAAGGAAGAATTTTAAAGCAAAAGAGCTAAACGGAAGATTTCACAGGGCAGCTCGAGAAGACAAACTAAAATATTATAAAGAAATATGCAAAGATCTGGAGTTAGAACACACTGAGCATTTCTCCAGCTGAAAGGACGGGAGGAAAAACTCAAGCCTCAAGCTGAAAGAATAGGGGATTCATGGGCAAAATATTGAATGATGCAGGAAGTATCTTAAAACGATGAAAGGCATACATACAGAGTCACTATACCAAAAAGTATTAGTCAGTGTCCAACCATTTTGGAAGGTAGCACGTGACCCAAAACTCTATGGTCCTGAAGGAAAAGAATTCAAGCTGCATGGAAGGCACTAAGGAAAAGAAAGGCTCCCTGAATTAACAGAATACAATTTAAAATATTTCAGCAAATGGATTCAGTGCTGGAGGTATTATGCATTTATCTATGCCAAGATATTTGGAAGACAGTTACTTGGGCAACAGACTGGAAGAAATATACATTTGTGACCATTACAAAGAAAGCTGAACCAATAGAATGTAAAATTACTGAATAATATCAGTAATTTCACATGCCAGTAATTTAAAAAATTATCTCCCCTAGAGTGTTCAGAAAGGAACATATTCTTGCTAATATGTTAGTTTTGGCTGAAGAAACAAATATGAACTTGTTTGTTAGTCTGGATACACTATAGAAAAAAATTCAGTGAGACTCATGTGTGTGTAATGCCGGGAATTGTTCCCGATCTGACCCCACCACACTGACTCGGCTTTCCTCCTGCAGTCGGCGTCATAGTGTGTGTTTTGTGAGATGGAGGAGGACTTTGTGGACTGGTGTTGGACATATGGGTTAGTGGGCTAATCTTGGACTTGTGGGTTTGGGCAGCACTGGGTTGGGATATTTTCTTGATACACACTTAACCTTTACATAAAAGTGTCTTATACATGAGTTTCTGTGGATTTGTTTCTCTAAAGTACCCAGACTAATACAGGCTTGATCAAGGGAAATGTAACTGAGAGGAATTACTGAAACCCAAATGAAGGCTGAATGTGATAGTCAGATAGTGGGACAAGAGGAAAGACAAAATTGAAGACAAAGTGGGTGCATAAGCAAATGTGGTGCAGAAAACTGATGATGCCTAGCTATCAAAATATATCGCATCTGGGATCTTAAAGGCTTGAGGATAATTAAGTGGCCATCTAGCTGAGAAGCAACAAAGTCCATATAGAAGAAGCACCAGCCTGTGTGATCATGAGGGGTTAATAGGATCAGGTATCAGGCATCAAAGACCCAGAACAAAAAAATCAGATCTTTATGAATAAGGGGGAGTGCGGAGTGGAGACCCAAAGCCCATCTGTAGACAATTGGACATCCTCTTACAGAAGGGTCTCCAGGAGGAGACGAGCCAGTCAGGGTGCAGTATAGCACCGACGGAACATGCAACTTTCCTCTAGTTCTTTAATGCTTACCCCACCCCACCCCACCCCCACTATCCTGACCCCAATTCTACCTTACAGATCTGGCTAGACCAGAGCATGTACACTGGTACAGAAAAAAACTCTTAAGCACAGGGAATCCAGGACAGATAAACCCCTCAGGACCAATATTGAGAGTAACCATACCAGGAGGGGACAGGGAAGGTCAGGGGAGATAGAGGGAACCAATCACAATGATCTACCTATAACTCCCTCCCAGGGGGGATGGATAACAGAAAAGTGGGTGAAAGGAGACATCAGTCAGTGTAAGACATGAAAAAATAATTAAAAATTATCAAGTGCTCATGAGGGAGGGAGGGTGGGGGAGAAAGGGAGAAAAATGAGAATTTGATACCAAGGGCTCAAGTAGAAAAAATGTTTTGAAAATGATGACGGCAACAAATGTACAAATTTGTTTAACACAATGGATGGATGTATGGATTGTGATGAGTTGTACAAGCCCCCAATAAAATGATTTTAAAAAGAATTAATGAAAGAGCTTTATATACAAGAGCAGTCAAATATTGAGAAAACATCCCAGCCCAGTCTATATTAAGTCCATAAGCCTAATATTAGCCCATTTGTCTGATACCATTTATAAAGTTCTCTTCAGACTCACGAAATACATGCAATGATGCTGAATGTAGAAAGATCACAGGCCAGTGGGTGGGAAGTCTTGTGGATCCAGTGGCAGTAGACGCATCTCAGCACTGACAGGGGTCTCCACATGGATTCTCTGGGTCCAGAGGTCTGGCTCCATCAGCCTCTTTCCACATGTCTTCTCCACAGGGATGTCTCACAGGGAGTGAGCAGCAGACAGAGTCTCCCATCTCCAAGGAAGAAATACAGGGGTTCTCAGAATCCTCAGGAAAAGGCCGCGCCCACACAGAGGCCTCATTGGCTATATTCCAATTGACAGGCTAGACTCCACCCCTCCACTCTTAATCTTCTCAAATTGGCAAACGATTATATAACTACCACAACTTGTGACCTTGAACACTATAAAACAGTACATTTGTGTTGCTTTAAGCTACCAAGTCTGTGGTATTTTGTTACAACAGCCATAGAAAGCAAATGCACTATTGTTTAAAGTGAATATTAGTAAGCACAGAACTGCCCAAAGAAAACTCCTTATAGTTTTGTTTTTCAGTAAATAGGTGTGATAAAAATGTACAAAAACTGTTTTTATGTAAGATAAGTCTAAAAAGAACAGATGAGATATAAAGTGCTAGGATCTACCAGCCATGCCTCAGGAGGACTATGTGACAATCGGCTTCTTAAAATGACAGTCTTAGGATCACTGTGAGTCTGAGTAAAATCAATGGCAATGCTTGTCTTGTTCAGTTCCTTATGGCATCGACTCCCCAATCCAGTGAGGTACCTTGGTCATCTATTCCAGGTAAGTTGGCATCAGATTGAGAAATGTTCACTCTGGATAAAGATGGGTGAGAGGGGTTAGAGATAAAGGTCTTTGGATAGGTTCTTAAAGTGCAAGATGACATAGTTTTGTTTTCTTACGTAAGGGAATTTTCTAAGTAACCCAGGAGACCTGCTGCATTTGAGTTTTATGGATTATTCTCTAGCCTGGAGCAGATAATGTTTATCTCATTTGTATCTCAATGAAACCGCGCGCGCGTGTGTGTGATATATTTATGGGCTATATATTATCACATACACATAATAATACAATAAAAATAAAACCAACTCCTGCCAGTCCTTGCTTGTGGTATCAATGATATTCTTCTATAAGAAGAATTCTGTTAGGTCACCTATCTTTGGAATGGATATAAATATGAATCTCCTCCAGTCAGTTGGCCAAGTAGCTGTCTTCCAAATTTCCTGGCATAGAAGAATGAGTACTTCCAGTAATTCATCAGCTTGTTGAAACATTTCAGTTGGATCTTGCTAGACCAGAGGATGTACACTGGTACAGATAGGAACTGGAAACACAGGGAATCCAGGACAGATGATCCCTTCAGGAGCAGTGGTGAGCGTAGCGATATGGGAGGGTGGGGTGGAAAGGGGGAATGGATTACAAGGATCTACATATAACCTCCTCCCTGGGGGATGGACAACAGAAAAGTGGGTGAAGGGAGACGTCGGACAGTGTAAGATATGACAAAATAATAATTTATAGATTATCAAGGGTTTATGAGGGAGGGGGAGTGTGGAAGGGTGAAAATGAGGAGCTGATAGCAAGGGCTCAAGTAGAAAGCAAATGTTTTGCGAATGATGATGGCAACAAATGTATAAATGTGCTTGACACAATGGATGGGTGGATGGATTGTGATAAGAGTTGTACGAGCCCCAATAAAATGATTAAATAAAAAAATTAAAAAGATAAAAGAAAAGAAACATCTCAGTTGGCATTCCATCAGTTTCTGAAGCCTTGTTTTTAGCAAATGCCTTCATTGTAGTTTGGACTTCTTCCTTCAGTACCATTGGTTGTTGATCATCTACTACCTCTTGAAATGGTTGAATGTCAATTATTTCTTTTGGTACAGTGACTTTATATATTCTTTCCATTGCTTTTAATGATTTATGGATGGTTTAATATTTTGCTCACAGAATTGTTCAATATCACAACACAAGGCTTGATTTGTTTCTTCAGCTCTTCCACTTGCAGGTATGCTGAGCCTGCTCTTCCCTTTGGGAAGAAGTGTAGCCAGGTTGCTCTTTAGATATAAGGATGGCTAGACTGGTCTCACATAATTTGTACATGTTATCAAGAGAGGGCAGTCCCTGCAAAAGGACATTCAGCTTGGTTAGGTTCTTAAAGTGCAAGATGACATAGTTTTGTTTTCTTACGTAAGGGAATTTTCTAGTTGTTCTTAGTTTCAAGTCCATTGTTGCAACCACTGTATCCATCCATCTCTAGGATGGCACTGGACTGGGAGGTGCTTCATTGCATCATTTAAAGTGGTGTTTCCCCAAATAGGCAATATTGCCCCTTGGGGACAATGGAACAACCCAGGGGCTGCAAAAGCAGATACCTACATTTTATCCTGGATTATGAGCTATAGTACGAAAGTTTTTTTATGGCCAATGGGCCACTAAATATTTTTTTCTCTTGAAGAGGAACATTCGGTTGAATAAGTTTGGGAACCCAGGATTTAAGTGACTGGGCATAAAGGTAGCCGAGTTCAATATAACCTGAGTGATTTGCAAGTCCTCGTACCCACGAAGACAGGCATACGCACCCAAGACTTCCCATTATGTTCTGACACCATCGCAGAGGCAAGCCCTATTTCCTAGGCTATTTGTATTGGCTCACACGTTCAAATTGTGATTCTAGCTCATATTTAGATTTTGGATTTTTTAAAAGGATAAAAACGAGATGGATTTTTCATGATAGAAACATTTTCTTTCTACTGACCTCATAACACTCAGGTACAGTAACCCTACCGAGCTATTGACATTGAGTTTGGCAATGTGCACATGAAAAAATCCTAGGTAAAATGATCTATTTTGATAGGCACTTTTTAGAGGACCATGCTACTTTTCCTCAATGACTTGCTACCAAAAGTGCACTACTGTATTTGGAAATACAGCTCTTTGTGTTTCCTGTCCTTGATGATGTTGCTGAGCTGGTTTATGCAGTGTCTGCATCACAAAAGGATGTCGTTAAATGTCTTATCTTACTCAGTAGAAGCCAGCAAGCCATTTGTTTTACATCAGAAACCATCTCCACGAGTGCTTCCTGTACACATAAGGGCAATAAATCCCTGGAGCCCAAATAAATGTGATCCTATTGCTGTTGTGCCTTTTTGTGGTCATGGAGGAGAAAACAACTTATTTCCATATTCATCGATTCATTAGGAGTCCAGGGTGCCAGTGGGACTCTTAGGACACTGAACCAAATGCCTTCAAATAATTTCAGGCTTCACTTGGCATAGGACATTTTCGTAAACAGACATAACTCTAATTCTGGATTCCTGAAGGAAAAGTATGAACAGATTGATTAAAAACAAACACGTTAGCTATTACTCAGATTCACACTCTCCCCAGAGAGATACAAATAAAACAGAAGCCAGCCACTGCTAGGATTCCCTCCCTGTGGATCCTAAGAGCTCGGGCTTCTTTCTGCTGGGCATGCAGAAGGAAACAGATGGGCATGGGTGACAGTGGCACCAAAAGGCCCTCCTGGGAGCCCTAGCAAAAGAAATGTGTCCACAAAGCCCTGCAAGACGGAACTGTCCACCTGCTGCCTGTTCTTCTGTCTGGGTTTTTTGTTTTGTGTTGCTTTTAAATAAACTCTGCGGGAATGAGAATGAGCCTCTACTGTCAAGCCCCAAAGGGAAGGTGAGCTATTGCACAAAGCCAAAACCCCTACCCTTCATCAAATAGGAAACCAAAAGTTCCAAGTGAGCAGCCAATGTGAGGTGTTTGCATATTCTGTTGCCCACTATCTTGATTTATTGCAATAAGTCACGCTGCATTAAGGCTTCCAGTGGTAATCCAAACACTCTTATTCCTTCCAAAACCACCGGATCCATTCTACAAAGTAATCAGAAAATCCTTACTCCGTTATATTATCTCTTCACTCCCTAATGAAGGGATAACTGTCTGATATATTGTCCCCTGTGGGATGTCATGGTTTCTAAAGAGCCCTGGTGGTGTAGTGGTTACAAGCCGGGCTGCTACCCATGAGGCCAGCAGTCAAAATCACCAGCTACTCTGCAGAAGAAGAGTAAGACTTTCTACTCCCATAAAGAGTTACAGTCGCAGAAACGCACAGAGGCAGTTCTACTGTGTCATATGGGGTCACGCTCCATCAGAATTCACTCGATGGCAACGAGGTTGATTTTGAAAGAGCTCTAACAATACTGTGAGTGAGGCATTGGGATGCCAACTGCAAAGTTTGGGATTCAAATCCACCAGCTCTCCATGGAAGAAAGATGAGGCTGTCTGTTACTATAGAGACTTGAGTGTAAAAATTCTATAAAAAGTCACTTTCTGTGGGCACTGAGTCAGTGATAGTGGGTTTTCATATGCTGGAAATCTGAAAGTTACCTACTCAGTGTCTGGCTTACCAGTTTCCATTCCACCCTCGCTTCAAAATACAATGCTTCTTGTCATTTATTCATTAAAAAAAGAAAAACCTTTGCTATATGCTTTCTGTGTAACAGACAAGGTGCCAAGTGTGAGACACGTGAAGCTGAATTGAGAAGCACTTCTCACCGTGCTAGGTCGTGGTGGCAGTGACAGATATGCAAACAGACAGATATGGCACTATGGCATGTGCTCTCATACAGAAGTACGACACCGGAGTAAACCAGAGGAGGAACGCATCCTTTTCCTGAGGGATGCAGCCCAGGGTTCTAGGTGGAGATAGCTTGGACACTAGCTTTCCCCGAGAGTAGGCCTTTCCCTGGGGACCTACTGGAGAGACAGAAATCACACAAATAGCTGTATTACAACGTAGAAGCTGGGAACTGCCTTTAGAGGCAGAAGCACAAAGTGCTGAGATTTCAGACCAGAGGTGGATCAACTGACGAAATGAAAGAAAGTGACATTTACAGCAGGGCTTCAAGGATGAGGTTTGTGCAGTGGTAGGGTGAGAGGGCTGTGGGATGGGTGAACAAGTCACCCAGGAGGGACGAGTTTGTGCGTGCCACAATTTAGAGTTTTGGTTGATGGCAGGCCATCATGGTTACCGTGATTTGGAGTTGACTCGAAAGCAACTTCTTTTTAAATGTGTCTACTATTACACTTTAAACAACTATTAAACTTCCACCACTGGTCTGGCACTTTGTTGTCCTGTGGTGGCTTGTGTGTTGCAATGATGCTGTGTGATGCTTGTGTGTTGCAATATGACACTTGCATATCAAATACTAGCAGAATCACCCATGTGAACAGGTTACCAGACTAAGAACAGACTATGAAGAAGGAATAGGCAGTCTGCTTTAGAATAATGAGCCACTAAACACAGTATGGATAATATTGAAACATTTTCAGATAAGGAAGACCGAATGAGTGGGAGCACCACATTGTCAGAGATAGAGAATATGAGCCCTTCCGATGAGAAGGCTCAAACCATGACAGAGGCAGAGCTACCTTCTCAAATGAACTGCGTTAGTCTGGGTAGACTAGAGAAACAAATCCATGGACACACAAATGTGTATAAGGAAGAGGCTTATACGCAAGAGAAATTGTACATTAAGAAAACATCCCAACCCAGTCCACTCCAAGGCCATGCCTGATATTAGTCCATATGTCTGACACCAATCTATAAAGTCCTCTTCAGATTTACAAAACACATGCAAAGAAGCCAAATGCAGGACGATCACAAGCCAGTGCATAGAAAGTCTTTGAGTCCAGTGGCGTTGTAAGCATCTCAGCACTGGCAGGGGTCTCTCTGTGGCTTCTCCAGCTTCAGAGGTCTGGTTGCATCCATGTGGCTTGTCCAGCTCAGGACACTAGTGTAGGTCCTTGTGTCTTGTCAGCTGCAATGTCTCCCAGGGAGTCAGCAGAGAGAGACAGTGCCTCCTGCCTCCAAGAAGGAATACTGGATTTCCCAGAATTCTCTGGAGAAGGCCAAGCCCACACAGAGGCTTCATTGGCTATGATCTGATTGACAAGCTAGACTTTACCCCTACACGCTTAATCTTTAAATTGACAATTATATTGATGGGACCACTCCTGCCGGCTGACGTTGAGGACAAAGTCCAGCGAGAGATGGCCCGACTTCAAAGAAGTCGGACTGTAGGAATTGGTTGCCGGAATCCGCTCACAAATTGTTTTGTTGTTGCCGCTATGATATTCTGGAGTATGTTTATGTTTTACCCCGGACCATGTAAAAGTGAAACCAGTATTGCCACTATGAGCAATAACGAGACCACGATGAATAATTCAGGGGAAATCACAGTACCCATTAAGAGAAGGGATGCAAATGATAGAATGACTGAGTTAATTATCAAAGCCATACAAGGGAATGAGGATTTTGGTATATTTATGGAAAAATGCAAAAGTTAGAATTGGAACAACCCCAACTGGCTACAGTGACTCCCGAGAAGTTCCCTATGACTGCCTTTCTGGGAAAGAGTGCCAAAGATAAAAAACAACTCTTAATTCACTCAGTAAAACCCCTTAATAAATGTGCTTATGGTAAAGGGGACAGTAATGAAAAAACCCCTAAGACTGCTCTCCCTCCTTTGAATTACACTGGCATTTATGACGACAATGGAGAACCTATTATTGAGGTAATGGGAAGCGTGTAAAATTTTCAACCTTATCTTTATGGGAAAGAATAAAAAGGGGTGGCTCAGTTTGGTGTGTTAGATCTATTGAAGACAAAATAAGGTGTACAAAAATGTTATTACGGAGTGGATTGTGTAGATGGTGCATAATGGAAACAAGAGAACAGTGGAAGCCCCATTGAAAAGGCAGGTAAAATAAATGGAACGAAGGCTTAAAGAACGTAAGATTGATGAAGCATAGAAAGAATATTTAGCTAACTTAGACCTTTGTAGACGGAACTTTGTATTTTAAGTTCATGCCAATTTTCTCCTATCTACTTCCTTGAAGTTGAACACTGTTTGGCACCATTACCACAGACCTATTTCAAGAACTATTCATGTCTACTGTTAATCACAATGTACGTTGGTCAAGATTGAAAATTTAAATGAACCAGTCACCCAGAAAGAACATTCCAAGAAGATTTAAACAGAAACTCCTGGTAAACTTTATACTTTGCACCTTTTATTATTAGAATTTTTTCTTTCCGCTTTGATTGTATGATTGTCAGAAAAAATTGTTTAAATAGAACCTTAAAATTGTAATAAAGCAGCAGATGATCACTGACTCCTGACTCTGCTCATCCCTCTCACGTCGATGCCTTACCCACCGAACAGGGGACCCTTCACCCCGCCGCGGCTGGACCGCGGCATTATATAACTACCACAAGAACATGGACCATAATGATGTGGATGAAGTACAGGCTGTAGGAATAAAGCCGTTGGGAACTTCATTTGCTGATGGAGTGTCACGCAAAATCAAAAGAAACAGATGCAAAGATTTTCAAATAATTAAAACTTGTAATGTATGAAACATGAATTTAAGAAAATTGGAAGTTATCAAAAATGAAATGGGTGTAGAAAGATTGATGTCCTAGGCTTGAGTGGGCTGAAATGGTATATGGCTATTTTGATTTCAAAAAATCATATGGTTCACCATTTAAGGATGACACAATCAAGAGGCATGGCACGTATTCATTATCAAAAAGGATATTTCAAGATATCTTGCAGTACGATGCTGTCTGTGAGAGGAATATATCCATATGCCTTCAAGGACATCCTAACGGCACAACTGTTATTCAAATTTGTGTATGCACAAGCCACTAAAGCTCGCGATAAAGAAATGAAAGAATAGTAGCAACAGCTCCACTTTGACATTCGTCAAGATGCACTCACGGTGCACTGATGATTATTGGAGACCGGAAAGCAAAATTTGGAAACAGAGGGAAGAAAAGAGTTGGAAAACATGGTCTTGGTAATAAAAACGAAGCTTGAGAAGGCAGGATAGAATTATGCAAGACCAACTACTTGTTCACAGCAAATACCATTTCCAATAACACCTACATATGGAATACGCATAAGTCAAATTGACTAAATTAGTGGGAAAAGGTGATGGACAAGGTCAATAATAACATTAAAAATAGTCCAGTGTCTGGCTGCGGAATAGGCCATCAGTCACTCACATGCATATTCAGGGTCAAGGTGGAGAACATGAAAACAAGTCCATGAGAACCAAAATATGATGTTGAGTCTGTTTTACCTGAGTTTCAAGGAAATCTCAAGAACAGATTCGGTGCATTGAACACTCCTGACAGCAGACCCGATGAGCTGTGGGAGGACATCAAGAACATCACTCAGGAAGCCAACAACAGGTCGTTATAAAAGCTGGAAAGAAAGATGAGCGTGGATATCAGAAGAGACTCTAAAACTTTCTGTTAATCACAGAGTAATGAAAGCAAATAAAAGAAATAATGAAGTCAAAGATCTGAACAGATATTTTCAGAGGGCAGCTCGTGAAGACAAAGTAAAACATTATAATGAAACATGCAAAAACCTCGAGTTAGAAAACCAAAAAGGAAGAACACATTCAGCATATCTGAAACTGAAAAATATAAAGAAAAAAATGAAGCTTGAGTTGCAGTATTGAAAGATTCTCAAGGCGAGATATTAAATGATGCAGGAAGCACCCAAAGAAGATGGGAAGAACACCCAGAGTTATGGGACTAAAGAGAACTAGCTGGCAGTCCAGTATTTCAGGAGGTAGCATATGAGCAAAAACTAATAGTACTGCAGAAAGACGTCAGGTGGCACAGAAAGCATTAGTCAAAAATAAGGCCCTAGGAATTGATGGAAAACCAATTTAAATGCTCCAACAAGCTGATGGAGCATTGGAAAAATTTACTTGTCTATGCCAGGAAATTTGGAAGACTATTATTGGCTAAAGGACTGGTGGAGATCCATATTTATACCCATTCCAAAGAAAAGTGACCCAACAGAATGCTCACATTCTATGCTATCATTAATATTGCATGCAAGTAAGATTTTGCTGAAGATCATCCCAAAAGGGTTACCTTGGCAGGGAACTGTCAGAGGTTCAGACCAGATTGAAAAGCGAGGAGGTTACTTTGAAGACTGAGATATGCCTGAGCCAAGCCATGGTATTTTCCAGTGTCTTGTAATGCCTGTGAAAGTCAGGCCTTGAATAAGGAAGACTAAGAACAATTGATGCATTTGCAGTGTGGTGCTGGTGAAAGGACTACGGACTGCTGAAAGGACAAACTGATCTGTCTTGGATGAAGTACAGCCAGAGTCCGTTAAAGGCAAAGATGGCACGATTCTGGGTTACATACTTACCACATTTTATCTGGAGAGACCAGCCCTGGAGAAGGATATCAGGTTTGGTAAGTGAGTAACCTTTGGACTGTTAACCATCAGCTATTCCAAGGGGAAAAGATAAGGTTATCTGCTCTTGTCAAGGTTTCTAGCCTCAAAAACGTTTTATCAATCAACAGAATTGCCTTGATGGCAATGGGAGAGACTATAGAAATTATTATTTTAATGGGAGGAGGAAAAGGTGCATTCAAAATGAATGAATCGTACAAAACTTTATTTTAAAAAGAGAGAGCCAAGAAAATTGGCCCATTTTATTTACTTTTTGTGTCCTTGTTATTAATGAGAACACATTTTATTTCATTTGTTGAAATCAAGCAGAAAGCCCACAGAGGCTATTTGAACTCATATACTGGGAAACCAAGAATTACACTGCAGTCAGCCATCTACAGATTGGTGATTAACATGATGTCTAGACAGGTTCTCATGAATCTAGCATTATTAATTAAATAGCATTTTGGTTAATCATGATAGGAAAAATAATTTGGGGCATGAATATTTTATTAGTGTGCCCATCAATAAAGCAAAAGTAAAAGGAAATATTTTAATTAATTCATTACAATAATATTGAGACTAGGGCTGACAATCAGTCTGTCTGAGGGCCTAGACTAGAGAATGATCTAATATTTCTCATATGGCTTGTCTTCATCTTATTTTTTTGGCTAATGGTGATGTGTATTTCAATTACCTGGCCAAAATTCCTTTCATACCATCTATCAAAACAACATTACATTACAGTCCATTAGCAAAGAATTAGATCTGACTAATTTTCTGCGGTTATACATTGCTCTGTTCTTTTAAACTAGGTATTCTCACATTTCATCATTAGGAAATATTTCACAGAATGGGGTGAAATAGAAGGTTATCACTATGACTAAGAATCTGGCCTTAATTTTCTTTTAATCAAAAACTTTTTATTAGGAAAAGAAAGTAAATTATTTTCCTTCTGTATCTTAAATAATTTTTCAGAAAACAAAGTTACTAAAATATATTTTCATAGTCTAGAGCATTCAAACTGTAGGGTGTGTGATATGTGAAACTTAAGTCAAAATATAGTTCTGTAAATTTTTATCCAAATAAATGTACTTGATTTTGTCTTCAAAAAAGCACACCTTTAACCATAGAGTGATCTAATTAGACTGAAAATGCAACACAACCAAAATTGGAAATGATCAAGAAAATTCTCTGGAATAAGTGCTGTTTAAAATAGTTGTATGAATAAGTAGTTATGTCGAAGTGTACAATTCAGGTTAGATATGCACATACCGAGTTGGTGAGAGTAGTTTCCTCCCCAAAGTTGAAAGATGGCGTTGCCTGATGGATAGATGTGTAATATGACTTCTCAAAATCTCCTTGCAAGTCTTTTTTTAATTTTATTTCTCCAAATCAAGATTTTGTAATTGTGCTTCATACATTAAATCTTAAGTAATATTTTTAATATTACTTCTCCATCTTTACTGTGGCCTAAAGAGTGCATTGGTACAAAGGTGCAACTTTCTACTCCGGCAAAGTTACAGTTTTGGAAGCCCAGAGAGGCAGTTCTCCCTGCCCTATAAGGTCCCTATGAGAAGGAATTGACTCAATAGTAGTGAGGTTTTTTATGGGGAAATAGTGCAGAGAACCCAGTGAAAATGTAAAATATGAGTTTTCTGATGTGGTGGACAGAACAGTGGTCCCCACAGATGCCCATATCCTAATGCCTGAAACAAACATTACATGGCAGAGTTGAATGAAGTAAATTTACAGATCAAATTAAGGTTGAGAATTGGGTGACTTTAATATCTGAAGATTACCTTGGATTTTCCAGTTGAGTTCAATGTAACTATTACATTAGAAGAAGAGGGGCTAAGAAGAGAAACCAGAGAGATGGCATCATGAGAAGGAAACTCCTCACTGTTGCTGACTTGATAAAGGAGGGATGGAGCCACAAGCCAATGCTTGTGGCCATCCTCTCAAAGCTGAAAGAGGCAAGGAGAATGACTTCCCCAGAGCGCTCTAAAGAAAGGCAGCTCAGCTGTAAGCACGTGATCTCCATAGAAGAGAGTCCATCATTTACACATACATACCACCACCACCCACTCCCCCAAGGAGAGCCAGCTGAGAAACTAGTTGGGGTCTCTGTTGACAGGTGCTTTCCAACATTTACTTACTAAGAAAATGATCCATTACTATGACATTACCATGAATATTTGCTGACATAATGGGAGGTGGGGAGGTGGAATTCCAACAAATATAGCAAGGGCTTAGTATATTTATCCTATCAGACTACATACATATTAATCAATGAAAAGTGTACTAATAAACAGACAAAGGACTCCTACAGAACATATGTTAAAAGACCAGTGAAATATAGGAATATTTTAGGCAAACTAAAATCATTGCAACTTAATTAAATGAAGAGATGGCATTTTGCCTATTGGCATATATTTCTTAAAAGGAAATATTTAATACTACTAAGGGTGTGGCAAAGCAAGCATTGTAATTCACTGCTGTGGTAAAATAAAAGATGATACACAACTTTTGTAAAACAGTTAGCAATGTATTAAAAAGTGATAAAACTATCTCTGCCATCTCATTATGACATTTCAAACTCTGAGAATCAGAAAATGCACTGTGCACTGTGTGATAAATGTTCAACCCAGTATTATTTATGATAAGAAAATTTGAACCAAATTTTAATAATAGCAGAATAGTGCTGTGAGCAGCTCCATGCTCCCGTCTCCCCACAAGAATTCCAAAACAAAAAGGAGAAATGCTTTACCTTAATTTCCCCCTCATGTGAAGGGCAGTTTTACCAGATATAGAATGAAAGGTTGATCCTGCTTTCTTGCAAGCACTTTAAAAGTATTCCATTCCACTCTCTTCTGACCGCCATGGTTTCTAAGGACAAATCAGTATTTAACCTACGATCCCCCATTGCTTTCAATATTCTCTATTTTCTCTTTTATTTTTGAGAGTTTGATTACAACATGTCTCAAAATGGATCTCTGTTGCTTCAGTCTATTTGAACTTCTGTACACACATTCAATATTTCAATATCATCATCATGAACTTTGGGAGATTTTATGCCATCATTTCTCCAAATATTCCTTCAGCCCCTTTCTCGCTTCAGCTTCTGTGACACTGGGGCTTGTTATGTCTATATTAGTCTCTTTCGTGGTGTGCCACGAATTTGTTCCTTTTCTCATTCTTTTTTCCTTTTACTCCTCATACTGGATCATTTCAACTGTCTTTATATTCCAGTTCACCAGTTCCTTCTTTGGTCAACTGAAACCTTACGTGAATTTTCTATTGCTTTTATTGTCATTTCCAATATAGATAGATAGAGCAATATCGAAAGATATAGATTGTCTTCTCAGAGAACTGGGTTGATATAAGTGGGCAGTATATAAATTGGATAACTAAAATTGGGGGAGATAAAGGCATGAAGCAGTTGGCTTACAAACTTTCAAAGGTAGGGAAAAAAAACTCACAGGATTATAGGGTTATGGTATAGGTGTTAATTGCAATTGTGAAGCTAAATTATATACAGGTGCCAGGTTGGCAAGGGGTGGATTGAGTTAGTTAATTGTGCCAGCCTGGCCGATAATCACATGTGGTGCTGGTTGAAAGGCGGAGGGATAAATGGGTGGTGAAGCCTCGCCTTTCTAGTTCTCGGGTCTCTTGTTTTGTGATGGTTGTATTGGGTGCAGCTGCCTTAGCAGTTCCCTGCTTCAGCTTGCAAGATGGATTTCCTACAAGACATCCCCAAGGAGAAGCCGCACGGATCTATCCCGATGCAGCCCTGGGTACTGGAGCAGCCATGTGGAGACCCCTGCCAGTGCTGAGATGCTTGTTCGTTCACTGACTCAGCTTTCCTCCTGCAGTCGGCATTATTGCCTCTGTTTTGTGAGGTGAAGGACTTTGTGGACTGGTGTTGGGTATGGGTTAATGTTGGACTTGTGGGCTTGGGCAGCATTGGGTTGAGATGTTTTCGTGATGCACATTTTCTTTGCATAAAACTCTCTCTTATACGTGAGTTGCTGTGGATTTGTTTCTCCAAAGTACCTAGACTAATACAGTATCCAAAATGTCATTGCGTAAATTCCGTCAGTTCTTTAGGCAGCTTTGGAGTATAAGCCCATAGTGATTCAGGGTTATGGTCTGCGGGGCTTCACCTGGGAGATCAGGCTTTAATATGATCACACCTCTCCAGAGTGAGTTTGGGGTGGTGAGTAGAGAATGAAAGATTCTCTGAAATTTATATGTCACTTTTCCTCTTGTTTCTGTATTAGCATAGTTCAGCATTTGTGTTTCGAAAACAGAGTTCTAATCCTACTGATTCTGCCAATTTCTGTTGGGTTTTGTTATTGTTGTTACTTTTGCATGCGATTAGTAGTGTGTGGTTGTTTACAATGCCATCTTGCTCTCTATTCAGCCCCTCATTTTTTGAGTTACTCAAGTGTGAATCAGGTGTGAGGTTCGTATGTCTCCCAAATCACAAGAAACATGTCAAGCTCCCCCAGTGACTCTCTGAAGTACCCACTGGTGTAGCTTCCAATGACAGGGGAGAACCATTCCGCCTTCCAGGAACTCTCTCTACCGGACACTCTCACTCCCTGACCTCTCAACCCCTCGGATTTCTGGGATGTTGTTTAGACAGCCTTGAAATGGACTGAGGGCCTTTATTTGTGAGAGTTGTCAGAAATGCCAAACATATTCGTCTCTGCACTGGGAACTTCAGTCTCTGACACTGGGACAATCTGGAAATTATTTGCTCCCAGTGTGATTTTACCAGGAGGATGTGAGGAGGAAACAGACTTTAACAGTGGAGGCCAAAGCAGGAAGACAGGCTCTAAAAGCTGTGGAGCGGTCTGTTTTCTTGCCTCCCAAAGTGCTTATCAGAGTAATTGTAAGCTAGACTAGATCCATTGACAATTTTATATCCAAGATTTGAAGTGTCTCTGCTCCTATGGAATTGAGATCATCTTCTCAGTATAATAAGTGACCACACACACACACACACACACACACACA
>NW_022103896.1:77860877-77891676 GCF_000313985.2 Echinops telfairi | reverse complement strand
CACACACACACACACACACACACACACACACACACACACACACACACACACACACACACACACACAAAGCCAGATGTCACTGGCCCTTATTCTTTTGACCACTACTATACAACATGTAAAAAAATTACTTCTGTATTACATAATGACTTGAAAGTTAATGTATTTTCTTATGGCATGATTTTCTAATCTAGTTTTTAAATAAAAAATTATATTTCAAAGCATTTTAAACAATTGAGTGGCAAATAGTATTTAATTTATAAGTAACGTGTTTTGTTTCATTTTGTAGCTATTAAATACTACATGGTTGTAGTAATAATGAATTTTTTATACAGTTCACTGTATAAATAGTTAAACTTAAGACAAATATATTCTGAATAATTTTTGGTGATTTAAATGCACAACTAGAGGTACCAATATCTATGAATTTAAGGGATTTTTCTCCCCTCCCTGTGTACTTTTAAAAATATAATAAAGGTAAGAGAAATGAAAAAAACTTCTTAATATCATCATTATTACCTATAAACAAGATTTTGATTACAGATTCACAGAAATCACTATATGCATTGGTTATCTTTGACATTTGGTATAGATCTTAAATACTGATTTTTCTCTTCTTTTACAGTTGGTTGGTTTTGTGTATGCTTGTTATGTGATCAGTATTTTCATGGAAGAAGAGGACACTTGTAAGTATTGTTATTTCTACCTGTGGATTTATTTTGAATGAGATTTAGCTTCTAAAAACTAGTTATTGTAGGGCTACCAAAGCTTGCAAGTTTAGGATTTTAAATGACTGAAGTCAGTATAGCAAAGTTCTGACCTGTTGACAAATTACAGTGCCTGCAAATAAGAGGGGAGCAAGGGGTATAACTTCTACCCAGGTTGTATGAGAGGACACAGAGGCACAGGAGCTTCTGATTGGAGTCATAATCTGTCTTCATACATATCATCAAAGGCTTAAATGCTATAGTTGCTGGAAAATTAAGGGTAGTTCTATTCAATTGTTTTATTGTAAATATACTAGATTTATTTTCAATATGCTAGCTACAAAATGTACAATAGTTTTATTGTAAATATGCTACCTGCAGAATTTTGAAGCCTGAATTATGTCTATAATATTAACACAACATATAGTACAATAAGATATTTATATATAACTATATAAAATGATACAAGAAAGATGACAATTTACAAGGTAGAATATAAAAATGTTTAAAGACAAAAGATGTGGAGAAAGAATTAATGGTATAGTAAAAAAATAAATTGCATTTAATCAGTACACAGAAATTAAAGACAGGTAATCTAAAATTAAGTTGACAGAGAGTGAACAACATTGTTTAGCAATTGTTAATTTTTGAGGATCTGCTAATGTGTAAGAGTCTGGCTCAAAATAACTCTATAGTGAGTTCATAAAGCAACTAGAGTTCATTCAGATAAATATGTAAGACACACCCACACTTCCAACCAAACAACAAAGTTAGCTATATTGTTGTAGTTGCCTCCTAAGTTGTACAAGGATAGGTGGCTAGATTCTAACAAAATAAGGACCAGTGGCTAGATACCATTATAACTGCTTTTGAGAGCACATCTCCGAAGGGGCCTGATGAATACTTCACACCAGAAAAAATGTAGCACCCAGTGTTTCAACTGGAATCCAGCTCACAAAGGAACTCATCTTGAATTATTTGATTAAATGTAAGAAATATTAGACAGAGAACAAAACCTTCAAACATTCTGCCTCAAACACTTTGTGCTTATCTAGGGGTTTTGTTTTTAATGTTAGATAAATTAGAAAGCTTCCCACATTTCCAAAGTGATGGTTATAATTGCAACAATTTCTATTATGAGGTTAACTTTAAAAATATATTTTTAGGAGTTCTATTAGTACAGTGGTTCTACCATCTAACAGAGCCAGCAGCAAGCTTTCTACTCACAGCTAAAATAGGCTGAACCACAAAAGACAGTTGGCTGAGAATGAACCATTTTCACTGGAATTGGGAGCAAACAAAAACTATTGGTTATTGCTCTAAATAAATACTATGAAAATTGGTATACTGATAAAGCCTGGTTGAATCCTTATAATGTTCTTTGAAAGAATATCCCCCAGGAATCCATGTTATCCTCTTTCTCCTCATTTAACTTATGGGAGGCTCTCAATAGATATCAGTATTTATTACTACCTTATTGTGTAAGAAAAGCTGATTAATCAGTAGTCAATCACTTATCTAATAGAATAAATAAAAGACTTTTCCTTGATGCTTCTGGTTTTATGCAGTTTTATACATCTGGTCAATGCAAAATGGCACATAAAATAAAAGGATTCATCAAATTAGGTAGGCATCTTTAGACTTCCCCTCAGCACTCTTTTAGATTAATACTGTCAGTGTATGTGGGGTATATTGCTCCTGGCAGATATTTCCGTTCCATTGACTTTGGTGTGTATAATTCACTTAACTTTCTCTTTAGAAATACCTGACTCAGCTTTGTACATGGCCACCAAACTGGGATTGAAGCAGCTGCTAGCAGCCTATTCCATATTGGTTTAATTCTAGTGCTTGTGATTAGAGCCATACATTAAGTTAGTGAGAGACATCTGAATATAGTGATTGTGTACCCATCAACTCAAATAATATTTACAATTGGAAAGAGCATTAAGCACTCCAACTAAGTAAATAGGCCAAGACCAACAGAATATGATAATCTGCTGGAGGAGAGATGACAGTGTAAAGCACTCAGAAAACCTTTTAGGCTGATAGTTCTTGAGCAAGAGTGATTTTACAGCTTTTTTATTGAAAGAAGTGGAAATCAAAAGTGAAGTTGTAATTAAATTGTCCTAGAGTCTTCAGACGGCAGAGAGAAGCAAGAATACATATCTGCAGCCAATTGCAATGATCTCATAGGCTGGCACACTTCATCCAACACTTAGCTTTTAGGTGCAATAATGAATTGCCCTTTGGATATGACATTGTTAACCCAAGGTCAGAAAGATGTGTTTTTTGGATTGTTTTTCTAACATTTAAACATAATGTAATGAAACAATACTGATAGCTTTCCAATCCTGCAGCACTTTATTCTGAAAGGTAACTAGCAAATATAACGCAATGTCACAGACTTGTGGCAGACAATATATCATTTATCATTTGTATTCCCATTCTTACTAATGAAATCTACATGATTCAAAATGCAGAGAGAATCCCTGCTCTAAAATCTGTTGGCCAGTCTTAAAAATTAATAATAGCTACTCACTCTCCTCCACTGCACTGCTTAAGTGGATCTATGGGACCCATGTTTCAGATGATGGGCACTTCTGTAGAGTAATATTACTGGGTGAAATATTTGCTTCTGGCCACTCATATTCTTAGTTACCTCTCAGCTTCTTTGGCTAACTATTTCTTATAAAGACTTAGATTATAAATCAAAGATGATGAAAGATAGGACAACACATTATACCATTCATTCTAATGAAAAAAACCCAAAACTATTTCTACCTCTTCCGTTCATTTTCTCCTATCTATTGATCTCTATGGCCCCTCTGATGAGATTATGATATTTGAAATCTGTGATCATAAACACCTGTCCTCCCTCATCTCATTTGTGAGCCTTCTGCTGTGGAAAATGAGCTTCGGGACTTATTACAATCTTGTCAGACATACTGAAAAAAAAGATTTTCTGTTTGAGAAACCGTAGGCTTGAGGCAAAATATGCTGAAAATATTATTAACTTATATAAATATTGTCAAAAGAACTGTTGCTATCACTGCTTTGGATGTTAGGTTGCAAATTTCAAATACGATGTCTATTTTGGCTCACAAAACAGTCGGTTTTACACTTTGAATAATGGAAGAAAAGTACAATGGAAATCATTTTTCTTTCACCCTATATCTATCTATATAAGATAGGCAGGACAAAAAATCCTGAGGAGAAAACAACCAGACTGATGGTCCCGGGGAGGATATGGGAGAGGATGGGGTGGGGAGGGGGAGCTGGGAGCCAACAAACTCAAGGATAAGGAAACAACAAAAAAAATCGAAAAATGATGGTGAGGAGGCCTGGTGGGGTTTGATCAAGTGTAAGGTATTCAAGAGGAATTACTGAGAGCTGAGTGGAGGGTGAGCATGATAGTGGGACAGGAGGAAAGTGAAAGGAAATAGAGGAAAGAAGTAGGAAGCAAAATCTATTTATAGAGGTATAGCTACAGACATGTATATATGTAAATATATTTATAATAACAGGGAGAGAGACCAATGCACATATATTTACTAGTTAAGTATTAAGATAGCAGATGGACTTTGGGCCTCTACTCTAGGCCTCCCTAAACACAGAACACTTTGTTCTAATAAGTTGGCATTCTGTTATGCTCACCTTCCCGGCATGATCAGCATAAGCAAATGTGGTGAAGAAAGTGGATGGCACCTGGCTATCAAAAGATATACCATCTGGGGTCTTAAAGGATTAAAGGAAGTTAAAGAAGCCCTCATATAGCATGGAAGCAAATAAGCCCACATAGAAGAAGCACACCAGCCTGTGTGATCATGAGGTGTCGACAGGATCAGGTATCAGGTATCAAAAGATCCAAAACAAACAATTATATCAATGTGAATGAGGGGGATTGGAGAGTGAAGGGGGTTGGAGTGGAGGTCCAAAGCCCATCTATAGACAATTGGACATCCCCCAACAGAAGGATTGGAGGAAGGGACAGTTCAACTAGGGTGCACATCATTCCTCTAGTTCTTTACTGCTTCCTCCACCACCACCACCACTACCATAACCCAATTCTACCTTACGAATCTGGCTAGACTGGAGAACACACATTGGTACAGACAAGAGCTCTTGACACATGGAATTCAGGACAGATAAAACCCTGAGGAACAGTAGTGGGAGTAGCAATATCATGAGGGTAGGGGGTAGCAATGAGGGGTGGGAGTGGGGAGAAACGGGGAACCCATCACAAGGTTGAATATATAGCCCACCCCACCAGGGAGATGGATTACAGAAATGTGGGTGAAGGAGGACAGTGGACAGTATAGAACATGAAATAACAAAAATAATATATAATTGATCAAGGATTCATGAAGGTGAAAGGGGAAAAAAGAGGAGCTGATACCAAGGGCTCAAGTAGAAAGAAAATGTTTTGGAAATGTTGATGGCAGCATAGGTACAAATATACTTGATACAATTGAATAATGAATTGTCATAAGATTTGTTAGAGCCCCCAGTAAAATGATCGAGAAAAAAAGAAATCCTTTAACAATAAACGTCAAAGAGGAATGAACCCTGTCGATGTTGTCATTTTATATTTAAAAGCTCAAAGTGACTTACTATGCAATCATTTGTCCCTGGATAGTATAATCTTTGGGAATTTTTCACTGGAAAAAAGTAGATTCTTGGAAACATATCCTACTCATATCTCTGATGCCCTTGTTTACTGCTATTTATCGCCCATGGATTTGTCTAGCTGTCTGCCCACGAGTGCCTTTTAATAGGAAAAACTGATACTACCATAAGCATCATGTGATTTTAAAATAAAGATAGCCCCAATTTGCTTAGTCTCATGGAGGCTTATGTGTTACAATGATACTGAGTGATTTTCCAGACGTTGAAGAGGAAGGAAGGCTTAATGGTCTTCTTCTAAAACACCAGCCAATGAAAGCCCCATGGGATTGTAAGTAATAAAATCAGAACCTGAGGAGGAAACATTATCAGAACTTGAATTCTGAACTGTCCGTTTTCAGAAGACTATGGATGGCAGTGGACATCCAAAATCCATTTGCAGTGTTCCCACATATATTAGACGTCTGGTGAGTTCCCACTGACTGTTGTCCAGGATTGGGACTAGTCTTACTATGAGACAGAGAGCACTGTCGAGTTGATCATGGCAGATGCAGTTAGGTTAAAATGAAACAACGTATTATTCAGTCTCCCTTTTGACCCATTTTGAAGTTGTTTTCCGTTTTTAATATTTTCTCTTTCCTTTTCAATTAAAGTTCTTCTCTGTTTTGTTTCGCCATTGTTGCTTGTTTCTTGTTTTTGTTTTGTATGATTTACTTTATATTAAATCCAGGATAGGTAAAAATCGACAGAGACAGTAACTGCATTAATAATTATGTAGGAGCATGGCACGGGAGGTTGGGGCACTTAACAATAATGAGTTCGGAAAGAAGAAAATGTTCTGAAATTGATTGTGGTGATGATTCCACAACTTTTATTAATATTATTGAGCTATTAACTTGCATGATATGTGAACTATATGCCAAGAAAACATTTTAAAAAAAGAAAGAAACCCCATGGACTACAATGGTCGATGCACAACTGATCTTGGGGATGGTGCAGAAGCAGGCCAGCTTTCCTTCTGTGTGTCTGGGTTACCATGGGTCAGTGCACAGCATGGCACCTAACAACATCCTTTCTCACAATTTTATGACAGAGCCTAATAAGAGAGACACTGACTAGTTCCCATTTTAATTCCCGATTCCCTCTCTTCACTATGTATGGAGAAGTGAAGTGCTAACTTCAGGCAGAGGGAAAGGAGAGAGAGCAGCTGAGGCCAGAATGAGCCTCAGACAGAAAATGGTGCATTGTCTCCTGACAGACACGGGACGTCACAGCTAACATTCAGAGTCGCAGAATTTGTCCAATGAGACATTCAAGAATTCCTAGTAACACAATCACTGAAGCACTTTACTACTAACTGTGAAGTTGGCCATTCTAACCCCTCCAAACACAGGCCTGGCAATGTGCTTGGAAAAGTCAGAGCAATCGAAAAACCTCATGGTTCACAGTTTTATGTTGCACACTAGGTACCACCTAAGTCGGAATTGACTCCCCAGCAACTAACAACCACAAACCATTCAGTATCTACTGGAGTCCAGAAAGTATCCATTCTTCTGGGTCAGCGGTTCTCAACCTGTGGGTCACGACCCCTTTGGAGGTCGAATGACCCTTTCACAGGGGTTGCCTAAGATCATCGGAAAACACATATTTCCGATGGTCTTAGGAACTGAGGCTCCTCACTCCGTCTCCAGGCAGGTCTGCCCACATGCAGATAGGTTCCACATACGAGTGCCCGGCGTGATGACATCATCATGCCAACTCCATCACATACCCCCGAGCAAATACAGGTGTATGTGACAGGGTTGATGCCATAAAGTACTGATGTGGACCAGTCACACATGTGTAGAGAGCAGTTACTGTGTAGAAAGCAGCTGCTGTGTTGAAAGCAGCTACTATGTTGAAAGCAGCAGTATTGGAGGTAAAATGACACTTCACAAATTATAATAACATATTGTTTTTGTGATTAATCACTATGCTTTAGTTATGCTCAATTTTTAACAATGAAAATACATCCTAGCAAAATTAAAGTTATGAAGTAGCAATAAAAATAATTTTATGGTTGGGAGTCACCTCAACATGAGGAACTGTATTAAAGGGTCGAGGCATTAGGAAGGTTAAGAACCACTGTTCTCCGTGATTGACAAACAAATTGAGCAGCTCTGGTAACACAGTGGTTAAGCATCCCCTTGTTAACCAAAAATGTTAGCAGTTTGAACCCACCCTCCACTCACCGTGCCTGAGAAAAGACTTGGTTATCTGTTCCCTGAGGAGATCAGCCTAAGAAACCGTATAGGGCAGTTCTGCGCTATCCTGTAGAATTGCTGAGTCAGAATTGACTTAATGGCACATAACAGCATCAGATTAGTTGCATGAAGTTATTCTGCAGCAAAGAGCTCAAATGTAACAATAATTGTGATGATGACACCGGACCAGGTTATGATCATAACCTCGCTATGAGGTGGAGCAGTCTAGATGGCATCCTGAATATTGACTTCTCCATTAGGGTCACTAAAATTTATTTGTAGAATTTAACACATTTCCTCCAATTTGCTAATATGAGTCTCAAGCAAATAGCCACAAATTAATTAGTTAATCTTTTTTACAAAAATTTCTATTCTAGCCCCACAGAATACAAGGAAGGACCTGGCTCAGCATATGAAACGTGAATGAATTTACAAAATGTGTCTTATGAAACCTTGTCTTTACCTAGTTTCTCATACCTTTTTTTCTTATTGCTTATCAAAATGTGTATTTCTACTTTCTGCACATTAGGCAAAAAACCTTATTACCTATATAAGAGTAAGTAAAACAATATTGTTAATAGGTTCCAGTCCATGTAGACATAAGTTTATTGCAAAAAAAAACTTGTTAAACATGCTACTGAAATCAGTGGATAACTACCAACAAAAGCATTTTTCTGTCATGCCCTTGGATTAGTCTCATTAGAGTGCCCTAGATAAAAAGTACAATCAAAACAGTGCTTTCTGATTTGCTGGGCCCATTAATTCAAGGCAGAGAGCTGAGCTTGGAAGGTGATGGTGACAGGTTTGGAGGATGGCCAAAAGATAATATTGATAGGTTCTCTCAAAGGACACCAAAAAATTATGGGGAATTGTTATAAAGAAGTGTTAAAGAAATTGAAAACCACATTGGTGAAAAAAAACAACATTGCACTAAGGAGTTCTGTGTTGTTTTTCCCTCCGGATAGTGCACCTGCTCCTTCAAGAGTAGTAAACAAAGGCTGTCCCACAAGACCTTCACTGGGGAACTTTACCTCATCTACTTCACAGCCCTAATCTTTTCCCTTCACACTTCTTTTTGTTCTCAAAATTCAAATATCATTTTAAAAGAACACAGTTTGAGTCCCTGGAGGATGCTAAAATAGCCGTTTTAATGCAGTGCCAATTAAAGAGGGGAGAATTCTTCAGGAAAGGGTTAACTCGCTGCCATATGCATATGTAAGTTGGACAGACAATCAATAAGAACGACAGAAGACTTGATGTCTTTAAATTATGCTGTTGGCAAAGAACAGTAAATATACCATGGGCTACCAAAAGAAGGAACAAATCTGTCTTGGAAGAAGTACAGTCAGAAGATTCCTTAGAAGGGAGGGTCTCACATACTTTGGACATGTTGCCAGGAGACAGCAGTCCGGAGAAGAGCATCATGCTTGGTGGAGAGTCAACAGAAAAGAGGAAGATGCTCAAGAAAATTTATTGGCATGGTGGTTGTAAATGTGAGTTTCAATAGCAATGATTCTGAGGAGAGCATAAGATTAGGAAGTGTTTCATTCTGCTGAACATAGAATTGCTGTGATTTGGAACCAAGTCAACAGCACCTAACAGAAACAAAATACTTCAAAAGAGATTGATTTAATACATACCTTAGTCGAATCCTGTCTCGTTAACAGAACAAAAACTCTTTCAAAAATAGTATTAACCAAAGCATAGACTTTGGAATTTATAACACATTTTCTTTGGACACAATTCAATCTCTAACATTACCCATGGTATTGTCTTCTTCTCTATGCATTCAAGGCAAGGAAAGAGACTGTATACTTGCATCTATATATGTGGTGTCTTGAAGGGTACACACTGAATTGTTGATAATAATTAGATCTTGAAAATTATATTGAAATGGGGAGACATGTACTGGGAAGAAATCAAGTTTTTTTTTTGTTGGTTAGAACTGTGTTGTTTGAAAATTAAGTTCTATTTTGTTGGAAGTACACTTTATAAAACTTTGTACTTACACTGTGCATTATGATAAAATAATGAAAAGTAGCAAAAGAGTGTAAAAAGTATTTCATATCTGTGCCTTGCTCTATCATCTCTCTCACCACTTCTTTCTTCTTCCCCTGACCTCTCCCTCTCCCTTTGTCTCTTTCTCTTAGTGCCCCTCACATCTCTCTCCTCTCTGTTCTCACTCTCTCTCAACACACACACACACACACACACACACACACACCTCATCTTTCATCTTCCTCGTTCACTTCCTTCCTCCCCAATGGCTCCTTTTCCTTAATATATAAGCAAAGTCACCGAAAAGAGAGAGAAAAAGAAATTATCTTTGATGCCCATCCTGGCGAGCATTTTACCTGTCAGCACTCAACCATCGCCCCTTTATGTGAAACCTTTTTATAAGGATTGGAGGCTCACCATGTTCAATTTCGCACCTCCCATTTTCTCAGTTGTGAATGGCTGCAAGGCCTACTGCACTTAATGCTGTCGTGAAAAGACTTTCCCTGAGGTCAGCAGTGATCTGCTTAATATCATATCCACTAAGATCTTACCTAGCCTTAATGTAATTGATGGCTTTGATCACTGTTGACCCCTCACTCTTTGAACATTCTCTATTCCAGTTTTCCAGGCAATCACATTTCTGGAATAGCAATTATTTTACCAATTAAAAATTATTTCTGATATTCCTTATGCAAATTAAGTAAATTTCTAATGTTGGTAAAGTTAATACTTTTTTAAGCACTTGTCCAAGCTACTATTGGAGTAATAATTTCTCATTCAGCTCTTAAAATGTTTCTTCCACAATGGTTTAATTGATATAAAATTCACATATCATACACGTCCATAGTTAAGTTGCTTTTAAAAAGATATATATATACATCATCACAATCTGTTCTAATGCACCCCCCACTCCTGCATTCATTATTTGCTCCCCAACAACTCCCCTCAATCTCCCCCCTCATCCCTGATAATACATTGCACCAGTTATTGTCTCTGTGCATATCCACTCCTTCTGTGCTTCATAAACTGGGAAATGTAACAGAAGCAGCAAAAAAACAAAGCAAAAATGTTTAATAAAAATAAAGAGGAAGAAAGAAAAGACCACCAGCAATATTAAAATAAGCCATAGAGAACATTTCTGTCATGGAACAAGTAAGAAATATTTAAGCCTAGAGCAAATTCAGGATGGATCATAAGGGAGGTCAACTGACCGGGTATTATATTATACTGTAGTTCCATCCACCATAAACAAGTTTACAATAATCTCTGTCTGCGAGTAAAGCTGTTCTAATCCTTTGCCTGTGGCTAGAGGGGATCTGCCAGAGACTTAATCTGACTAGATACTCTCCAGATGGATTTTGGGCCCCCACTGACCTCCATAACCTTCTACAAATCCAGGGTTCACAATTTAAGCTCTTATACCTTTCTCTTCATCATATTTGGATTTGTTTTTGTCATCTTTGGATCACACAGACTGGTGTTATTCTTTTATGTGGACTTAGTGGACTCCTCACTTAGGTGACCGCTTGTTTGAATACAAGCCTTTAAGACCTCAGACACAATTCCAATGGACAGCCAAGCATCCTTTGCTCTCTTCAACACACTTTGCTATAGCACCCATATCTTCAGTGATCACTCCATGAAGCCAAGTATCTGAGTATCATAAGCACTGAAAATGTTGGCTAGCCTTCCCTGGTAGATAGAGGTAGAACATTGGTAGTTCAGTGGTAGAATGATTGCCTTCTATGTGGGTTCAATTCTCAGCCAATACACCTCATGTGCAGTCACCAACCACCTGATAGTGGTGATTTGTGTGTTGCTTTATGCCAAATGGGTTTCAGTGGAGCTTCCTGACCAAGACAGACTAGGAAGAACAGCCTGGTGGGCTTATTCTGAAAATCGCCCAGTGAACAGCCCAATTCCCAATCAATCATGAGGCTGGCACGAGATCAGGCAATGTTTGGTTTCCGTGTGCATGGGATTGCCATTAATTGATGACCAATTCCATGGCATCAAATATATATATTCTTTTCACACTTTGATGCAACAAAAGTACTCTACAAATACAATATACCAAATGTATATCCCTTTCCTATACCAAGGTAACAGTCTTCTTAAAAGTTATTTTCCTGAGCCAAATACTTCAGAAGACACCTTGAGCTCTCTGATATTATCGTTGCATTGAAAAATATCATACAAAAGTAACCAAGAATGAAAGGCATTTATGGTGAATTCACTTTCGTATGCTTCTAAGTATTTTACTGACAAAGGAGAAAAAATAATTTAGTGTTCTCTCTGAAAGCAGTCTTAGAAACTGAAGTCCAAGGGTGAATCTTGGTAGTAATCACAGGCCTTGAATGCCAGCAAAACAATAAAGTAGGACACTGCTAAAAGCATTTTATCTCTCCTTCTAAGTTATATCAGGTACAAAGTAAATTCTAATTTACAACTTAGCTGGCCTTCCAGTTTTGTCCACATTTTTTTTCTGCAAGAAGAAAACAGCGATTTTCCCCAGGCTTTCAGTTTTTATGCTTAGTTCCATGCCCTTGCTAAGGAAATTAGAAAGGCTTTGATGTTTGCTTCCTCACTTTCACCCTCTCTCATTATTGTAAGAACAGAAAGACTAAATTAGTTAATGGTGTATCTCAAGAAAGCTCTCTTGGCCACAGTTTAATCAACCAAAAGCTTCTAAAGTAATGTTTCTCACCCCTTATTGATTTAATACCACCTCCATGTATTTGGTAATAGCTCTATGTAAGCTTGTTGTGAGAAAAATAGTGTAGACTTTAAACTTCAGCTTTGTTTTCTTTTCATTCATTCTAGTTTTGAATCTGTTCCTGTTAACCCACCTAGTGTTTATTCAGAGAAGTAAAACTATTCTGTTTTGTTTTCTCCCATAGAAGTTCCTTTCTTCCTTCCTTCCCCTCTGTTCTTCTTCTTTTTTGAGTTGAAACTCACATACGTAATATAAAGTAACTCTTTTAAAGTGAAAGATTCAGTAGTGTGCAACCACTGCCTCCATCTAGCTCCAAACATTTCATTACTTTAAAAGATACTCCATGCTCATTAAGCAGTTACTCCTTTCCCTCACCCACTAGACCCTGGCAACTGCCATTCTGCTTTCTGTTTCTATGAATTTGCCAATTGTTAATATTTCATATAAATGAAATCATACTATATGTGGCCTTTTGTGATTAGATTCTTTTACTTATCATATTTTCAAGATTCAACTACATTCTAGCACATATCATTACTTCATTCCTTTTTACAGCTAAATACTATTCCATTTATTTATGTACCACATTTTGTTTATCCATTCGTCAGCTGATAGATTTGGCATTGTTTCCCACTTTGTGGCTATTCTGAGTAATAATAAATATCTATGCACAATTCTGCATGTGAATATTCTTTTGTGACTCTTGGAAATATAGCTAGGAGTGGAATTGCTTGTCCATATAGCAATTTTATATTTAGCCTTTTGGAAAATCTTTAAACTATATTCTACAATGGCTGTACCATTTTGCATCCCCACCATCAATATATGAGGGTCCAATTCCTCTATATTCTACCAACACTTATTTTCTTTCGTTTTTTAATTATTATTACTAGTGAGTGTGAAGAGGCATCTCACTATAGTTTTTAATTATATTTCCCTAGTGACTAATGATGTTGAACATTTTTCCATGTGCCTGTTGGTGATTTGCTTATTGTCTGCAAAAATGGCCATTCAAGTCCTTTATTTTTTGTTCAGATATTTTGCTGTTTTTTGCTGTGGTAATTTTTTTAATTGTAATTATTCTTGATATATTCTGGATAATAGACCCTTAACATATACAAGAGGACTTGGGAAAGTTTGTAGAAAATCCTATCACTTTTAAATTCCATTTTTCACAAATGTTTTGAAGACCCCTCGTATATGACATAGACATGCTTTATTCCATTCTGTCTGATGCTGTGCTTCTTTAATAATGTCCTTTAATGCACCAATTTTTTTATCTAAATGCCCATCTAGTTTTTCCTTCCCTTGCTCATGCTTTTGATACCATACCTAAGAATGAAATATCAAATCTAAGATAATGAATGTTGTCTTGCTGTTAACGGTGCCATCGAGTTGGTTACAACTCACCGTGGCCCTGTGCACAACAGAAGGGAATACTACCGAGCCCCGTGCCAATTTGACTATTATTTTCTTGTGTGAGCCCATTGTTGCAGTCACTGTATCACACCGTCTTATTAAGGATATTCCTTTGTGTTGGTTATCTACAAAGTCTGATGTCCATTTCTGGGAATGATTTCTCTTTAGTAATATGTCCCAAGTATAAAACACTAAGTCTTACAATAACCAGCTTCTCAGATTATTTTCTCAGCATATATATTGAATAAGCATGGTGAAGGATATAATCCCAATGCATACTTTTCCTTATTTTAAATCAAGCAATATTCCTTTATTCTGTTTGAATGACTATCTCTTCATCCATTCCTAGCTTCCACACAAGCATATGAAATATTCTGGAATCCCATTCTTCTCAATATTATCCATAGTTTATTGTGGTCTATACAATTGAAATCCTTTGCATAGTCAATGGAGCACAAGTAAACATCTTCCTGGATTTTCTGCTTTTAGCCCAGATCAATCTGATGTCAGCAGATACCTCTTATGTTACATCCTCTTGAATTTCTGGCAGCTCCCTATTGACGTACTGCTGCATCTGTTGTTGAATGATCTTCAGCAAATTTGAAGCTGAATTCATTATCATTGTTATTCTTTAAAAGTCCTTTAAATATCAACTGTAATAAAGAAAGCATTCCCTGGTTTTTAGCTATTTAACAAATCTAATAAATCTAGTAAAGTAACTGTATACATAAATGAATCCTTTTATGACTAAATTATTTTCTACTTTGGATTTTTGTTGATACTATGTTTCCAATAATGGAAGCCATGCTGAAATCAATGGTAAATAAAATATTTTAAATAATTTGAATTTTAATGCATTTATGTGAGACACATATGTGTAGGTCCCAGATAGAGACAGATGGCAGGAATGGTCAAGTGAGGCTCATTTCTTCAGATTCACACTGTTAAACAAGTTTCCAACAGATGGTAGCACGTACTACAATGGGGATCTCCGCTTCCCAAAAAAACCTGAAAATCGAAAAATGTTGCTAGGTGATATATGTCCCATGAGTCATGAAAAAATCAGATCGCACATTTTTCTTAAACAATGCATTATAGCTTGAAAATTTAGTAAAATATGCTCACTTGTTTTACCCTACAACCCCAAGTATAAAATCAAGTACCCAATTTAAATTTGAATTGGATTTACTGGGTTGATATAGCAGGTTAAATATATTTAGTGAAATTAAGAGTTACCAAGATATCACATAACAACTAGACTCAGATTAACCCAATGGTTACAAAACCTAATCTGAACTTTAACAAAAAAAGTATTAACACTACAGGTTTGATTAACTTCCTTATCTTTCTAATCATTTCCTTCTGTTAGAAATTCCCTACTTCCCCAATAAATAAGTTAGCTTCTAGAGAAATGAATGCTTTCATGACCAAATTATTCTCTTCTTTGGATTCTTTGTTGATACTATGTTTTACCAGTAATGGAAGGCATACATAAATCAAGGAAAAATGAATTTGTTTAGGTAATATGAATTGTAATGAAATGATGTGGAACACGTACATGTATGTCCCAAGTAGACATTGATGACAGGATTGATCATATATGCCCATTTCTTCATATTCACACAGTTAGACAAACAACCTGAAGCTGCAACATATCCAGGGATTTTGAGGTGGGAAATACTACTTTTCAATAACATACTCATTTTTATAGTTATAACAAGAAGAAATTTCATTCCCTAAATCAAAACCAAGCCAAATCCCCTGCCATCAAGTCAATTCCAACTCATAGTGACCCCAGAGGACAGAATACAACTGCCCCGCAGGGCTTCTAAGGCTATAAACTTTTGAGAAGCAGACTGCCATGTATTTTCTCCTGTGAAGCAACTGGTACCTTCCAACCATTGGCACGTTACTTAGTAGCTGAGTTCTTTAACCCCTGCATCAGCAGGGCTCCTCTGCCCTTCAAATATGATTCATGTAGAAATTCACAACACCTGAACTTGGGTACCATTAGACCTGAGTAGAGAGAAGATGTTTCTTAACATCTTTTGTTATGTCAATGTCTTTCCATATGACTTGAGAGGCACTCTTTTGACATTCCATTTGCTTCTTTCAACCATATCATCTGATGAAATTCTATATTCTTTCAACATTATAATAGGTTGTCAATGCATAGATATTTAAATAATTGAATGGATTTGGGGGGGGGGTTCTCATTAATTCCTATACTGAGTCCATTATCCTATCCCAATCCAGTATATTATTTGTTATTTAATTTTAGAGCAGTAGACATCTTTCATTGGTATTGGCTTCATCATTTAAACACACACACACACACACATACAGAGTAACTGAAAGACTTTTGTGTGCTGGACCAAAGGTATGGAGATTAGTGAGACTTGAGTTTTTTTCCCAAGGGAAATATTACATTCTAATAAGTGATGTAGGCTGATGAGTAATTAAAGAATAATGAAAGGAAGGAAATGGCTTGTATAAAGTGATTCAACTCTACAGAAAAATAAGCAGAGGTTGACTGTATGTAGGGGCATGGAGGACAGCTGGTCAGAGCATGTAAAATGGACTTATAGGAAGACTATAGGAAGGGGTATCATCAGAAAGAGAACAAAGGAAATACATCTTAAGTATATGGGAAATATTTCCTAAGTCACAAAAGCTTGGGGAAACTATAGTATACACGAGAAAGCATAGAACAAACCTGGCTTATTCAGGAAATCATGAGTAGTTGAGTATGTTCAGCTCACTAAACAACGTTAGGTCCGTTTTTTGAGGGACCTTGAATTCTAACTTAAAGAATTGCCCACTTATTTCACATCTTGGCCTTCACCAAGAATGATAACAATCACAAGACACACATGGGTAAAGAAATTACTCTTCTGCTTCCCAGAAAGGACCGACCCCGAGAGCTCGACATCCCAAGCTTACCTCACCATACCCACATACGTGCACATGAACACGCATGCATAGACTGTAGCGATCACCATTTTCTCACATGTCTGCCCATTAGTCACTAATATCCCATTAGTTGTGATATTCTGCTGGGTCATGAGGAACCTGTGAAAAGATTTGTTCTTGGGAATTATATGATTAGATTCTATTTCCTTTGAACAATTCATAGAGAAACCCATTAATCAGAGATCTCATTGAAGCTCTGATTTTTTTTTAAATGGAGATTGTTTTGGGAACACGTGCGCCAAAATCTTAAGGTTGTTGTTGTGAGGTGCCATTGAGTTGACTCCCACCCACCTCTAGGTCCTGAGCCATTCTCATAATGGTTCTTAGGGTTGAGCCTATTTTTGTAGCCACGGTGCAAATCCATCTTGTCATGGGTCTTTTATGCTGACCCTCTTTTTTGCTAAGCATGATGTCCTTTTTCAGGAATTAGTTTCTCCCCATAGCATGTCCAAAGTACATGAAAGTCTTACCATCTTTGCTTCTAAGGAACATTCAGGCTGTACTGCTTTAAGACATATCTGTTTATTCTTATGGTACTTTCAATATTCTTCCCCAACATCATAATTCAGATGCACCAATTCTTCTTCTGCCTTCCTTATTCATTATCCAGTTTTCACACACATGTCAGGCAACTGAAAATACCATGGCTTTGATCAGAGGCGCCTTAGTCTTCCAAGTGATATATTTGTTCTTTAATACTTTAAAGAAGTCTTGTGCAGCAGGTTTCCCCAATGTAATACATCATTTGATTGATAATAAACAAACTGAAACTCACTGCTAAAGAAAGAAATAAAACTCACTGCCATTGAGTTAATTCAGACTCATCCCAATCCTACATAGAGTGCCGAGACAGGGACAGACACCTTTGTCTTTCTCCTGTGGAATGGCTGGGTGGTTTGAATCAGCAACTTTACAATATGCTATTCAACGTATAGTCCACAGCACCATTTCATAAAAGGGCTTTATCTTAAAAAAAAGAGACAGTTTATATTTCAGAGAAAAATGACTGAAATTATAGATGTATATTTTAAGAGTGAATTATAGAAAAATTTTGAGGCTGAAAAGTATTTTTCAGTTGATTTATAGAATGGAGTAATGTATTGACTACATTTAAGTCATAATGACAAGCGTATACCAGGAATAAACTGAATTATGAAGGGGAAATTTGGAGCTGTATCTTTCTTCTTATTCATTTTATTGTCTTACCGGCCCCAAAGAAACTGTATATGTCTACATTCCATTATTTAAATCAATCAGATGATGACTTGATGTGAGTACATCTGCTTCACATGTCAAGTGATGAAAAGCAAGAAGGTTGCATTGAGAAATTCGGTGCGCCTGACTCAAGCCGTGGCATTTTCAATCACCTCATATGCGTGTGAAAGTTGGACACGGAATCAAGAAGGCCAAAGAGGAATTCATGCATTCGAATTTCCGTGCTAGAGAAGAATACTGAAAGCACTGCAGACTCCCAAAAGAGCAACCAAATCTGTCTTGGAAGAACGATAGCCAGTATGCTCCTTAAAAGTGAGGACCACAAGACTTTCTCCCATGTACTTCCTCTCCAGAGAGACCGACCCTGGAGAAGGGCATCGTGCTTGATGTAGTAGATGGGCAGTGAAAAAGAGGAAGACCCTCAGCAAGATGGGTTGACATGGTGGCTGCAACAACAGGCTCGAACGTAGCAATGATTGTGAGGTTGGCACAGGTTTGTTCTTATTAGGTGCCATTGAGTCAGCCCTGGCCCCTAGCAACCCTGTTCACAACAGACTGAAACATGACTGTAAACCGTGATGCTGTTATGCATACGGTCACTATACGTCAGAAGCAACTCAATGAAACCTAGCCACAACATATGACAAAATTGTTACTGTGGGAAAATTCTCTTTTCAGATTATGGGAGATGTTTGATGTCAGATGTGGACCCATCAAAATAATAAACACTAGGAGTGCAGCCAGCAAAATATATAGAGTAGCTACACACACACACACACACACACACACACACACACACACACCAAAGAAGACAAGTTTTTATTTTAAATCTTTTTTTCTACAAAGTATAATGTTCCTCCAACTGAACCTAGCAATACCAATACAACAACCTTTAGTCTTCAGTGAGTTTGAGCAGATAGGAATTGGAAATTTACAAAGGCATTGAAAGGGGCTGAGGTAAAGACAAACTGTAAGTCCTGAAAGTTTCTGAGCTAGTGGTGGAGATTAACAGTAAGGTTGAGGGTATACATGCATTCACAAAATAGAGCCCAATTTATATACTTTAAAAATCTGAGTTTTAAAGAGAATAAAAATTAGACTGCTAAAGAAGGAGACAATTAAAGGGTAAAGTACCTACTACTTCCAAGCATAAGAAAAGCAAAACTAAAAAGCCAGGGTGAAGTGGCAATGCTAGTTCTGATTATATGACTCTTCTTGATACTCATCTTCATGAAATGATCACTGAAGATAAGGGTGCTACAGCAAAGTGTGGTGAAGAAAGTAGATGGTGCCTGGCTGTCAGATAAAATAGTGCTTGGGATCTTAAAGGCTTATATCCAAACGAGCAGCCATCTAAGCAAGGAATCAACTAAATGCACATATAAGAAGCGCACCAGCTTGTGTGATCCAAAGATCACAATTAAAAATTTTGAATATGGCAAAAGGACAAGTATCAGAGCTAAAATTATGAGCACCCAATTTGTAGAAAGCTATGGAGGATAGTGGGAGCCCAAAACCCATCTTCAGAGTATCTAGTCAGAGTGAGCCACTGTCAGATCCACTCCAGCCACAGGCAAGCGTCTCAAACAGCCTCACTATCAGGCAGAGACCATCGTAATCTTGATTCTGCTGTTTCAATACGTGACCAGTTGACCTCTCTGTACCCGACCTGAATTTGTTCTGAATGCAAGTATCTCTTACTTGTTCCATGGCAGAAATTTCTTCCCTAGGATTTTTAATGCGAATGGGGGTCTTTTCTTTCTTACTCATTATTTGTATTTTGTTATTCTTTATATTATTATTGTTATTTTCTCCTTCCCACCTTATTGTGATTTTGTTCTTTATTGTTTCTGTTGGGTTTCCCAGTTTCTGAAGCCCAGGAGGAGTGGGTGCGTAGTGATGATAACTAATAGAAGGATTTATAGGGGGTGTCAGGGTGGGTTATATGAAGGAAAAGGAGATTCAGAAAGTAAACAAAAAAGGCAGGAGGGGGGAGGAGAAATGGAACTGATTGTGATTACATAACTCACTTGAAAGGGGATTTAATCATGGAGGGGATGTTCTAAAATTGATGTGGTGATAATTGTACAATTCTTCTTTAACTGAATCAAGAATGGAACTGTTGATTTGTGTGATACGTAAATGATGTGCAAATAAAACTGTTAGGGGTAAAAAAGGTACTGTTTTCAAGTGGCACGCTATGGCTCTGTTATTTACAAAGGATCTCAGGACGTGATTTGAAGTATGTACTGAGAAAAGAGACAGAACTGTCCTGCAATGCTTATGCTACTGTGAAGGAGAAGAAGAAACAGAACGCATTGCTACTAAATGATGGTGGAGGTGGTGGTGGTGGTGGTGGTGGCGGTGGCAGTGGTGGTGGTAGTGGTGGTGCTGGTGGTAGTGGTGGTGGTGGCAGCGGCAGTGGTAGTGGTAGTGGTAGTGGTGGTGCTGGTGGTGGTGGTGGCGGTGGCGGCGGCAGTGGTAGTGGTAGTGGTGGTGCTGGTGGTGGTGGTGGCGGCGGCGGCGGCAGTGGTAGTGGTAGTGGTGGTGGCGGCAGTGGTAGTGGTAGTGGTAGTGGTCGTGGTAGTGGTAGTGATGGTGCTGGTGGTGGCGGTGGCGGTGGCGGCGTTCTTAAGTGCTATCAAGTCAGTTCTGAATCATAGCGACCCTATGTACAACAGAACAAAACACCTTCTGACCCTGCGTCATCCTCAAAATTATTGTTATTTTTTGAGTCAATTTGGACAGTCACTGCGTCAATCCATCTTTTGAGGACTTTCCTCTTGTCTGCTGTCCCTCCACTAGGAAGCATTAGGTTTTTGCTTGATGGAAATTTGACAACAGATATTAATAATGATTTACAACAGTTAAAAATAACGAGTTAAATTTTAAAAGATGTACAAGTTTTGTGATGTGTGCACACATGTGGGTCATGTGTGCTAGCTGCTACTGCCCAGCACCCAGCCCATGGGCAAAGACACGGACAATCAATAATCCAATGGACACTCTTTCCACTCCTTCTGTCTCCTCTGGGCATTATTTTCTTTCTGGTACAACATCTTTGAATCAGGAAGCTGAATTTTCCAAAATAAAGTCACTTACAGAAGATAAAACCTTGAGCCTTCAAAATGTGAAGAATTAATCAATTTCCCCTCTCCATACTAGCTACTCTTTCCCGATATGAGGCAATCAAAGTAAACATAAATTCAGTACAAGCCCACAAAGACAGAATGCTTTACAGGGAAATAGAAGGGAGAGAATGTGAGTATTCTCACAAATCATATTTCCCAAAGCTAAGCAAAGCTTTTAGTAATTTGAGCAATCAATAGTTGATGGGAAAGTGTTATCAAAATAAATGTGTCCAAATAATATCAATAAACACTTGCTGTTTACTGCACACTCTCTGTCTTCTAACACTCCATGGGTGCTTTCTCATTTAGGGCGATCACACCCTGCCTGACAAGCATTGTCCTCATTTTACAGATCAGTAAACTGTGATCGTCCCCAAGCCACATAGCTTGTAAAAGGTGGAATATTTTGGATGCCTTTGGATAGATATTTCTGATGTCAAAGTCTATGTGCTTTCCAACATGCCATGGTAATTCTGTGTGCAATTATATTAGAATAATTCATTCATTATTAAGCCTAGTTCAATAAAATGTAAGAGAATATTATATAAGGCAAATGATGTGGATATGATTTTTAAAATCAAAAATATAATCCCCTTTATCTTTACAAGGCAAATTTGACATTTGGTAATAGAAACCTTGGCCTTAATCCTTCTAGGCAAACATGATCGTGATTTTGATTATTTAGCCACATTCGTATGGAGACGCGGAGTCCCGTCCTCCTCCTAGCAGTGACTCTAGGTCATTGTCACTTCAGCGCTGTAGCCTTTGAGGCATTCAGTTCTTTCCCTGTTTTTCCTAAAAGTGTCTGCTGAGTATGTAATGGACCCACTTAGTTGTCAAGCAAAACATGCTCTTGGCTGAAGTGTTTCATATGTGAGCTGTAGTGAAATCAGTGACCCTGTCCCACTTCTGAGCATGACCATTGATAGTTCACGTCTTTCTTCCAGATCTCACTCATGCGCCTGTTGTGACACATCCTGATTTGGAGCCATGCAGGAGAGGCAATTCTGGAAAATGTAATCCCAGAGTAGATAAATTGGTTGGCATAGAACAAAAACACTACAAGTTTTAACAATAAAACTAAAACAGTAATCCTTTGAATATGTTTAGTAGAAACTAAAGGGTCCCCTGGTAGCATAGTGGTTATAAGTTGTACTTATACCTTCAAGGTCAGCAGTTCTAAACCACCTGCCAGCCAGCTCCATCATAGAAAGATGGAGCTTTCTAATCCTGTAAAAAGTTGCAGCCTCAGAAATTCAGAGGAACAGTTCTACCCTTCCCTATAGAGTTGCTGTGAGTCAGTGAGTGAATGAGTGGACCCTAAGTGCCACAGCATGTGTTTACATATGATTGAAGTGAAGGTCAGCACCCTTACCTCACATCGTATATAAAAACCAAAATGTGAGAGACTAAATAAAGGAAAGATACACTTATATCTTCAGGGACTTAAAACAACAACAACAAAGATTTCTTAAATGAATGCAAAAAATCTAACCATAAATTTTGATAATTTAAACTTTAAGATTGATAACTGGAATATATGCAGTAATGACTTTTGATAACTGGAATATATGCAGTAATGACTTTTGATAACTGGAATATATGCAGTAATGACTTTTGATAACTGGAATATATGCAGTAATGACATTTTACCTCTAAATATATTATTTATAAATATATTATAAATTATAATTATATATAATATAATTATATAACTATAAATAATATAATAATTATAAATATAAATAATAAAATATAAAAATAATATAATTATAAATATATTTATAAATAATATATTTAGAGGTAAAATATCAATATATAGGTGTTTGGCATAAGAGTCAATACCACCACTTATCCATCAGTTTGTGATACTGTAGCGTGTGTGTTGATATGTTGCCAGACACTATTTCATTGGAATTTTGAATACCAGCATGATCACCCATGGCGAACAAGAGTCATTTGGAGGTTCCAGACTAACACCGACAAGAAAGAAGAGGCAGTTCACTACTGAAACCTTATGGATAACAACGGACCATTGTCTGATAGAGTGCTGGCAGGTGCCACTTGCTCAAAGTGCAGTGAGCCTTCATGGCATGGTTATGGCACAGTTTTCTGGACCTTCATTTGCTGAGGTGGAGAAGTGAGGAGAGACATATGCAAACATCCATTAATAATCAGAAAGTGAAATGTATGAAGTATGAACATAGGAAAACCGAAAGTCATCAAAAGTGGAATGGAATGCATAAATATCCATATCATAGGCATTAGATGCTGAAATGAACTGGTATTGGTCATTTTAGTTAGATAATAAGACAGTATATTATGCTAGGAATGACAAATTGAAAAGATGATTGTATTCACTGTTAAAAAGAAAATATTGAAACCTATCCTGGAGTACAATGCTGCCAATGATATGTCAATGCCCTTATGTGTAGAAGGAATGAAAATTTATCACATTCATACACCAAACCCTCATGCCCAAAATGAAGAAAGTAACGGTATTAGAAACTTCTGCAGTCTGAAATTGACCAAACATGTAATCAAGGAGCATTTCTAGTCATTGAATTGGAAGTATTGATAATAACTGATATTGGAATCAAAAAGATGGGTCAATAGTTGGAAACTATGGCATTGATAGAAACAATGCTGGAGACCACTTGATAGAATTTTGCAAGACCAATGATCAAAGACCAAATTCACTGTGAATTTTTAAAAATCATTTTATTGGGGCTCATACAACTCTTATCACAATCCATACATACATCAATTGTGTAAAGCACACTTATACATTTGTTGCCCTCATCATTCTCAAAATTCGCTTTCTGCTTGGGTTCCCGGAATCAGCTCCTCATTTTCCTTTTTCCCCTCCCCCTCCCTTCCCACTACCCCCTCCCTCATGAACCCTTAATAGTTTATAAATGATTATTTTATCTTATCTTACTCTGCCCGGCGTCTCCCTTCACCCACCCCTCTGTTGCCCATCCCCCAGAGAGGAGGTTATATGTAGGTCCTTGTGATTGATTCCCCCTTTCTACCCTCCCTTCCCTCCCAGTATCGCCACTCTCACCGCTGGTCCTGAGGGGTTCATCTGTCCTAGATTCCCTGTGTTTCCAGTTCCCATCTGTACCGCTGTGCATCCTCTGGTCTAACCAGGTTTGCAAGGTAGAATTGGGATCATGATAGTTGGGGGGAGGAAGCGTTTGAGAACTAGAGGAAGGTTGTGAGTTTCATTATTGCTACACTGAACCCTGAGTGACTCATCTCCTCCCCACTACCCCTCTGCAAAGGATGTCCAGTTGTCTATAAATGGGCATTGGGTCCCCATCATGCGCTACCCTCATTCACAAAGATATGATTTCCCACCCCACCCCCCACCTTTGGTGCTTGAAACCTGGTCCCTTCGGCCCTTCATGATCAAACATGTTGGTGTGCTGCTTCCAAGTGGGCTTGTTGCTTCTGGGCTAGATGGCCGCTTGTTTACTTTCAAACATTTAAGTCCCCAGATGCTATAGGTCTCGATAGCCGGGCACCTTCTTCACCACACTTACTTAGGCACACTTCATCAGCCTTCTTCACCACACTTACTTAGGCACACATTCTTCTTCAGCGTTTATGTGGGGAAGGTGATCACACAATGATGGTTTTTGTTCTTTGGTATCTGCTACCTGATCCCTTCAATACCTCCTGTTCCCACAGGCTTGTGTGTTTCTTCTCTGTGAGCTTTGTTACTTCCAAGCTAGATGGCTGCTTGTTTGCCTTCAAGCCTTTAAGACCTCAGACACTATATCTTTTGATAGCCGGGCACCATCAGCTTTCTTCATCACATTTGCTTATGCATACGCCTGTCTTCAGCGATCATGTTGGGAAGGTGGGTATCATGAAATGACTATTTAGCTGAGCAAGGTGCTCATGTATTAAGGGAATGTGCACGAGGAGGTCCAATGTCCACCTGCCACCCTACTACGAAATCTATAAATATATGCACATAGGTCCATTTCCCCATAATCTTAAATATATTTACATATGTACATGTCTGTATTTAGGCTTGTATGTATGCCCTTTGCCTCCTAATCCTTTCCTCTATTTCCTTACGCTTTCCTCCTGTCCCATTACCATGTTCATCCTTCATTCTGGTTTCAGTAATTCATCTCAGCTACCTTGCCCTTGGTCACTCCCTACCAGTCCTCCCATCCCCTCCCTGACGTTGGTTTTGAACCACTCGTTGTTCCCTTGTCCCTGGGTTGGCCAACACCTCCTCCCTTCCCCTACCTCCCACACTCTCATGTCCCTCCAGGACCGTTGGTCCCTTCCAGGGCACTAGCCCACCCAGGGGGAGAGTATTGGTTGTGTCCCCACAGAATTGGAACGTGCATACAGACCCCCCCTAGGACATGCCAAACCAGGAGATTGGATCATATGCCGGCCCTAACCAGAATTAGCCCGACCCCCACCATGGAAGAGAGTACCACAGAAAATGGAAATAGATCGTCTGATGTGAGAAAGGAGCTGACCTACCATACCACACCCAGAAGGAAGCTGAAGCAAAGGAAGGAGGAAGAACGGAGCGGAGCACACCTGGGCCCACCAAGGTCAGAGGACAATAGCCCGGCTCGGAGGGCCCAATGTACAGAGAGAGCCATATAATCATGCTCCTTAGAAGAAGAGATGGGAAGACTTGGTTTCACGTACTTGGACACGTGAGTAGAGGGACTAGCCCCTGGAGAAGAACTTCACACCTGGTAAAGTAGAGGGTCAATGAAAAAGATGAAGGCCCTTCTAGAGAGATTGATTTTGTGGTTGCAATATCAGGTTCAAGCATAGGAATGAAACTTATGCAGGACTGGGCACTGTTTTATTCAGAATCTGCTCAAGGGCACCTGACAAAAACCAGGTCAACATTCATTCTGTTTTCTCTATGAGTATATCTAATTGACCTAAAATCACTTAAATAAAAGATTGTATTTTCCCTATTGATGGCAACTTTATGATAAATCAATTGGGTGTATTTTTTAACTCTATTATGTTTCAGTAATTTACTTGTTTCTCCTTGTGCCAATAGCATAATCTCCTAATGACTATAATTATACAGTAAATCTTCTCACAGATAAGAAGTATAAACTCTCCAACTTTATTCTTCAATCACCTTAGTTAAGCTAGGATTTTTGCCTTTTTACATTGTGTTAGTCTGAGTTGACTAAAGAAACAAATTCATAGACACTCGTGTATGTATAAGAAAGAGCTTTATATAAAAGAACAATTATATATTGAGAAAACATCCCAGCCATGCCCAGATCAATTCCATAAGTCCAATATTAGCCCATATAGATAACAGTCTATAAATTCCTCTTCAGACTCACACCACATCTGTAATGATGCCAAATGCAGGAAGATCACAGGTCAGTGCGTGGAAATTTTTGTGGATCCAGTGGTGCTGGAAGCATCTCAGCTCTGGCAGCGGTCTCCATGTGGCTCCTCCAGCTCCAGGGCTCTAGCTCTTTAAGTGTAGCTCCATGTGTCTTGTCAAAAGGAATGTCTCACAGAGAGAGTGGGTCTGGCCTCCAGAAAGCTATTTATCTCTGTAGCACCTCCAAACGAGGTCATCAAGTTGTGACCTGATTGACAGGCTAAACTCCACCCCTTCACTCTTAATAGTCTCAAGTTGATATCAGATTATGTAACTACATACATATTTTTTAGAATTCACTTTTTAATTAAAAACAATACTGCTAGGAATTTTTATTGAAATTACATTGCACCTACATGTTGCACCTTTCCATTATTTAACATTTATCTCATTTTATTCAATTATCTTTGTTGTATTTAGTGTACAGAACTTGTTAATCTTTTATATTTATTCCTGTGATTTAACATTTAATTTTTTTCTTTTGATCGGGAGATTCTAAGAGTTAAAGTGTTTCTTTTGATGTTGAGACCACTTTAATTATTGGCTGTCACCATACTGGAGCATGCATCAATGCATTATAAATTTTGATGGATGAGTCCTAAACATAAAATTAAGTACTTCTTGGAAGAGCACCTGTTTGCAAGATGAATAGGACAGTTTTATCTAAATTAACTTATATATTTACAGATGAACAATTTTTATTTCTAGAATGAGATAGGCTACCTTAGGAACTTTCAATGTTTTCTGGTAATGTTAGAGTTATAAAATATTTATTCACAGAAAGAAAAACGAGAATCCCATTAAACTGCCTGCCATCCAGTTGATTCCCATTCACAGGGACCCCTGTAGGACAGTGTTGGACTCCTGTTTGGGGTTTCTGAGATTTTAAATATTTACAGGAGCAGACAGCCCCATCTTTCTGTCTTGGAGAAACTCGGTGAATAATCCAGCACCTCACCAGAGCTCCCTAAAATGAGAACGTGGAAGACATTGTTATTGCAATGTCACTTTGTTATTAAAACTCCTTGTCTTCCAAATATTTTTTAAATATCTAGTATCACAAAGAACCTTGGCCGTGCTGTTGGTAAGGCATCAGTCTGCTAACTGCAAGATCAGCTGATCCGATCAGCTGATCCGACTCACCAGTTGCTCCCAGGGGAAAAGATGAAGCTGTCTGCTCCCATTAAGGCTTAGAGCTTCAGAAACCATAGGCCAGGCTGCTAAGAAGTGGAATCAGCTCAATGGCCATGGGTTTGGCAATTTTAAGTTTTGTTTTGCACTGTTCCGGGTACAGGGGATACAGCAGTGAACAAAATATATAGGACAAAATATTGCCCTCATAATTGTTAATTGTAATGAGAAAGCTGGGCAATAAATAACACTTTTAAGTAAAATATGGAGTATAGCATGGTAATTAGTGACAAGAAATAAGGCAGAGAAGGAGATTAGAAGTGAGACAGAAGGAAATTCTAAATAGAATGGCTCAACTATAAACCTCAAATACCATGTGATCAAGCTTCCGAGGTTATTTCATAGGGACATCATCGAATGAATCACTTGGGGTTGCCTTCCATTTTTGTTTTTGAGAGCGAGGGAAAGAGGAAGAAATGCCTGCTTGGTTATCAGAACCACCCTTCCACTGGGCACTCTGGGGCCCTTTGCACCCGAGGACAGTCCACCGGGGAAAGAGTGCAGATGGCCGAGAGCACGCCTTCATTGCAAACAGGTCAGATGGCAATTGTGAAAGAGGGTGAAAGAACCATGATCCGAATGGGTGTTGATACTGTCTCTGGTGCCCACATTTTGGAATCCCAACCCCCAATCAAACCCATTGCTGTCAAACTGATTCTGACTCACGATGGCTCTATAGGATGGCATAGTACTGCCCCCATCGGGTTTCCATGATGATAATCTTGATAGAAGCTGACTCTACTCTTCTCCCAATCAGGGGCTGGTGAGTTTGAAACCCGGATGAGCAACTGAATGCTAACCTCAGCTTCTTTACTTTGGAAATGAAGGATTTCTTCATTGACCTCCTTAAACCCTGCAAGCTGATCCACCCTTTTAGGAAGTCACCATATACCCTGAGAGCACAAATCTCCTAATTTGAAGGCTATTGACTGCTAGCTCTCCCTTTTGATCCTGAGGTTCCAAACTGGGATTGCTTCCAGGCCCTCTAGATTAGAGGGTCTCAACCTGTGGGTCGCCACCCCTTTGGGGGTTCAACGACCCTTTCACAGGGGTTGCCTAAGACCATCAGAAAACACATATTTTCGATGGTCTTAGGAACTGAGACATTACTCCCCTATCCTCCAGGTGGGTCCGCCCACATGCAGATATACCCACATAGGAGTACCCAGTGTGATGACATCATCACACCAACCCCATCACATACACCCCACACAAATACAGGTGTATGTGACAGGGTTAGCACCATAATGTACTTATGCGGACCAGTCACACATGTGTAGAGAGCAGCTACTGTGTAGAAAGCAGCTGCGGTATTGAAAGCAGCTACCCTTAAAAGCAGCTACTATGTTGAAAGCAGCAGTATTGGAGGTAAAACGACACTTCATGAATTATATTTGCTGAGTAAATCTAAAATCACATACTGTAAAATCATCAACTACTGCAAATACATATATATATATATACACACACACACACACACACACACACACACATACACCGTGGGAACTTAATCTTGATGCGGATCAGTCTTTTTATATTCAGCTGTGGTTGACATGGATACTGCCCCCTTGTGATAGTAACAGGTATTAAAAAAACAACACAGAACGATAAATCAAAGGGAACTTTAATGAACTGTATTGACTGAACTATTCCATGTATCATCTTTTGTATTATTAAAGGTATTGTTATATATCATTTTCATTAGCAAACCATCCCATGACAGTGGATCATGTAGAGAACATTAAGAAAAGAGAATATAATGAGGATTTTTTTACTGTATTGATTTACCTCAATAATTACAGCAGGAATTGAGAAACCGCAATGTATTATTTTTTGTGTAGCTCTATCAGCCGAATCTATGAAACTAAACAAACTAAAATGCCATTTTGATAGCAAGCATCCAGGCTTTGCCAGCAGATACCAAAGCTGGTGGACTCAAGAAAGCCAGACTTGACACTGGTGGTAAGTTCCACAAACAAAATGTAGCAGCCATTGAAGTTTCATATTTGGTGGCACTCAGAATCTCCAGAGCTATGAAACCTCACACCATTGCTGAGGATTTACTGTTGCCAGCGGCCAAAAACATTGTTTGAGTTATGATCAGAGACGAATTTGTTATGAAATTGAGTGCAATTTCCTTATCTAACAACACTGTCCACAGAAGAATAGATGGCACGTCTGCAGATATCCTTGATCAGGTAATCCAGGAAATTAAATCTGCTCCATTTCCGATATTTAGCATCCAGCTTGATGACTCTACAGACGTTGCAAACTGTTCAGTTACTGGTTTACGTGAGGTATATTAATGATGGCCACTCGAAAGATGAGTTTCTTTTTTGCAAACCTCTTGAAACAACATCTCCTGCACGTGATGTATTTGACACAGTTGGTTCATTTCTGAAAGAGCATAAGATCTTTTGGGAAACGGTTTGTGGTGTTTGCACAGATGGTGCTCCAGCTATGCTAGGATGTCAATCTAGATTTCAACGTGTGGTACTGAATGAGTCACCAAAAGTCATCGGAACTCACTGGATGACTCATCGGCAAATATTAGCAATGAAGATACTGCCACAAGAGTTACAAGAAGTAATGAAAAGCATTGTAAGTTCTGTCAATTTTGTAAAAGGAGCACTTTTAACGGTCGACTGTTTTCACAACTGTGCAACAAGTTGGATGTGCCGAACACGGTGAGAAGGTTGTGGAGAGAAAAGTTTTAAGACATGTTTTTGAGCTTTGTGATGAACTCAAAATGTTTTTTAATCAGAAAGTAAGACTGCTGTTTAAAGCACTTTTCAGCAGTAAAAGTGAACTGCAGAAAATAGCTTACTTGGTTGACATCTTTGCCATCTTGAATGAGTTAAATTGATCACTGCCAGGACCAAATGCAACATGCCTCGATTTGTCTGAAAAGATCCAATCACTCCAAATCAAACCAGGTTTGGAAAAAAAAAATGGATGAAAATAAAATGTACATGTTGCTTACCTTGTCTGCTTTCTTTGAGGAACCTGACATTGAACCAGCCCAAAGGATTACGATGATTATTTCTGTGAAAGAACACCTGCACATGCTTGCAGACAAAATTTTATCGTATTTTCCAAATCTACCTGACACCCCATTTGCACTTGCCAGAAGCCCGTTCATAGACAAAGTGGAAGACGTTCCTGAGACAGCACAAGAGGGG
>NW_022103896.1:77857528-77860777 GCF_000313985.2 Echinops telfairi | reverse complement strand
TACAATGCCAGTTACAAAATTCTGGATCAAGTGTTTGCAGTCATATCCTGTTCTGTCTGAGACTGTGCTGCGCCTTCTTCTTCCATTTCCGACAACATATCTTTGTGAAACAGAGTTTTCCAACTTGCTGGTTATCAAGTCTAAATGCAGAAGTAGACTTGTTGTGGAAGATGATCTTCGTTGTGATCTTGCAAAGACTGCTCCAAGCATTGCTGATCTGGTGAGAAAGAAGCTGTCTCAACCTTTGCACTGGCGTTGGCTTTTTATACATACTGTCACAAAAAAGGCATTAGAAATCAATATTTCACAATATATAATTGCATATTGTTTTTGTGATTAATCACTATGCTTTAATTATGTTCAATGTGTAACAATTAAAATACATCCTACATATCAGATATTGACATTACGATTCTTAACAGTAACAAAATGACAGTTATTAAGTAGCAACAAAAATAATTTTATGGTTGAGGGGTCACCACAACATGAGGAACTGTATTAAAGGGTCATGGCATTAGGAAGTTTGAGAACCACTGCTCTAGAGGGTCCAAGTGATCATTCTCAGTGCTTGCCAACATTGCTATTCAGAAGTCAAGGCAGTTGTGAGAGAAATCCATTTAGCATGGCTGTTACCATACAGGAAGAAGTAAACATTTCAGAGAGTTCTGATGTAAGTAATGTCTGGGACGGATCTCTCCATTCTCCTGATGGAACTGACTTGTCTTGGGCATCTCAGAATACCACTTCTTCAGGCTCACCTGCTTCTAGAAAGGTGGAAGAGGTTTTTTTTAAGAGTCTGAGCAAGGAGTATTAAAATGAGTAACCATAAATCTTGCGCTTGCTCCCCTGAATAATTCTCAAAATGTGAGCAGGTAGCAGTCACACCCCCAACCAACCCTGGGCATCAGCAACATTTGACTGCAGTGCCAAGTCTATTGTGCCCAATGCTGGCATTCATGAGGCCACTCAGTCTGCTGGAAGTATCTCAGACCTCCACCCTGTAGTTTGCAGTCAGTAGGTAGCCCATTCTGAAAGCTGGATTCTCAGGACACAGATCAATGGCATAGCAGAACAGCTTGTTCCCTGGTAAACAGACAGAACCTGGTTGCCAATTCCCTCTGAATAGCTTGTTTCTCCTCAAAGCTGGCCTTAACCTGTGGGCATTGCCAAATCCTCTCTGGAGTCCAGGAAGGGCTACTCCATATGAACTCGGTGGATGTTGAGCCTCTACCCCTGGCTTTTTTCATACGGATTCATCATACAGAAAAGGTAAATCATAATGTACTGGCCCTGATATATGTTCTCTTCAAGACCTGAGTAATGCTTTACTGCGAGACTTGGCAGTGGATAAATAAAATGTTCGTTATAGTAGTCTAAAAACGAGAGAGTGGAAACCCTGGCAGATCAGAAAGCAATTTCAGAACAAGCATATTAATTAGTCCTCTCGTCCTGGATCCTTTATTCTTTTCCAGAGCTAAGTACAGCGCTAGGTACCTTGGTGTTTTTGACTCAGTGGCAAGGCAGGACGCAACATAGCTGCCACCAGAAGCCACGAGGTCACCTTCAGGCTCATTGTTTGGTGAAAATGTTAAGCCTAGAGCACAGTAACCCCGAAGGGATCACTGATAATGGCACGTTTACATTTTAGAGGTACTGAAATGAAGGGCAAAACTCGACATCTGAGAGTCTTGATCTGTGGTCCATGAATGCAGGAGACTGTGAGCACCAAGATAGGATGTGTGAATGTTAATAGGTGTAGAAATGAGTACTTTCTGATAAAATGGCTCCATAAGTTGTGTACAATTATGAAAGAGGTCCGCAATGCTAAAAACGAAAAGATCTGACCTCTGATAAACAGGTCTGGCAAACAGATTGTTAAGGGTCTGATGTATTACATAGACCCTTACCAACAAAAACACAAAGGACCAAATGAAACAGGTACAGATGATAATTCTGGAACCCTGAGCTTGAGAGGCAAGGATAGAGAATGGACTGAACACCAATTTGGAGAAGAAGCTAAACAAAAGCAGCTAGAACGGAGACAGGTAAATTGTCAGCCAGCTTGACACAGCATGGCCATCTTGAATGTTTGCAAGCAGCATTCGAGGAGAGGTGGGATCCTCCCTTGTCCCCCACAGCCCCCTGGTGGCCAGAGCACCCCACCCCGCAGCCTCTTGGTGCCCTCCACACCCAGTACAGCCCCAATTCTCTCTGGATGGGCAGTAACTACTTCCATTACCAACTGCCCTGCTTTCAGCTGCTTTCTGGATCGGAAGAGCTCCATTGGGGAACAAGCACCCTGAGCTCAACCACTCTCTGAGCTGGCAGGAGCTACTGCTGGCTCAGGTACCCCGAACCTAGAGAACATTCAGGCCAACAGAACTCCTTTCAGGACCAGGTATCTCACCCCCCTAAACCCTCGCCTTAAGTTCTTCACCTCGAGCTCCTTGGGTGGCAGAGGGTGCCCACTCGCAGCATGGGCCTGCTCCCCATAGTTTTCTCCTGGTTGGTGGGTTGATTTCCCTTTTCTTCTCCTTCCACCTTGTATCTTTTCTTTATCTCCTTTCAACTTTTTTTCTTTTCTTTCATTGTTTCTAGGTTGCCTTCTGTTCTTCTCATTTTTCTTTCCTCCTAATGTTTCTTTGTTTTTCCTTATTCTTTTCTCATTCCTTTTCCCTCTTTCCCTTTTTTTGCTTATTGTAATATTTTCTCTCTTTTTTCCCAACTTGGCTTCCATTGTTATTTTCCTTGCATTATTCCTAAATTTATTTTTCTTGCTGCCATTTGCCTTATTTCCCCTGCTTGTTTTCCTTTTGATTCTGTTGTTTGTGTTTGGATTTTCCCCCCTCTTTTTCTATTTTTTTGTCCCACCCAGTAGGAGATAGCAACCACTGTCACACAGTCCAGCCAACTGGGTCTCCTGCAGGCCTACTTATTGTTTAAAGACCACTACACACTCCTGTACCACCTGACCATTGATAGACCATAGTCAACACCAGCCAAACTCACCCTCCAACTGTAAAACATGAACAGAAAACTCTACACACACTCACATTCTTTTTTTTAAAACCATTTTATTGGGGGCTCATACAACTCTTATCACAATCCATACATACATCAAATGTGTATTTTCATTGCCCTCCTCATTCTCAAAACATTTGCTTTCTTCTTCGACCCTTGATATCAACTCCTCATTTTCCCCTCCCTCCCTCCTGCCCCCCTCCCTCATGAACCCTTTATAATTTATAA
>NW_022103896.1:77849688-77856572 GCF_000313985.2 Echinops telfairi | reverse complement strand
TTGCCCTTGATCAAGCCCTACCAGGCCTTCTACTTCCTCCTCACCATCGATTTTGGATCACTTGTTCCCTTCTCCCTGAGTCTGTTAACTCCACTTCCTCCCCACCCCCCCACCCCCGCCTCCCCTTCTCCCATGTCCGCCTTCCTCCCCGCAAACCATTGGTCAGTTCTTTTCTCCTCTAGATTGTTTATCCTGCCTATCTTAGCTAAATAGACCTGCAGAGATAATAATGTGCACAGAAAAACAAGACAGAGCAAAACAAAGCAGCAAAACAACAACAACAAAACCGATGACAGAAAAAGAAAAGCCTATAAATAGTTCAAGATCTGTTTGTTGACCTTTAGGAGTGTTTTCTGGTCGAGTCTGATGGGGTGTGCTACGCCCTGGCCCAAAAATCTATTTTTGGTATTCCCTGGGGACTTCATTGCTGTGTTCCCCTTGCTGTTCTCTTGCACAGCCTTACTGTTTTGCCTCAGGGTGGTAAGGTCAAATCTGGCACAATTTCTGTACTGTGTCTCCAGTGTTGTCCTCATAGTGTTATGGGTCAATGAGGGACGTTGTGTCTCGTAGTGGGGCCGGCCCTATGCTCCTCTCTGTGCTTTGGCTGCTCTAAGCAGGAATATCGGAATATCGTCCTCAGGGCTTGGTGGGCTAGGATGTGTTCCACTCTCTCTTCTTCTCCCTTCATTTGCTCCTGTGCACACACTCACATTCTCTATCATACCCACCAAGAGAAGGTATTGAGTGCTTAAGAATACACCAACATAATTATCAATTAAACATAAATTCAATACCACCACAGTGTGTAAGAAACAATTCCTCATTTTCTCTACCCTCCCCTCTGTGTCCCTGGGTAATCATCAATTCTGTTACTGTCCTCATAATTCCACCGATCCCAGTTTTCCTATGCAGATAAATATACAAGTCGAAGGCAGACAAGAATCCATCAACAGTAACCATATAAAAACCCATAGGGACCTCCATCTAAGAGAAAGCAGAGACTATTAAAAATTGAGCATAATTTCACATAAGCCCATAAGGGGAGTAAATTACAAAATGTTACATTCCAAATTTAAGTACAGTTGCTAAAATTCACTTTACAGTGCTCTATGGCATTTGGGTTGTTGACATTCCTAGCCTATGTGCATTGGGAAATCACCTGCGTCACATCCTAAGTAGGGAGTCTGAAAACAGATTTGGGGCTACCAAAATGGATTTTAGGATTTAGACACTGATCCCATTCCCTTCTCCAGGTTTGGATCACAAAGCTGTCTTTGCATCACAAAGGCTGGCGTGCTTCCTCCTTGTGGAATTGCCTGACTCCTCCTGTAGGTGACTGCGAGTTTTGAGACAGACCTATAAGCCTCCAGACATGATTATTCTTGATAGCTGGACACCATCTGGTTTCTTCACCACACTTTGCTATGGCACCCATATCTTCAGTGATCTCTTCGTGAGGGAAGTACCAGGCAGGACCATGCTGTAAAAATTAATTGTTCTTATATTAGGGTTATGACCAAGTAAGAACTCAAAATCCAATCTTATAACTATTGTTTCTATAAGTCCCTGGTTCAATTTTAGGGAAATCATTGTCATTTTATTGCAGTACATTATAAATCATTCCAATGAATTTTCTACAATTCTATTGATAGTAACATCATCTTAGTCAATGGTATAGCGTTGCTGAACAAAGAATTTCATACACTTTGTTATGGCACATGTAGAATTTATCAGACTCGATTACATGAATAGTTAGCTTGCTTATCTCCAAGACGTGGTGACTGGATACTAGTTGTACATGTAGCAAATGATGACGAAATGGCAGCCCTTGCAGTAACCCTCAATTGTGAGGACAAAGCCCTGTCTGGTATACTAACACTTGTCACATAAAGGCAGAGAAAGCATAAAGAAAGCAAATATCTGTTGCTTCCAGACCACAATTCATTGGTTGCCCTCAGAGCAATAAGTCTGAACCTACCCATAGTCCAATGACCACTCATTCTTTCACCTTGGAGTAGTGACTGTCTACTTCATATTCCACTAGACCATTTCAATTTAAAGTTAAAATGGGCTATTTCCATTGCTTGGCTCTGTTATAAGTGGGTTGAAGGCAAAGTCCAGTTTGCTTAGCCAGGTTTCCAAGTTGAATGCTTCTGGTGTGACCTATGAAGGATATGGCGAATCTCAGAAGTACAGAGTCTAATGTCAAGGTTGTCTATAGTACGTTATCTGGATCACCTAGTTGGTTAAGAACAAGATCCTAAGAGCCTGGTTTGGAAGAAAGTAGTGGGTGGTTTGTTTATTTTTTTCCTTTGGGCTCACTATAAGCAGTGTTAAGCATTTTTCCCAATGTCTGAGTGCCCTACGCAGCCTACCCAACATCTGAAATGCAATTGCTCCTTCCTATATAGACATGAGACCCCCACTCTGTGGTAGTTACATAATCTGCTGTCAATTTGAGACTTACGAGTGAAGGGGTAGAGTTTATCCTGCCAATCAGGTTACAGCTTGATGACCTCATTTGGAGGCACTAAGGAGATAAATAGCTTGCTGGAGGCGGGATACAGGCTCACTGCCTAAGATATTCTCTACTGACAAGACACATGGAACTAAACTGATGGCAGCAAGAGCCCGGGACCTTGAGGAGCCACGTAGTGACCCACACCAGTGCTAAGATGCCTACACTGCCACTGGATCCACAAGATTTTCCACTCACTGGCCTGTGATCTTCCTGCATTTGGCATCTTGCATGTGTCTCATGAGTCTGAAGAGGAATTTATAGATTGGTATCCCACATATGGGCTAATATCAAACTTATGGACTTGATCTGGACTGGGCTGGGAAGTTTTCTCAATATTCAATTGCTCTTGTATATAAATCTCTTTCTCATGCACATATGAGTACCTATGAATTGGTTTCTCTAGTCAACCCGGACTAACACACCCTCCTTTTTATCCAATCTCCAAATAAAGTTCACTGATTGCTCTCATGGGGTTATCTATTAATTTGGGGTGACCATAGAACACTGTTCATATGGTGGGTATTAACTGGTCTTCTCCTCCTCTCCCACCCCCATGAGAAATTGACCCATCTGTAGTGACGCTGCCTCTCTTATGTTGGTTTTTGAGATGTTCTAATAAAGGAGTCATACATATTTTATGGGAGCTAGGTGTGCATGCTGCCTTCTTGGTTAGGAGACCAAGTTAGAAGCCTAAGATGCCTAGAAACTGGAGCTATCTTTTTCTTGGTTTTTATCCTTATAGTAGTGAATTCATACAATATTTGTCCTTTTGTGATCGGTTAACTGCACTTAACAGAACGGCTTCCAGGTCCCTCCACATTATGAGGGACTTGTTTTCAGCACCTCGTTGAGGGGTACGTAGTATCCCATTGTGTTCTGCACCATAGTTTCTCCATCCAGTCTCCAACCGATGGGAACTTGGGTGGTTTCCAGCATTTTGCTGTTGTGAACGGCACTGGGTATGACCACGGGGGGCATTTGTCTGTTCACGTTTGTTCTCTTGCTTCTTTGGAGTATATAAAGGGCTGGAACCTTGTACTTCACATGACATGTAGTGGATTACTTCTCATCTGAAGGTGCCAGGTTAGCAACCACCTGTTCTGTTCTGAAGAGCACCAGCAGGAATTGGGGAGGCTCGGTGCCTTAAGTTCTCATTTGTACATATAGGGTCTCTATGAGCTGGAATCGACTCAGTAGTCTTGCCTTGTTTTCTTTTTAGGTTGATTATGCTGCTAACTAAAACATTGACAGTTAAAATCCACCCAGACGTGCCTTAGAAGAAAGGCCTGATGATATATGTTTGAAAATTAAGTTCTTGAAAACCCTATGATTCCCATATTAAGTTACTCTGAGTCAGAATCAATTCAACAGCACATGTAAAGCCAATGACAAAGGGGACGCTTGATTCAGTAGCACTGAACTATCTAAAATAAGTTTTATTATTAGCTAAAATGTCTTGTAATCAAATTGAAAATTGTTATTGACTGTGAAGCATTTATAAAGGGAAAAAGTCTGTTTTTGTATAGTGTGGTGCTGCTCTAAAGCCAGAGTAGTTCTTTATGTAGGCACTGCATTTCAGTGAGAATCTTTGTCAGGAATTTCCCATCATGAAAGCAAGTAACCACAATGTTTTCTGTTACAAGTAACATTATTTCTTCCAAGAAGCTGCCTGGCTGCACTATTGGAAGTTGGCACTGGGACTAGGCTCAAAACAACTGCAAGTTAATGATGCGTAGGCTGTGGGCTCTCCCTGTGGGACCTTGTAGATTAACATTCAGTTTCTGAGAATGGAAGAAGAGAGTGATGCTCTGTATAATAAAGATGCTCCTGGGTTACACCAATTTTTAATTGTATCAATTTTTTGTTCTAAAATCTGAGGTGAGTCAGGAAGTTATTGTTAGACACCATTGAATCAGTTGATTCATGGTGACTTCATGTAAAATCGAACCAAACACTACCCGGTATTGTCTCATCCTCGCTTTTGCTGTTATGTTTGAACCCATTGTGTTGCAGCCTTTGGGTCAATCCACCTCAGAGGTCCTCCTCTCTTTCACTGACCCTCTGCTTTACCAGGCACGATGTCTTTCCCAGGGACTGATCTCTTCTGATGGGTCATTAGTCGTGTAATGAATGACCCATTGGATGGTTGACCCGATGTCATCAGTTTGAACCCATCAGCCATGCCTCAGGAGACAGATGAGGCTTTCTGCTCCTGTGAAGATGTACAGCCTCCGAAACCCAAAGGGACAGTGCTACTCTCTCCTACAGTGTTGCCATGAGTCAGAGTCGACTTAGTTTGGGTGTTGTTTTGTTTTTGTTTTCTCTCCCGACAACACATAAACAGGGCTCGAGACAGACTTTTCCATCCTTGGTTCTAGGGAGCCTTCTAACTGTACTTCCTCCAAGATGGTTTTGTTTATTCTTCTGGAAGCCCCAGGTACTTTCATTAAACCACCACTGTACTATCAGCCAAATGCATCATCACTTCCTCTGTCGTCTTTCCCATGGTCCAGCTTTCACATGCATAGAAGATGATGCAAAGGACCATGACTTGGGACAGACACACCTTAGTCTTCAAAGTGAAATCTTTACTCTTTAACACATCAAAGGGGTCTTTTGTAGCATATGTGCCCAAGGCAATAAATAAATTGATTTCTTGACTGCTCCTTTCACGAGCATTGATTTTAGATCCAAGTAAAATAAAATCCTTGACAAATACAAGCTAGTTTCCATTTTTCCTGATGTGTCTGTTGTTCCAGTTGTGAGAACTTTTGGTTTCTTTACATTGAGCTGTAGTACATACTGAAGGCTGTGGTGTTTGATCTTCATCTGCCAGTGCCTCCAGGCAGCCAGCCAGGTTGCGTTACCTGCATTTGGATGGTGATCAGTCAGCCTGCCTCCAGTCCTGAGGCTGCGCTCTTCACCCTGAAAGGATACAACCTTGACACATATCTTCCCTGATTTTAGATCACGCAGTATTCTCTCGTTCTCTTAGAATGACTTCCTCTTGGTCTATGCACAGGTTCTATATGAGCACAATTAAGTTTTCTGGAATACCCATTCGTCTCAATATTATCTATAGTTTTTGTTTGTTTGTTTTAAATGATCCTCATAGCTGAATGTCTCTGAATAGTCAATATGATACAGTGCTCCATCAGTTTATAAACACATTTCCATTGGTATTCCATCAATTCCTGGAGCTTTGTTGTTTTTTGGTGGGTTTGGTTGTTTTTTTTTTTTTTGCAAATTCATTATTAACCTGTATTTAAATTTTAGTAGAAACCTTTATTAAACAAAAATATCTAAATGCGCAGCTACTGTTTTCCCACATGTTCTCCATTTAGGTTGATATACTTTTGTGAGAGGTATTTCCTTCTCTCTAGACACATCAGAGCAGCCGTTTGGGCATCTTCAACAGATCGAATCGTGTTCCTTTTAAATGTTCTCTGAATGACAAGGAACAAAAAGAAGTCTAAAGAGACAAGAAAAGGGATGTAGGGTAGGTAGGGTGAGTTTTCAAAGTGAAATTTTAATGATACCGCCTGGGTAACCTCCATAATGAGCAGGTGCATAGTTATGAGGGCAAAAAGTTTGTTCTCAGCTTTTTGCTCGACAATCATTTTTAGTTTCCTCCAAACTTCTTCATTATAAGTCTCCATGATTGTCCTTTGAGAAAATATTTGAAGACTATCCCTCTGGGATACGAATATGCAGTTACTGTAACCTTCTGAGCTGACCCTTTTGTCATGAATTTAACTAGTCTGCAGATTCCTCAGAAAGATCTGGCTGCATGGACCTATTTTGAAGGCACCCTAAAGAGAGGAAGACAAGAGTATTACTGATGAAGACAAGGTGTCCGGGGAACACAGAGTCGGGTCTAATCTATATACCTAATATATAGTGTCTAATATATATGATATACTGTATATATACATATATGATATACTGTATGTATGTATGTGTGTATATATATATTTGTTTTGGACTATGGCAAGATAGAAGATTGGGCAAATGAGCTACTCAGACTCTTGGAACACTCAGCCCAAGGCACCAAGTGAATCCAATGCAGATGATAGTCCTGCAACCCTGATCTTCAGAGGAGAGGAGAGAGGACTGGGTTTAATGGCAACTGGGAGAAGCTAAGCAAAAGCAGTTACCAAGGTGACAAATAGAACAATTAATTGTCAGCTGCCCTAGGAAAGCATGGCTATTTTGAATTTTTACAAGAAGTCTGCCTGTATGGACAGCCACCTGATAATTGGCGCTGCTCGTGCTGAACTGCCCAAATACACACACTGGTAGCTTGTAGTCAGAAAGAAGGCAGCAATCATGCCCACACTGCCCAGCCACATCACCACCACGC
>NW_022103896.1:77846343-77848273 GCF_000313985.2 Echinops telfairi | reverse complement strand
ATCAGCTTACTAAAACCATTCCTTATTTGAGAATAAGGTACAATCAATTTTCCATACGGTATACCTGAGTACACATACATACACACATACACTTGTGCATGCACTTCTAAAAGTGCAGTGTTCCTGTGTGCCTATTCTTCTATAACACAACCAGGACTTGGTTTAAAGTACAGAACATTTTCAATATGCCATAATAAAAATATCAAATAAGGCAAAGTGAGATTAGCCATGGACATTAGGAATAGAAAAAAGAGATTTTTTCATTAAAATAGAAAGAAATTGGAAACAATATTACAAATAATAGTGAGTTTATAGACTGTGCACCTTGACCATTCTAGCAGAGAGGAGATAAAACCTTCATTGCAAAAGGCAGACACCTATTTCTCAAGAATGGATTTGAAGACAGCAGATATAGAGATAGATTATGTGACTTCTGAAAGTCCTTTCTAAGGACGCAATAAATATTTTTAACGGGGGAAAAAGATTCTGGCAATAAGAAGGGAAATATAGCAAGAAGATATATACAGAAAGAATATGTCTATATGCCCAAAGGCAAACACATAACTTAAAGTCTAATGTTGTTTAATGTTACTTCCTTTCTCACTGAAACCAATAACAACTGATTTTTCAGTCCCTAAAATGGATTTGTCATATGAATCAAAATTAATTCAGCAGTAGGCTTGGGGGTTTTATCTGTGTACTTCTTAAGATCTCAATATTTTTTGCAGGTTTCTTGAAATTTTTTTATATTTAGTCATTAGCAATATTTTTAGTAGTCCCTTATGTTGAATAAAATTTCTCCAAAGAAAGCAAGCAATTCATGATCAGTTGCTAACCTAAAGTTTGGTGGTTGAAACCCACCCTGAGGCAGGCTGGAAACCTGGAGATCTGCCCCGTAATTACGATTCAGCCAAGAAAAGCCTGTGGAGCAGCGCTTCTCCAGGGCATTCTGACAGCAGATGACGTCTGCTAGTGGCGTTCACCACGAACACACCGTTTCTCATTTTTAGAGCAAACGTATGTCTTGTTACTTTTATTTTAGGTAGTCAATTTAAACATGGTCTTTTCTGTATTTTTCACTTACACGTTGATTTATTTTGGGCTATGTTATATTTTCAGTTGATTTCATAGGTGGACTTGATACACACTCCTACTACCAGGATCATGTTGTCTTAAAGCCTGTTAAACCTGTAAGTAAAGGGGTGACCATGTGGCAAATATTAATCCTTCTAACTTGGCCAACACTAACCCATCCTCAAATAATTTGAACCTGCTACTACTAATCAATGATTTAATACCCCGCTCATTTGAAACACACTTTGCACATGTAACATCATCGTTAATATTTATTCCAAAAGGATTTGAATGAAGTAAGTAGCATGAGTTCTATTTCTAAAATGATATTTTTATGGTGTTTCTCTTGTCAATAGTTGATTTACAAATTAGAAAAAAAAGAATTGTTTAGTCTTCAGAATAGAAGACTAAACGTGTGCCTAAAGAGTAGCGGATCGGACTGAAAGCTGTAAGAGGTCTACGTTAGAAAGTGCGCTTTTCACGTGTGGTCCCAGTGCCTTCTCTGACCGTCCTAAGACCTGGCTCCATCACCGACGGTGTGGGAGTGGGAATAATGTACGTTTAGTATAAGCCAAGTGGCCTTTTACTGTGCCTAGAAAGGTCTGGGTGCCAGCTACTTGGTGGTGTTGTATTCAAATATTTCAGTAGCAAGTTCAAGAACATAAAAGAAGACCAACAACAAAAAATACATATAAAACTGGACAGGTTTTAACTAAGTATAAGAACAATATCTTTATCACCTGATTGGAAAAGTATAAGAAGGGTGCATAAGCAAATGTGGAGAAGAAAGCTGATGGTGCCCGGCTATCAAAAAGTATAGCATCTGGGGTCTTAAAGGCTTGAAGGTAATCAAGCG
>NW_022103896.1:77842971-77845715 GCF_000313985.2 Echinops telfairi | reverse complement strand
GGGCTTTAAGTGGAGAGAAAAGGTTTTGAGAATGATGTACAAATGCGCTTTACACAATTGATGTGTATATGGATTGGGATAACAGTTGTATGAGCCCCTAATAAAATGTTAAAAAAATTTTTCTTAAAAATCCTATGGCTAGAAAACTAAGCAGGAATTCGATTCCTATGTAAAATAACAGGGGCTAACGCAGCCCTGGGTGAGCTGTGAGGGGAGCCTGGGGCTGCTCATGGTAAGGTGAGCTCTCACACCCACCAGCCACTCCTGGACAGAAAGGTGCGGCCATCTGCTGCGGTAAAGACGTATTACCGTGGAAACCCTGTGGACCATAGTGAGTAGGACTTGCCTCCGTGGGGGTGTTTTTTTGGCTATCATGTGCTGAGCACTTTGCATATTTTTTCCCACTCAATTCACATAAAAGATTTTCAATTTATAATTACTCACCTTACCTTATAACTAAGTGATGTATGGCTCATCAAGTTTTCAGCAACTTTCCCAGAGTCCCACTCTTGGTAAGTAGTGGCCATGGGATCTTCCCTTGATGATAAATTACCACCTTGCCTGATATTGTGAAATTCTTCATAAATACCCTCATTCTTTCAGCCTACTACTTTGTCATTCCATGGCGATAACTATTTCATAAACAGCCCCAACCCATTTATTTAAGTGACCGATGTAGTAAGCATTTACGAAAGGCTCCCTTGGCTGCCTCTGCCATGATAGACCCTGCCCAAATCTGGAACGGCCACCAGCCTGTCTTTAGGGACACTCAGTCACTGCCATCGGCTCAGAGTGACCTGTGTGGCAGGGTCGACTTGCCTCTGTAAAGGGTTTCCACTGTAACTCTTTAGGGGAGGAGAAAACCTATTCTGGCTCCTGCAGAGTGGTAGGTGGTTTGGACTGCTGACCTTGTGGTGAGCAGCCCAGTAGGTCACCCAACCACCATGCCACCAGGGCAGGAACCCTTAAAAAGCCTTCACTAGCTCCTTGGCCTCTTCCAGAAGGAAAATATTGTGAATGAGGGAAGCTGGGTGTATACCGAGACACGCAAGCTCTTTTACCTCTGGAGGAAAAGACAAAACAAGTGAAATTTGTTAGGAACATGAACTAAGAAGAAAAAAATACATATTAATTGGAGAAATGTTGAATGAAGTTTACTCTTGCAGAATGACCTAAAGGAATCACGGCTCATCAGCACTCACTCTGCCTGTCATGTGACACGTGTTTAAATAAACTCTGGTTTCTTAAAGCAAATTCAATTTGGAGGAATGTCCACCCTCTCTCACACTCCAGGACCTGACATCACCTCATGACTCAGGCTTCAGTGCTTGGGAAATGATGTGCCCCCAAAGGGGATATGGATTTGGGAAACTGGGAAATACTTGTGACAGTAACACAGACGATCAGAGCATTGAAAGTGTGACATGAAGATACTTTATATATTTGTTATGTGATAATAGGATAAGAATGATCTTTTGTCATCTCCCCTGTGGGGAAAAAAATAACTTAGAAGAAAAGACAACTGGAAAGTACTGGTCAGATACAAGATAGAGCTTTCTGTTAGGAAAGGTGGTTGAAAGCAGCAATTAATTAATGTTAATAACAGAAAACAATTCTTTAAATGACTTGAAAGAATAGACATGTGCCTCCCTTTGTATTTCAGCAAGTCCTTTGTGGCATGGCCTAGAGGCAAGTGACTTCAATGTGTGTTCTCCAAAGATCCTTCCAGATCTGTGAATCAAGAATATATGAAATATCCTCTTCAGAGAGCCTAAAACGCTTTGGTCCACTTTTCTGTCTTCTCAAAGGTTTCTTCAACAACCCTGTTTTCTATTGAATTTTCACAACTGTTTTTGCTGAACATAGCATAAACTACAAGCTGCAGGAAGAAATACAGCAAGTTTCTGTTTTGGACACAGTATACATGTTATTATGCTAGATGGCTTTCAACCACGAAGGAAGCAAGAATCTAAAATATCGAGCTAAACATGAATTAAAATTAGTGTATACAAAGCAATCTAAAAGGGCAGTGTCAGGGCTCCCACCGGTATGTAAGTCATGCATCATCTGCCTAGTAGGCATTAGCCCTTCTACTAAATTTCCTTAAAAATGGCTTAGATTGGATGCCATCTTGTCCTCCTCGATGATATCATACCACCACCCAGCAACAGCTGAGAAAAAGTGAATCATTTGTGCATCGTTACAGAGGGGGATGAATGCTTATTTTTAACTTGCATCAAGTCTCTGTAACCTCCCTGGTGTGCAAAGCCAGATTTTATGAGGAAGCAACGTTAATAAGGTCTGGAGAATCCTTAGCATAATCTCAAACGTTTGTGCACAGGGAGGTAGTTATCCATTCTGTAGAAGTCGACAGTCTCGTTTTAAAAAGATAAGAAAGCATAAACTCAGTAAAACCAAACTGACTACCAAGTCAATCCGACCACAAAGAGACTATAGATCCAAACTTCCCCTTTGGAGTTTCTCAGGCTGTAAATCTTTATGGGCACTAAATGGCTCAGGTTTCTCCTGAGGAACAGTTGGTGGGTTCAAATCTGACTTGGGAGTTAGCAACCCACTGCATAATCCACAATGCCACCCAGGCACCTTGCTAAATAGTACCAGAAAGAAACGACCAATTCTGGGGTCTTAAAGGCTTGAGAAGCTGAGAAGCAACAAGGTCCACATGGAAGAAGCACTACAGCCTGTGTGATCATGAGGTGTCGATGGGATCAGGTATCAGGCAT
>NW_022103896.1:77806021-77842532 GCF_000313985.2 Echinops telfairi | reverse complement strand
GTGAAGGGAGACATCGGTCAGTGTAAGACATGACAAAATCATGATTTATAAATGTTCAGGGATGAGGGAGGGAGGGGAAAATGAGGAGCCGATACCAAGGGCTCAAGTAGAAAGTAAATGCCCTGAGAGTGGTCATGGTGACTGCCCAGGAGGAGCTGGGGGTGGATGGTGCCCCGCGAGGCAATGGGGCGCGATATCGGGGAGCCAGGCGGCCTGGGCTTAGGCCTCCCTCCGGTCCAGGGAAGCGGGCGGGCGGCCCGGCCGGCGGAGCAGCAGCAGCGCAGAGGCTCTGGCGCTCTCATCATTTGGCCTCTGCCCGAGCCGAGTGGTGGGGTGGGGCGGTGGGGGTTGTCTGCTGCCCGAGCATGGGCATCCTCTTCACCAGGCTACGGACTGTTCAATCCCCCGGAGCGCCAAGTTGTCATTGTTGGGCTGGATCATGCAGGGGAAACTACTATTCTTTACCGACTTTCTATGAATGAAGTTGTGCATGCATCTCCTACAACAGGAAGTAATATTGAAGAGATAGTGGTTAATAATACACGTTTCCTAATGGGGAATATCGGTGGCCAAGCATCTCTTCATTCTTCCTGGCACACTTACTAACCCTGAGTTTGTAATAGTTGTGGACAGTACAGACAGAGAAAGGATTTCTGTAAGGAGAGAACTCTATAAAATGGTAGCACAGGAGGACTTAAGAACAACTGGCTCGCTGATTTTTGCTAATAAACAAGATGTTAACTGCATGCATGACTGTAGCAGAAATCTCCCAGTTTTTGACGCTCACATCTCTGAAAGCTCTCCAGGGGCATCTGCCGGCGTGCTGCGCTCTGACTGGCGAGGGACTGTGCCAAGACTTGAGGGGATGATGCCACGACTTAAGAATAAAGGATCTCTACTGACCTCGTCCAATTGACTTTGTAGAAACGAAGTGCTGGACTGTACCAGCAAGCTGCAAAAATTAATGGTTTAATATATTTATAATAAACGGATTCAAAGTTTTTCTATAAGAAGAAAAACTAAGACCACTTATTTGGGGAAGAAAGAGAGGAGGAGGTGGTGGGGAGGAGGAGGAGGAGGAAAAGTCTCACCTTTCAAATTTGATTTTTCATTCATTCTTCCAAAGTAAGGTCTTAAAGCTGTGATTGGCTTTTTTCTTCCCCTCCTAATCAATCCTCTCAGGACCTTAGGTAGCCTCTAGTAAGTACAAAGGGAGAGGAAGACCTTGTTAACCTTGAGCACGTTGTTGTCCATATCACCCTCCCTAAGTGAACGCTGTTCTCTTCTTGTTGCATGAAGTCGAAGTACAAATCAGCACGGATACTGTTTCCGCTATTTTAAAATGTGATAGTGCTATTGAAAAGTATTTAACATAAGGTGGTGTGTGTTTTGTGTATATACCTCAAGTTCAAGTAAATAGCATTGACTTATGTTCTAAATAAATTTTGTGAATAACACACAAAATGATAACATCTTTAATTATAACCATAATAACATGAGTGTTGAAAAAAAAAGAAATGATGAGGGCAACAAATGTGCAAATGTGCTTGACACAATGGAGGCATATATGTATTGTGATAGAGCTGTATGAGCCCCCAGTCAAATGATTTTTTAAAAGGGAAAGAAAAATGACCAATCAAGAGAGAACATTGACTCCTGGTGATCCCAATGTGTCAAAGTAGAACTGTGCTCTATGAATTTTCAATCACGGCTTTTGAGGACTAGATCATCATATTTTAGCAACTTATCAGATTAACCATGTGCACCACCAGGGACTCTGCAGAAAGGTACGAAAAGCCTTGTTTTGATTGTGTTACTTCTTGGAACCAGAAAGCATACCTTTCATGTGTCCACAGTCAAATTGAGCAAGTCCACACACCAGCAATGCAATCATGATGTGCATGAGCCAGGCCACCTTTGTTTTTAATCTTCCTTGTTTTTCTTTTTCTTTTTCTTTTTAAAGTAAAATATCAAGGTATCAGAGCCAAGTGATTCAATAAATTGGTTTAGTTCATTGACAACCACATATCAATTACCTACAAGGTGTGTCCCAGGCTCTCTGTTGAGTACTGGCAACTGTGTTCATGAACTTCAATCTCCATGACTTAATGGACTAGAAGGGGAGACCTATATAAATATTCACTCATTGCAACTCATAGTGACCTCGGTCACTATATAGATCAGAATAAAACTGCCCCTATAAATGTCCACGACTATAAATCTTTACAGGAATAGAAAACCTCATCTTTCTCCCACAGAACAGCTCATGGTTTCAAACTGCTAAAACTTGCACTTGGCAGCCCAACACATAACCCACTTTGCCACCATGACTTCCTATATATAGATAAGGAGACACAGAGCAATATGCCCAAAGCAAGCTTCTTTTTTTTTATCGTTTTATTAGGGGCACATACAACTTTTATCACAATCCATACATACATCAGTTGTGTAAAGCACATTTGTACATTCATTGCCCTCATCATTCTCAAAACATTTGCTCTCCACTTAAGCCCCTGGCATCAGGTCCTCATTTTTTTTACCCCTCCCTCCCCCCTCCCCCCTCCCTCATGAACCCTTGATAATTTATAAATTATTATTTTGTCACATCTTGCACTGTCCGACGTCTCCCTTCACCCACTTCTCCATTGTCCATCCCCCAGGGAGGAGGCCACATGTAGATCCTTGTAATCGGTTCCCCCTTTCCAACTCACCCTCCCTCTACCCTCCCAGTATCGCCACTCACACCACTGGTCCTGAACGTATCATCCACCCTGGGTTCCCTGTGTTTCCAGTTCCTATCTGTACCAGTGTACATCCTCTAGTCTAGCCTGACTTGCAAGGTAGGATTCAGATCATGATAGTGGGAGGGTGGGGGGAGGAAGCATTTAGGAACCAGGGAAAGTTGTATTTTTCATTGTTCCTACATCACACCCTGACTGGCTCATCTTCTATAGAAGGAGTGCTATCACCTGTGGATGTAAAGCTTCAGTGGGAGGTGGTGTCTGAGCTTCCTTTGGAAAGAGGATGTAGCGCTTGTCAAAAGGATATTACCGGGGTCCCTGGTATGGAGGTTCCTTTGCTTGATCATTTTACTGAGGACACAGTTGGAATGTATGACCATCCAATCTTATGTTTACCATACTGTTTGCCAAAAGTAAGCAAACCTATAAGGAAACAAATTTCAAACAGAGCTGAGTCTTGTTAGTTCCTGATGGGGATGATAAGAAATCTCAGTAGCCACTGCTCCAAGTTCTGAGTAGCATCATCTTCACACCCAAGAGGAGCCCTGGTGGCATAGTGGTTACACATTAGACTGCTAGTAGCAGTTCAAAACTAACAATTACTCCTCAGGATAAAGACAAAGCTTTGTACTCCTTTGCAGAGTCAGGCTTGAAACCCACAGGGGAAGTTCTACCCTATCCTATAGGGTCCCTATGAGTTGACATTGACTCAATGGTAGTAAATTACACTAAAGGCTACGGAAGTGACTCCAGTGACTGTCCTCTGGATCTGGAAATATGTTACCCACAGGTAAGTGATAGCTTTGCTGGGGTCCATCATCTGTCCATGGCTTCCAGTAAAAGACAGGTGACTCCCAACTAACACCTCATCAGAGCCCCTCACCCTCCTCTAGGTGGGATCCTTACAGGGTCTTCTCTGTCTCTGATGCCATCATATATACATTGATACTATCATTCCTGAAAGGGCATGGTCAAAGGTTATCCCTATCATTATTATACATAGCCAAGTGTTCTACAGTGGCTTTGAAGAGGGCACCTACATAGTAGCTTATGCTGGAGACAGCAGTAACACCAAGAGGAGAGAGGCTGCTTAGGGCAGATTCAAATTTACAAAAAAGAAAGGATAAAATTATGTTGCAGGATACAGAAATATAAGGCATCTAAAACAGGCATCAACGAAGTCTGCATGGAAGAAGCACATCCGCTTGTGTGATCCAAGGATTGTAAATACTATAATCCAAATATAAAGGAGGGAATGGCATAAGAGCTTAAATTGTGAACACCTTGTTTGCAGAAGTTTATGGATGGTAGTGGTAACTCAAAATCCATTTGCAGGGTCCATCATGGATTAAGCCTCTGGTGAATGTCCTCCAGTCATTTTGGAGGGATGTGAACAGACCTGTTGTTAGACAGAGATCACTGTAAAATTGATGATGGCAGATGTCATTAGGTCAAAATATAATAACTTATTTATCATCCGATCCCATTTTGATCCATTCTAAAACTGTTTCAGTTTTAAAAGAAAACACTAAGGGGAAATACATCTGGATAAAGCCCCTGATGAATCCCTTTTGACCACGGACCAGGGATGGGAATAGCATTGCTAACATGTAAATGCATTGTAAAGTTGATTGTTGCAGATGCAATTAAATTAGTATTCAGCACTCTATCATTCTATCTCCCTTAGGATCCATTTACATTTGTTCTAGCTTTTAATGTTTTCTACTGAAGTTTTTCTCTGTTTTGCTTTGTTATTCTCGTTAGTTTGTTCTAAACTATTTTTCTGTATATGAAATCCAGGAAAGATACATGCATGGAGACAGTAACTACCTGGATTGATGGTTCCTTGGGGTTATGGCAGGGAAGGTTAGTGGGAAATGAGGATCTAATAACAGTGAGCACAAGAATGAAGAAAATGTTCTAAAACAGATTGTGGCGATGATTGTACAAATCTTCTTGATGTGGTTGACCTATTGAATTGTATGATATGTAAAATACATGCCAATAAAACTATCGAAAACTAAAAGTCAATTATAATGAAAACAAAAACAAATAAGCAAGAAATAGCAACGTCAACCAACTCAATCTCGCAGCCATATACAGATCACTTCCCCCGTTGACAGTACACTATACATCCTTCTCCAGTGTATGTAGCTTGTTTTCCAAAGCAGACCATAGGTTACAAAGCAAGCTTTAATAACTTTTAAAACATTGAGATTCTACAACTCACTTTCTCAGACAATAACCCTATGAAACCAGAAATCAACAATAGAGCAAGAGGGGGAACCAATGGCGTGGAAACTGAACAACATACTACTGAAAAACAACTGGTTAATAGGTGTATTAATGAGTAAAAGAAAAAAATCCTTATACCAAATGATAATGAGAACGCAACATGGTAAGAGCTTTGAGACACAGTAAAAGCAGTTACCATAGGGCAGTTTATAGCAATCAGTGCATGTGTGATAAAAGATAAGAACATCAAAATCAATGTCTTAATTCAGCATCTTCACCAACTAGAACATAAGTAACAAAATAAGCGCACAACCAACGGGGGAAAAATCATAAAGATTAGAGCAGAAATAAGTGTACTGGATAGCAATGGAAACAGATTAAGATAAGAGGTTGGTTTTTGGAAAGAATTAACAAATTGGCAAACTTAACAAAGGAAAAGAAATAGGAAATGCAAATATCTAGAATTATCAATGAAAAAGGTGACATCAGAACAGAACAAATGAAATAAAAAGAATAATAACACGGCATTAGGAAAAAACTGTACTCCAACAAGTTTGAAAACCTAAATGAAATGAAAAAATTTCTAGAAACACACCATCTATCCAAATCAAAGCAGACTAATTTAGAAAACTTCAGCAGTCCTATAATAAAATAAGAAATACAGCAAGTCATCAAAACTTTCCAACCAAGAAAAATCCAGGATCAGCTGGTTTTCTCAGGGGAACTCTACCAAGTATTCAGAGAAGAGCTCTCACCAGTTCTACACAGAAAATTCTAGAGTCTAGAAAAGGAAAGAAAACTCCTGAATTCATTTGATGACTCCGGCATACCCCTGCTACCAAACAAGGTAAAGATCCACAAGGATAGAAAACTACAGACCAATGTCCCATAGAAACGTAGGTGGAAAAATTCTCACTGAAGCCCTGGCCAATAGAATTGAGCAAGTTATCGGAAAAATAATGCCATGTGATCAAGTAGGGTCATACCAGGTCCACAAGGACGTTTCAACAATAGAAAAATAATCGATGTAATTTACCACATAAACAAAAATGAGAACCTCATGATCAGATGAATTGACACAGAATAGACATTTGACAATATCCAACACTGTGATAAAACATTATTAATCATATAAAAACATATTCTGGATTAAAATATTCAACAAAACATATATAGAAGGGCCATTTCGCAACATAATAAAAATCACATATGGAAAAACCAATGGCCAACATCTCACTCAACAAGGAAAACCAGAAAGCATTTCCCCTGTGAACAATAATCAGACAAAGATGTCCCCTATAGTCACTCTTATTCTGATAAGAGCCAGAAATATCAGACAACAAAAAAGAAATGGATAAAAAAAAAGAAGTGAAACTCTCACAATTTGCAGATGATATAATTTTATATGTAGAAATCTCCAAAGAACTGACAAAAAGGTTGTTTGAAACAATTGAAAGATTTTCCAATGTGGCAGGATATAAGATTAACAAGCAGAAATCAATCTGATTCCCGTATACTAAGAGAGCTCTGAAAAAGACATCAACAAAACAATACCATTTACAATTGCCCCATAAAATATAAAACACTTAGGAATAAAACTAACCAGAGGAACAAAAGACCTCGACAAAGAAAACCACAGAACACTATTACAGAAACCCAAAGAGACCTACACTTTGTGGAAAATATCCCATGCTCGTGAATACAAGAAAACCTCACTGCCATCTATTCATAGCAACCTTATAGGACTATAGGACAGGGTAGACTGCCTCTGTGAGTTTCCGAAGCTATAATTCTTTATGGTAGTAGAAAGCCCTGTCTTTCTCCCTTGGATCAGTTGATGGTTTTGAACTGCTGACCTTGCAGTTAGCAGCCCATCATGTAACCACTCTGCAACCCGGCATAATATTGTGATAATGTCAGTGCTATCCAACTCAATCTATAAATACAACAACACAATTCTGATCCAAATTCCAACTTCATTCCTTTAAACAAAGGAAGAGACCAGGATAAGCAAAGAACTCCTTCAAAAGAAAAACCAATAAGGAGGCCTCGTATTACCTGGTCTCAAAAGTATTACAGAACCACAGTAGTCAAAACAGCCTGGTACTATTACAAGAATAGGTGCATAGACTAATGGAACAGAATAGAAATAAAGCTTCCACCTACAGCAAACTAATCTTCAACAAAGGGCCCAAATGAGAAAGAGACAGGGTCTTCAGCAAATGGTGCTGGCAAGATTGGATCTCTATCTGAAGAATGAAATAGGACCCACACCTCACCCCTTGTGCAAAAATGAACTCAAGATGGATTAAAGACCAGAATGTAAATCCCAGAGCTGTAAATCTCATCAATGAGAAAATTAGGACAAACTTTAGGGTCCTAGTGCAAGGCTTACTCATCCTGTCAAATATAACAAAGTAAAGACACCTTGAAGACAGAATAGATTATTGGTATCTACTAAAAATGACACACATAGGTAGAGTGCCTGGATCCTAGATTTTTTATTTTTGAGGTGTATAGTATTCTTCATAACCCACATGAGAATTATAATGTTTGTAAACCCCACCAAGGGAATCAGATTATCTTAAACACGCAAGTTGTCGATTAAAGGAATTGAAGTGCTCCTTTGGAAGTAAAGATGAAACACCTTCATCTGAGAATAATTGGAAGACAGCTATGCCAAGATCGCGGATTTCGAAACCAGTGAACTTTGGTTCAAATCTCTTGCTTCTGAGGTTTCCCGATGATTAGCAATTTAAGACTACCATATACTCACCCTTTTCACACTTCCTTTGCTGTTTGAGACTTATCTTGGTCCTACAGACATAATATTGCCATAGTGAATGAGTGTGTTTGAAATGTTTGCCTTGTATCTAACCCTCATTGATTTCTTAAATAGTGCTCAGTTACTTAAATGTTTAACCTGTAAAAGGGAACATGTAGATATAGTGTCTGCAGTCTTAAAGGCTTGAAGGTAAACAAGAGTTCATCTAGCTCAGTAGCAACAAAGCCCACATGGAAGAAGCACACCAGCCTGTGTGATCACAAGGTGTCAAAGGGGTCAAAGAACAAAAAATCATATCATTGTGAATGTGCAGAGTGGGGACCCAAAGCCCATCTGTAGGCAACTGGACATCCCCTTACAGAAGGGTCACAAGGAAGAAAGGAGCCAGTCAGGGTGCAGTGTTGTAATGATGAAACATACAATTTCCTCTAGTTCTTAAATGCTTCCTCCCTGCCTACTATCATGATCCCAATTCTACCTTACAAATCTGGCTGGATCAGAGGATGTACACTGGCACAGATAGGAACTAGAAACACAGGGAATCCAGGACAGATGATACCTTCAGGACCAGTAGTGAGAGTGGTGATGCCGGGAGGGTGGAGGGAAGGGGAACCGATTACAAGGATCTACATATAACCTCCTTCCTGGGAGATGGACAACAGAAAAGTGGGTAAACGGAGACGTCGGACAGTGTAAGATTTGACAAAATAATAATAATTTATAAATTATCGAGGGTTCATGAGGGAGGGGGGAATAGGGAAGTAGGGGGCGAAATGAGGAGCTGATACTAAGGGCTCAAGTAGAAAGCAAATGATGAGGGCAACAAATGTACAAATGTGCTTGACCCAGTGGATGTATGTATGGATTGTGATAAGAGGTATATGATCCCCCAATAAAATGATTTTTTTTAAAGTGAACATGAATTTTAGTTTTAAAAGCTTTCCTATGCATAATATTTCCTTTTCTCGATGGCATTTTAATCTATGCCATTGGGTATATTAATGATGCTATTATTAGAATTATCAAGTGTCCATGGAAGTTATTTAAATTATTTCTCAAAAACTGATAATACTGCCTCTAAAGTAAACCAGGGGTCTATATAAACGTTAGATATACAAATAGAGTTTGAACTCAGACGTAATAAGTTCTTGCTATGTGACCTTGCCTTCATGAAGAGATCACTGAAGATATTGGTGCTACACCAAAGTGAGCTGAAGAAATCAGATGGTGCCCTGCTAGAAAGGATAGTGCCTGGGTATCTTAAAGGCTTGTCTAAAAACAAGTTGTTATCGAAGTGAGGTATCAGCTAAGTCCACATGAAAAGAGAAAAACAACCTATGTGACCCAAGTATTGTAAATAATAAAATCCAAAATCATGGGAGGGAATTGTATTAGAGCTCAAATTCTGAGCACTTGGCTATGGATGATAGTGAAAATCCAAAATCCATTTGCAGCGTACCCATGCAGATTAAGCCTCCATTGAACTCCCTCAGAACATTGTCTAGGGATATAGTCATGCCAGCAGACAGAGGGCATGGGAACATGTATTACTGCCAATATTTTTAGGTTACAATCTAACATATTATTGTATGGTTTTCTTTATATGAAATCCAGGGGAAAGAATCCACATAGACAGTAGCTAGATTAAAAGTTCCTTAGGGTTGTGGCAGCGGAGAGTTCAGGATAATGGGGAACTAATAACAATGAGTATAAAAAAAAGTTTCTGCAATTGACTGTGGTGATGATTGCACAACTCTTTTAATATATTTAAACCATTGAATTGTATGGTATGTTAATTAGTGGATTAAGGACCAAAATCTGAACAACTAAAACCAAAAATTCTTAGAAGAAAATGTAAGACCAAGACTGACCTATTTTTCTAAATAAATTATCTAATAAAATAAGAAAATCACAAATAGGAAAAGCCAAAATATGTAAATGGGATGTGTTAAAAATGAAAAACGGTTGATTCTCAAAAGACCTCAACATTTTTTTTTTTAAATATAAAGACTTTACCTAGAAAGTGAAAATACAAAATACCAACTGGGACAATACATTCAGAAACTGTATTTGATAGGACTCTAATAACCAAAATACACAGAAAATTTGACAATTTAATAACTAAAAGACAAAAACCCAATCAAAAACTGGGCAAAAGAACTGAATGGACATTTCACCAAAATATTATGTATACATGGTCAATAAACACACGAAAAGATATTAAACATCAATAGCTATCAGAGAGATGTAAATCAAAAACACAAAGAGATACCATTTCACTCCCTCTAGAATAGTTAACATTTTTAAAATGAAAAATAGCAAACGTTGATCAAATTGTGAGAAAATTGGAACCCTTGTCTATTGCTTGTGGGGATGAAAAATGGTATAGCCATTGTGAAAGATGGTATGGTAGTTCCTCCAAATACTACAATTAGAACTGCCACATGACCAAGCAGTTCCATTGCTGGCATTGAAAGGGACTTGAAACCAACGATGCAAACAGATAGATAAACCCCAATGGTCACGGCACCGCCACTCATAACAGCCCCAAAATGGAAGCAAGCTAAGTGCCCACCCACAGATTAATGAACTAGTGCGCATTCAGAAGGGGAAATGAAATTTTGATACATGCTCCAACATGGATTGGATATGAAGACATCATTCTGAGGGAAATAGGACAATCACAAAAGGACAGATATTGTATCTGAAATCTGCAATATCAAAAGGCAAGCATAAGCAAGTGTATAGAAACCAAAGTTTATTAATGGTTACCAGGAGTGGTAAAGAGATGGAAGGGAGATGTACACTGGTCCAGATAGGAACTGGAAACACAGGGAATCCAGGATGGATGATCCCTTCAGGACCAGTGATGAGAGTGGCGATACCAGGAGAGTGGAGAGAGGGTGGGTAGAGAGGGGGAACCGATTATAAGGCTCTACATATAACCTCCTCCCTGGGGGATGGAGAGCAGAAAAGTGGGTGAAGGGAAACGTCGGACAGTATAAAATATGACAAAATAATAATTTATAAATTATCAAGTGTTCATGAGGGAGGGGGGAGTAGGGAGGGAGGGGGGAAAATGAGGATCTGATGCCAGGGGCTTACATGGAGAGCAAATGTTTTGAGAATGAGGAGGGCAATGAAAATACACATTTGATGTATGTATGGATTGTGATAAGAGTTGTATGAGCCCCCAATAAAATGATTTTTTTTAAAAGAGAGAGGGGGGGAAGGGAGGACAATTGCTTACAGACACTGAGTTTGGCCTTAAGGGAATAGAAATCTTTGCATAGAGTAAGCCAATTAGTATAACTGCTGTCAATAAATTGTACCCTTATAAAAATATGAAATGGGATTGACTCCTTAGTTAAGAGCAAGTGTGTAACCTATTTCTGCCCAGGGCCATTTGGATATTTATATCATTGCAGGCCATGCAAAATAATCAACTTAATGTGATTGAATTATGGAATTGTATGACATGTGGATGAAATGCTAGTAAAACTGTGTAAAAATCATCAGCCTAATGTGATGGTGCCAGCACTGGGCAGTGCAGTGTTTCATTCTCTCTTGCATGGGATTGCTCTGGTTTGAATGGGCTCAGTGGCACTTTAACAACAATGTGATGGCTGGAGCTGCTTTACATTAGTGCGGTGTCTGACATTAGCTGATATTGAAGATCTCTCAGGCCTCCTATTACCCGAGAGCCAGACATTCCCCAGCCTTGGTTTAGAATAGTGGTTCTCAACCGTCCTAAAGCCGCAACCCTTTAATACAGTTCCTCATGTTGTGGTGACCCCCAACCCTAAAACTGTTTTCGTTGCTACTTCATAACTGTAATTTTGCTACTATTATGAATAGTAATGTAAATATCTGGTATGCAGGATGCATTTTCATTGTTACAAATTGAACGTAATTAAAGCACAGTGATTAATCCCAAAACCAAAATGTAATTATATATTTTGAAATATTTATTTCTAATGACAAATAAATGAAATTTTGTCTTGAAGCATAGTGTAGCATGGGTAACAGTCTTCACACCGGGTACTCATCTGTGGGCGTATCTGCATATGGGCGGATCCGCCTGCAGAGGGATAGAGGAGCGGTGTCTCAGTTCCTAAGACCATCAGAAATATGTGTTTTCCAATAGTCTTAGGCAACCCCTGTGAAACGGGTCGCGACCCACAGGTTGAGAACCGCTGGTTTCGAAGTTTAGGGTAACAGTTTCATTTGGGAATCACCATTAATTAGGCTAATAACATCTGTAGTGTTTCTGTGAGTTTGCTGTGTGGCGCCTGGGGTCTCAAAGCTTGCTAGCAGCCTTCCAGGACACAGCAATTGGTCTCTATCTGTCTGGAGAATCAGAGGAAGAAGGTGAACTAGGACTAGAAGGAGGATATGGGGCGTGTCGTTAATTGCTTAAATGAACAACTGCTTTCTTTGTCATGAGATCAGAACTGAGCAGTGCTTGACTACCATAACTGAACATGTTGAATCAAGATTCTATAGAATTCTGATCAAAAGGAGGCAAATCCAGAACATGATTTCAAATTCTCAAGGATTCCAGGAGGCCAATCCAGAACATGATCTCAAATTCTCAGTTGACAGAGGCTGGATGAACTCCTGAAACTACTGCCCTGAGATAAACTTTTGACTTTACGTCAAAAATAGCCCCTGAAGTCTGCTGAGAACCAAACAACGGTTTCGCTTCAGTAGCACCTGCCATGAGCGCTGTGCTCTTTGAACAACGATAAGGGGTCAAATTAAAAGCAGCAACTGGAAAGCTTAGCTAAGAAATGTGGGGGACAGTGAGCTGATGTTAATGGGTGGGGGCAGTGAGCTGATGTTAATGGCAGAAGAGCAATTTGGGAAAGGATCAGAAGGATTACAGCACTTGAAGAATGTGATCGACAACACTGAATTGTGCAAGTAAAAATTGTACAAGTAAAAATAGGTGCTGCTGTGTGTATTTTCTACAGCAAACAATAAGATAAATTATATATTTTTAAAAGATCAGAAAGGGAGAAAAGTCCGTTGGCACAATCCCATCCAGCTACGGCAGAGATGTGAAATTTCAGAGGACAGTGTAATGAACACCTGCACTCCTGTAAGGTGTGTCAAAGCCAGGAGTGATGTATTTGCAAGAAAATAGTTAGCAATGGGTCAGTGGGACATTGAAGCTCCAAGTAGCTTAAATTCTTTACCTACAAATAATTAGACCAAGGCAATTCATCAAAGAAAGACAACAACAAAATTCCAACAAAGGTAAACATTTTCAACAAAGGTAAAGACACCCGATTCTGTTAGAAAAGTCCTTGGGGAAGACCCTGCATAGCAGCAGTGTTGTAAGATTTTGTGGACAACACTCACCTGAACTTTGCTCCTCATTTTTAGCCAAACATTTTCAAGATGGCTAAATATGAGCTTGATTCTTGTCTGGTATCTTGATTTACCTGATTTCTTTGCTGGAGATTTCTCTATTTTTCTGTCACAAAAGAGCTACTGGGTGTGTGGCCACTGTTGGAGAAAGTCGATATTGCAACAAAGAACTCAAAGACAGAGATTTGCCCATTTCCAACTGGTTCCCTCCTGTCGCTGCAGACAGCTCTCTCTCCTGTTTGCTGGCTCCCTTTCTTTCTCATGGTCTCCCTTCCGGACACCTACTTCTGAGGGTCACTCTCAGAAGCTAGAGGCCAAGGTGGGGGAGTCTACTTGCACTCTCCTGAGACAAGCTGTCCTCATATGTAACCTAGGAGGCGGTGACAGGCCATTTTACATGTATAGGTCTAGAATAAAACACTAGCCCAAAGAACATATTAGCTGTGTATGTGTGTGTGCGTTTAAACAAAAATCTACATGCTGTGGAGGGGAGACAGGAGAAAATGAACCATTTTCAAACCCTGACACAAACACCCAGTCACCCACCAGCAATGCATTAGTTAACGTTAGCTGCAGGAGTAGCCCGGAGGCCACAAACTTCATTTATCCCATCCCACCACGTTTTCTTGACCAAGCACCTAAAGACTAATAAAATAAAGACAAACTCTGTCTTTATCCGAGTTTCATTTGCCCTTGATTGGCCTTCACACATTCATAGAGAGAGAGTGCCAAGCTTTGTAAAGCTCTGCATTTTGCCTGTCTCCTATGGGCACCCAGGAAGATAACTTTAGTGATGGGTACACTGTTCTCATTACTGAGTACGGGGTTTCATCCCCCGGGGCCTCCATCAGTCCCTGGAAATGGCAGGCACTTACAGAGGCGTTAGCTCTTGGAGTGTCTCAAGAGTGCAGTGCGGAGCTATCATGCATTCAGTGGCTTCTTACTTGTCTCCAAGGAGAAATGTGCTTCCCTATCTTTCCGACGTCCTTAGCACAATGCTGTCAGCACTTAGGGTACATCTCTTTCCCTTGCTATGGAGCTCTTTCCCTTTGTCACTGCCATTAACAACTGTAGGATCCATTCATAAGACCGTGTCATACCATGTCAGGGACTACAATGAGAACACAGCCTAATGTGTAGCCATTTGACAATGTCGCCCTGAAAGGGCTGTGTTGCTACAGCTCATGTGATTCAGATTTATTACTGCACTAGTGAGTCCATGTACCATTGTCCTTCCTAGACCCAACAGGACAGCTGGCCACACTCAAGCTTGTCTGCAGGGACCGATCATCAGACATCTGCGTTCTGCCTCACTGGGACATGCAGATCCTTTCTTCTAACTTACTGTCTCACTGCCCCCAGAGCCTGGTGGAGTCAAATTATCGTGCTGTCTCCTGAAACGCAGGAGGCCATTACAACTGTATCTTAATGGTGCCTTCCAAGGAAGCTGTCCATCATGTCTTTCCCAGAATTCCCAGGGCTTTCTCAATACCTGTCATTGATGTCAATGGCAAGAAAATAGACTTTTGCAGTGGTGTGGTAATACAATACATCGTGCTGAAAAAGAATTAATCAAAAGCAGCATAAGTAAAAAGAAATACACTGGGCTCTTTTTTCCAAGAGCTAGTAAGTATCCTCTTAGTATAAACTTGCAGGCAAAGCACATAAATCACATGTTAGGCCAACCACGGCTTTCATTTTATATTTACATCCCAAAACATTTATAATCCCCTTGTTATAAAAGAATCTGGTAAGGAGACATTGAAAAGAGCACGCAATCCACAAAGGAAGGTAAACACACACACACAGACCAAAAATGATACAGACATAGAATTATCATTCTATCATTTTCCTGATTTCTTATTGTATTTGATTATTTACACACTTACATATTTATCTAGGGAGTTGAAACACTGTGTAAGCATCTGTATTTTGTCTGTTCTATGTGGATACTCAGCATGAGTGGGAGAAACCATTCCAGACCTATTGGAAGACACACTTTAAAAGAGCACCGTTACCTTGTTACTGGATCGCATTCTACCTTGAAACTAGGCACTCATTAATGTATCTACATACATCTGCAAGAGAAGTGATATCATTGCAAATATCCCCAAACTCGATCCACTGGTCCATCGGGGTCAACCCGACATTGGGACTAAATGAGATGCCAAATATTCCTTGGTTAAGAATCACTCCGTTAGAGATTCAGAAAGACATGTGGATGAATGAATGAAGGAGAGAAGATTTGCTCAAACATATTCTAGCCAGCAAAAAAAAACAAAGTTGGATAGATGAAGTTTGATCTGCATACTTTTTATTGTAATTAAAGCTGGGGGGGGGGCGGTTCTTAATACTATATTCTCTACTTTTGTGTATGCTTTATTTTTAAAAAACCAATCTGTTAGTAAAACCGAATGCAAGGTTGCCAGCAAGTTTTCCTCTCAATGGCTCTCTCAAAGTTGTTTAGTCTCTTCTTTGTGAATAGTGGAGCAATCCAAAAGGAATCAGCTCAAAGGCTCTTCCTAGTAGAAAAAAACCCAAACTAGTTTCCCCTGGAGTTGATTCTGACACATTGCGCCCCCTTGTGTGTGAGAGTAGAACTGCTCCAAGCGTTTCCTTGACGGTTGTTCGCTTTTGAAAGCAGATCTGCAAAGCCTGTTTTCTCAGGCACCTCGGGGTAGGTTTGAACCGCCGATCTTTTGGTTCGTAAACCCACCACACAGGAAGCGTCGTTGTGGAAAAACACCACTTGTTTATCTTGCTACTGCTTGCAAAGCGACCGTAATTGGGATAGCCTCACACCTCCAAGAACTACTTCCCAATCCAGCATGAAGTAACACAACCAGAATTCCTACCTGACCTACCCTCCTTCACTGATCCGTGTCTCCAAAGCGCTATCAGTAAAACTGACATCAAAGATAAATGTGTTTGACACCCGGATGTTGCCCCATACCCCCACCAATACCACCAACAACAAACACAGCATGTTTCCTTCCTGCCTTGTCCCCATTCTAGACGTGTGTCTAGAAGAGTGTTGGGTGCATGGCAGACATTTACAACATTGAAGCTACCTTGTAACCAGAAGACTGTGTAAAACTATAAAATTTCACCATTCACATCTCACTTTTCTCCTTCAGATTAAATCTCTGTTAAAATGGAAACATGTGAAGGGTCGTCCAAATGCTTGCAGAACTCAAAGAAATAGAGAAGACAGAGAATGTGATAGGAAGAGAGTGGGGAATATATTTGGCTGCTAACACAACGTTGTTGGTTCAGATCCCTCCAGAGGCCCCTCGGAAGAAAGGCCGGCCAATCTAATACTGAAAAACCAGCCCTTGAAAACCCTCTGAAGTGCAGTCCCACTGTGGTGTCACCGTGAGTTAGAATTGGCTTGAAAATGATTGGTTAGGGATAGGTCTATGTGGGAGTTTATGCAAAAAGGCTTGAGCCGGAGCCCCAACTTTTCAAAGACTTACTGCTCACTATACAGTCCTGACTGTGTGCGGTTTTTCTCTTTCTTTCTTTCTTTTTCATCTTTTCATCAAATGTTTGGATACAAGAGTGAGTGCAATGTGAACAAAACACAAAAGTTAATGTTTTAAAATAAAATTCTCAGTCATAGCAACCCCATAGGAGAGTGCAGAACTGTCCCATAGGGTTTGCAAGGCAATCAATCTTTATGGAAGCAAACTGCCACATCTTTCTCCCAAGGAGTTGCTGGTGAGTTCAAACCACTAAACTTTTGCTTAGGAGACGAGGCCTTTACCTACTACAACACAACGATAAACATTGACAGCTCTCAATGAACCAACAGAATTCCTTATCATGATTAGACCAGAGGCATGTCTAGGAATTTGGATGGCACACATAGTACTATGCTAGGATCCTATGCCCAACACAGCCAATAATAATAAATGTACATCACACTTCAATTGCTGGGTGGTAATATCTCTCCAAGGACATCCGTTACAAACTACAATGCAAAAACAAAAAACAAAAAAACATACTACAATGCTTATGCCTGGTTGTTGTTATTGTTGTAACAGTTGCTAGCAAGTGTTCATGGCAACCCCATTTATAACAGAATGAAGCACTGCGTAGTCCCAGCCCATCCGCATGATCACTGACACACTTAAATTCATTGATGCTTTCCAACCTAGAGTACTCAGTTTTCATTGGCTGATTTGGGGGATTAGCTCACCGAGCTTTATAGCAACACAGAAACTACCCCAGTAATGACAAACTGACAGAAAGGTGACAGTGTACCTGATCGTCATATCTCCAATCAGAAATCAGGACGATCCAGGCTCTTAGCTTTCTTACTGTGACCATTATAAACACAGGCTGCCCCAGACACAGCCCAGGGCTGTTTTGCATATTGAAGCGCCTGGATGAATAGAAAGGCAATTGACTTTTTTTTTTAACTTTGCAGTTATTTAAAGTAATTCATATTTTCTGTTTTAGGTCGAAATAAGTAAAGATATTGACTGTGAACTGCGGCTTCTGAACTTGAGTTAGGAACCAAGCAGCAGCATCAGGCCCGCAGCGGATCTGACACATCTCTCACTTCCTGTCCGGAGGAAGGACTATGCCTCCTGCGTGTCCACGAATCACGGAGCTCTCCGGTCACAACTTACCTATTATTAGCATTGTCACTAGATGAGTTGTAGGTGCTTGGGTGGGTATTTTTTTAGTCATTTTCTTCTTGTATGAATACTTGTAAATTGTAAAAATTTTAAAAATGGTTATTACTTTTTTTAACTATTTAACACAAGGCATGCAAATTTTCAAAAAGAAACATGTGACCCCCTGCTACAGTCAAATCTAAGAGAAATGTTAGTGTGTGTTGTTGATAAGTTGACCTAATGGTGTTTGTGTGAGCAGATATGACCTGTGATACTAGATATGAAGGCAGATATGTAAGCACAGAAAGTGCGGTCTAAATGGATTGGGCTGTCAGACTGAACGTGGGTCTTTATTTTTTTTTCAATGCCACAAGACAAAACATGAAATTCTCCTTTGTTCTTGATTCTCTGGAACCCAGAATAATATTATGACAATACCAACCTTCCGATTTATGCATGGTATCTATTTCTTTGGCAATGATTAGTAGAACACCTTTCCCCCTTTGGCTGAAATATGAATGCCTCCTGGGTTCATATTTCTGTTCTTGATCCCACTCCTGGCACCTGTGTCAAAGCAAAACATACAGTGTGTGGGCTTAAGGGGCAGAAATCACCACCGTAACTCTGCAGTCAGAAACTGTCCTGTTAAGATACTCAAACAGGGCATTAAAATAATGTGACATTCTCTATAAGTGCTTCTAAAGAAGATATCAACTTTTCCTTTTCCTACTGCTTCCCAGCAACGAAGAAAATGAGAGGGGAAATAATTCTCTGTGGGAAAAAAAACTGACTGTGTAGAAAATATGACATCGTTTTGTGGCAGTCCCCACCCATCCCCAAGATCATGTATCTCCAAAACGACTGACTTCCTCGTGAAACTAAGTTTTGCTCACTTTGGATAGCAACTACAGCGAAGCCTCCCATAGACCTTAAAATTGTGCACATGCTTTTCCCCCTTAGTACAGAGGCCTGTAAGTTGGCCCATGAATCTCTAAATAGACAGTCATCAAGCACCTAAAATGATAGGCAAAAAATATATATATGTATACTTGTAGAGGTCTGTGTTCTTCATTTAGTCCAGAGATTTCATCAATCTCTGGTAAGGAGATTAATGGAACAAAATTGGTCCTATTGACTCCCAGATCATCTATTTTGGTATTAGAGGCAGCCTCTTTTACTCACGAGCATCTCTAAGTGGTGCAATTTCTTACCTGCTAGGTTACTAACCCAGAACTTGGCTGTTTGCATCTACCCAAAGACTCTTTGAGAGAAAGATCTGGCAATTCACGTCCCAGAATCAGTCATTGAAAGCCCTGGCAAGCACATTTCTATTCTGACATTCATTAGTGTGCCATGACTTGGAGTCAACTCCCTAGCCACTTGCTTTTTAATTTTTCAGTTTCATTTTGTTTTGTTTGTTTTTGTTTTTTACTCCTAATGTTCCTAGGGTCAGCTTACATCCCACAGGGTACATATCACTTTTGTCCGACTGAATAAACCCAATTTCAAAATAAAAAGGAGCTAGCAAGGACCATGGAGATCATCAAATCCAAACTGCCCATTCCACAGCTATGGATAGATCAAGTGTAAGCCACTTAGTAAACCTTCATACAAAGAACCTACGAACTTGGCCTCCTTCACTGTGGCCTTGAATGGTATTTCACATTCCAGCACTGCAAATTTTCCTCACCTATAAAGTGGAATTATAATATCTACCTCACAGGTGAGGTGAGGATTGCATAAAACATGGAACTGTGCTGTAAACTGTGCAGCCTTCTTCCCAGTTCGAGGCAGGGATTCTTGGGTGCTATCAGAGCAGCAGGGAGGCCTGGCCTGAAGTACTTGCTGCACACTCAAGCGCTGGGACAACATGATGGGAGCAATAAGTCTTCCGCCTTCTGAAAAGCAGTTTGCAGAAAGTTTCTCAACTTTAAAGATTTAAAATAATCAGATGAAATAAATGATTCTTTTCTGTTAAAAAAATAGTTTCACTTCAGACTTTAAAGTGAATGCATATTCTTATGGGAAAATCTAATAAAACATTAAAAACATAGAAAAACACTACGACAAGAGAATAAAACAGATGTTGCAAACTACCATCACTTTGTGAAGGAAAAAAAAAAGGTTAATGTTATAGAAAAGACAGCTGTACTATTTCCTGTTCATGTGAATTTGTACTTCCTTGAATATGCATGACAGCCTTAGCTCTTTTCTTAGCAGAGAAATTTGAGTGAGAAATCCTTACATTAGTGATGTTTCCATGAAGATTCAACGTAGACAGCTACTTAATATGGAGCATGTGTTTTATTTTTAATTGCTATTAAATAATGGAGTTATTTCAAAACATCGACTTTTTTTTAGGATAGGTGGATTGGTTAAGAAGCTTCATAAATTATACCCATCGCTAAGAATTTAGCCAGCAGCTTGAGCAAACGCTTTAGAAACTTTTTACAAGTAAAAAATAATAGAGTACAGCTGTTTTAATCCCCAATCTCAGTAATCCATCATAGTTGTGAAATTCTGAAAGTTCACCACTCATTAGGAAGAAGTTGGAGAATCACCTGTTTCTTGATTCTGTCCCCCCCTCTTTCCCCTGCAACCTCTCTTCAGAGACTCTGGACTGAAATGGACTCAAACATTCTATACACCTCTTGTTAGAATGTACAAAAGATATGATTTAGAAACAAGGGATCCCACAGTGAATTAGATAAAATTTTTCCCTCCAAGTTTTAAGTGTTATGAAAGTTGGATTACAGAATAAATACTTGCATATAATCTCTCGAGGCAAAAATTACTTTTACATTTTTCATTTTGTTTCATCTTCCTAAAAACATTTTGAAAAGCAAAAATTGAAGATTTTCCAGTAGCCTGAAACTTCAAAAATCTATTGTACTTTGAAACACACCCACACCACTCACCCACAGCAGCAGCAGCATTTAAATAGTTAACTCACAAAGTGTGGGCAGCAGCCATGGAAGACCTGGTCTGTATCTAGGCCCAGAACCTCTGAGCTGTGATAAATTCATTATAACATTTAAATCAAACCACAGGTGAGAGAGATGTTCGTGGAGCTATGAAAAGAAATACCAGGTTTCTGTAGGAGGATCATGTTGTCTTTGATGCACTTTAATATATCTATTTAATGGAATGAACTAATCATGTAATTGTGACCCAATATAATTTCAAATTTTCCCCAAAACTAATTTTTCTTTTTTTTTTTTAAACTAATTTTTCAAGCATTGTGGAATAAGTTCCCGATCACCATCTTTTTAACTATCAGTCTCTCTCTCCCTCTAGCTCCCTGAATTTCCCTACCATGCCCTTACCATGTAGCAATAAGGAGAACATAATCTAATGCAAATCACTAATGGGAAAATTCCACTATCTTTTCATTCCATTTCCTCACGGACTTTTTGAATCCCCTTCCTATATAAGCCTGCTCTTTTATTAGACTTACAGTCTTGATCATTGAAGCAGTCTGTGCATCACCCCCCCAAGAGCTCCGATGAAGTGTTGTAGGGCTGCAGCACTCCGCAGTTAGCCACTAAGCCGGAGCATTCCAACAAAACGATGTCTTTAGGAGCAAGCATTTCCGCTTTCTGTAGCTTTTGCCTCTTCTTTTGCGGGGTCAGTGGAGCCCTGATGGTATAGTGGCTATGAATTGGGCTGCTACTGTTAGATCTCCCAGGGGAGAGATATACCTCGGTCCTTGGCTCCGCGCAAGGAAGAATTCACACCGAAGCCTGGTTTGTGATCCCAGTGAGTTTTAGGAGAGTTAGAAGAAGTTTCAGGTTTACACACTTAGCCACATGGCCCTTCACCCCGTGCAGCCTCCCTAGAAGCTACTGAGAACGTCACTAGGTCAGCTCTGGGATCCAGCCTTTTTCAATTATTCCACGGGAGGCATGGTGGATGACCCTGGTCGACCCCATTGGCTGAATTGAATTTACCTGGTCTGGGTGGGCCAATCCAGATGCAGCGCCCACCCAGGTGTACCGCCCCTTCCTGGCCGGAAACCTGAACCTCTGAGCATGCTCGGTGTACCACTTCTTTATGGGCCGGGAGCTGGGACCTCTGAGCATGCATAATAGATGCCCCAGTCCCTAAACTAAATTACCTAACATTCACAGCAAGGTCAGCAGTTCAAGACCACAGGGCTTTCTACTCCCTGAAAGAGTTACAGTGTCAGAAACTCACAGTGGTGGTTCTACTCAGTCCTACAGGTTTGCTATGAGTTGGCTTCAACTTGGTGGCAGTCAGTTTGGTTGTTGTCTTTAGTTCTTGGTTTTTGGGACTCCCCTGTGCCCTGTGTTTCATCTAGCATTGTTTTCTATAATGAGATGTTCACTCTCCGAAGATGACCTTGGTTTTTCCATGTTAAAGTGTGTGTCTGGTCAGAGGACGGGAAAGTAAATGCATCTCTGAACTGGTGCTCATTTGCCCCCCTCAGAGATACTGTTGCTCCAAACTCAAGTTCCCGCCTCAAAGTGGTCCTGGAAAGCTGAAGGAGAGAGAGCCCCTAGGCTACACCACATGAGGCTCTCCTGCTGAACTGGAAGTAGACTGGAAGAGGTGAAAGTGAATCTGCATGGCCACTGCTTTGTGCTCTGAGACCCACGGGGGCTTGTAAACCTTGTCCCACCCTTCCCCGGGCCAGGCCGTCTCCTCACCGCATGGATTCATCCCTTTCGAAATGATTTGCATTGATACTGTTCGGAGCCATAAAACGCCAGGATGCTTTTGAGTTTACCTTTTATTTATTTCCATTTCCAGTCATATTTCAAGACCATAAAAATTAAAGGCAGCAATGATCCGAAAAGTGATAGGAAAGACTAGCAAATGACCAGGGGACTTACTTATATTTTCATAGGATTTGGAAGGTCTACAGCCAAATATATATATATCTGAAAGCAGCTCCGATTTTTGCTTTTTATCTTTTAAAGAAAAATTCTAAATTAGTACCCCCGCCAGTATCTTTGCCTTCCAGCTGCCATCTAACATAAGGTTCACCCTAGGCTATCAACTGAAAGCTTGGATGGTGGCGACACCTCAGTTGAAAGGGCAGGCGAACTCTTCTTCTGTCATTGAAAATTCCGTGGAATTCTGGCATGTAGAGGGTCACTGTGAGTTTGAATCAAACTGACAGCAACTAGAAAAGTCAGGAAGCCGAAGCACAGGTCCATTCTACTCCCAGTCTAGGAAGCTGTTGTCTCATTTGTTTTGAGGGGAAAAAACAAAAACAAAAACGACCCTTCCCTCGAAAAATATTGAGTTCTTTGTTTTTAGCATCAGGAAAAAAATGAGCCTTGGTATTTCCTACGGCTCTAAATGAGGGAGAAAGCCAGTTTCAAGAAGCTAGAACTAAAATGATGTGGCAAGACTGCCATCTGTCTCACTCACTGGATGGGACACTTTTGATTGAGAGGAATTTGTCTTCATTAGAACCAACTACAACACAGTTGCAGAGCTGAGGAAAACCATCAAGATCCTTTGCTTAAATTGAGAAGGAAATAAAAAACACAATTGCTCTTCTCAATCTTTGCAAATTAGAAATGAATCTTGCCAAGAATAAACAGATCTAGTGCCCTAGAAATATGGACACAAGACAGAGTGAACATTCTGGCTTATTAATTTTTTAAAGAAATGCTCTCCTGTCGTTTCTAAGTTACTTTAGTATGTAACTAAGAGAAGTTTGTAGTTAATTAGAATTCAAATGTCCTCAGTTGATATTTTAACCCAAATTAATATCTTCATTCAAATGGTAGGAGAACTCAGTAGGAAGAAGGCAAACACTTGATCATCTTTTTAGATGAAGAGAACTTGAACTTTTGTTTCTCTTGTTTCCTTCTTAGTTGAGAGTTGCCAACACCTTTTATCAGAGTCCTGGTGGCAGAGTGGTTACGTGGTGGGCTGCTAGCTGTGTGGTGAGCAGTGTGAAACCACCAGTTGTTCTGCACAACGAAGGCAGGGCTTCTCTACAGAGTGAGCGGTCTCAGCAACTCTGGGTAGTTCTATCCCGCTCGACACGGTCTCTGGGACTTGTCATCGACTCCACCAGAATGACAGCTTTGTACTTGTAACACTTGATAGAAGGTCTATTGCCATGTTTCAGAAATCTTTTCAAAGACCTGGGATAAGGATGACAAGTCCAAAAGGAGAACTGACCAAGACAAGGCCTGTTTGTGTAAGTTCATGGTATGCAATGTAAAGAAGAGGGAAAATATTTAAATTAGGAGAATAATGTCTTTACTGATACACAATTATCTAAAAATAGACTCCTTCAAAAGAATCAGCATTTGTGGGTAACGTCTCTTCTGTCCTCCTATTAGGCTTAATTTCTTAACAGATAACTAAACGAATATTTGCAATAGCACTTTTGGAAGGTATAGAAATGTCAGATCCTGATATTTGTAAAATAATTTGGTATCAAGCAAAAAGCAATTGTTTCTTAACTTGAATGCGCATGAAAGGCAAGGATTGTGTGTTTTGTATTAAATATTCTAAAAATGTGATACCGTTTGCGTTTGGATGTAAGAAAGAATGGATTAAGAAAAGAAGGGAGGTAGTAGAGAGGAAAGAGGGAGAGAAATGAAGCTGGGTTAGAGGAAAGAAGGAAACAAAATGGAGGACTAAAAGAAATAAGAAATAATCCAAAATTGAACGTTTGCTTAATTTGAATTTGGACAGCCAATCCCTAAATAGAGTTTTGCTTCTCAGATTTTCTATCTTTTTATTTACTGAGCGAAAATATTGAATAATTTTCCATTTATCACATACTTTTCCTTTCCTCATCTGAGATGCTAAGATTTTCAAAATAATTTGCTACAACCAATAATCTTCAGATTATTCTCTTAAAAATAATCTTTTCATAATCGGTTTCATAATTCCCCAATAGCTCTTCTCATACAGCTTACTTTAATAAGCCACCTTCTTAATCCTTATTAGTGAGAATTAGGTTCACTGAAAATGACAATTTTTTTTAAAAAAGAAAAGAAAAGTGACAGAGGTTTACTGAAACAGAGGTTTTATTCTGTTTATGTTTGAGGACTCCGGGACTGTCAGTCAAGAGCTGGACTTGGGTTCGCCAGGAACAGAGACTTGAGTTCATTCTAAATTGTTTGTTCATTTTTGTCACTGCCACGCTGAAGACCATGGCATGGCTTACGAGGGTGGCCTAAATTCTAGCCACTGCTTTTGTGTTTTAGCTGCGAAGGAGGAAAAGGTGGCCAAGAAGGGTACTTCTTTCTTCTAGGCACATGTCCCAGAAATTTCACACACAATGCCAGGACTTCAAAAAGTACCTGGAATAATGAAATTGAAAAATAATGGGATTTTTGTCAGAAATTTTTTTGAAACTCCCCTCCCTTTCATTTCTGCCCCACTTACAGCCCATTGGTGAAAACTTGGGCTCTCCCAAACATAGCTAAAAAAGAAATGTAGGAATTGTTCTCTTTATTCTGGGTGATTTCTAACCCATCTGAAAACGAAGGGCTTTGCTTCTGAATAAGCAGGGGGTAATGCTCATTGAGTTGCAACCTAGTTCCAACTATTGGCATGATGTCCTAGAATGTTTTTATTTACTTTAATTATAATAAATTATAGGGAAAAATACCTGTCTTCTTCAGTACTGTGGAGGATGTTGGTCATTAATTCTGTGAAATGAGAATGCCTGCCTTGCTTCCTTATGCAGTCTTTGTGGTTATAAGGTGTGGGGGCGCACAAAGAGACTATGTGCCAGGTCCTTCTGCATTTTTCATGATTCTGCAAAATATACTCCAGCTCTTTTCCCTTGAGTCTAACATACAAGAGCCAAATTTTTGGTCCTCACTATCTTGTTACAACAAATAATTAATTCGTCTATGATCATAACACTTTCACTATCTTATCTTGACAGAAACTTCTCCTTAAATTGATTTGTTGTGGCATTGCTATTCAACTCAGCAGAAACACAGTGGGCATCAGTGCTTAGGAAAATGGGGCAGACTATATAAGTGAATATAAGATAGTCCTTTTTTCTGTTATTTCTTTTCAGTGAAAGTTCAGATTCGATAAAAGTGCGTTCTACTATTTTTCTTCTAGAACACATCGGCCTGAGTGGAATGAGTGTTTTAAACTACTTGATAATCTGTTTCTTTTGGGAAAAACACAGCAGAAGAAAACAATAAAATTAGATTTTATTGTTTCCATTCCAGCTAGGTTCGTTGCGTGTGTGTGTGTGTGTGTGTGTGTGTGTGTGTGTGTGTGTTATGTAGACACTCAGGTGTGTTACGTGTATAAAAGAGAGAAAGACTACACAGCTCCGACTTTACTATTTATTAAACAATATCCCATAAAGTTATTTCTTTCACTGAAAAATGTTGGCTTTGTTCTTACATTTTGTACCTGCAAATCTGACAGCTGTCATTGGTGTGTTTAAAAGCTCGACTGACATACTCATGTTATACAAACACCTCTATATACTACTATACTTGAGCACACACTTTTCTAAATAATCACATGGTTAAGATGTACTATAGGACACATACGATGATTTTAGGGACGGAGGGTAAAAGCAATGAGAAGGCTAGTACACTGTCTTTTCACCTCTGCAAGAAAATATTAACGCTGAAAATAACCTCCACCATCCATATGCTCAGGTTAAAAATGAGGAGACTGAGGCGGGCAGCTGTGGGGTCTTGCCCTCTGTCCTGTCAGGGCTGTCTTGTCCATCTTTCTTTCCTTTACATTGTGTGACTGTCAGCTGCTGCTAGTCCCCACGGAAGCAAGCCTTTGCTTGTTGCTTGCAGCCTGCTGCCCTTTTTCGCCTGGACACTTTCAACACTGGTCTTCAAGACTGGCCGCAGTGCCAGGGAGACACCTGCTGTTTGGTTTGCTCCTTCTTCACCTTCCCGTTGCTTAAGTCGGAGCATTAAAGTTCTCTTCCTTTGGGCTTTCTTCTTGCCATTTTGTCTTCTCAAGGCAAATAAGAAATTCCAGGCTTCATAAAACTGTTCTTCTAAAACAAAGATAGATGGGTTCAATCCTAGCTGCTTTTTCTCCTGACTCCAGGTTAAAACCTGGTGGGTTTTCCCTATCCAACATGGAGATAGTTCCTTTAAACGTGTAGGTGTTAGTTTCTTTTTAAAGTTCTTAGTTCTTGCAGAAGGTGCCCTGGTGGTGCTCTTGGGTAAGTGTTGGAGTGCTAATCACAAGGTCAGTGGTTCAAAACTACCAGCTTCTCCTTGGGAGGAAGATGAGGCTGTCTGCTCCAGCACCGATTCATAGCTTCAGATACCCTAGCTAGGCTCATGATGAACAGGAATTGACTTACTGGCCACTTGTCACTTGGGTTCCTGAGGAAGTGATGTTGTAAATAACTACTGAAAGCCATCTAGTTTCATTTCTTCCACACCTCTTTTTCCAAAGGCAATATCCCACATCCTCTCTTGCTTCATAACTCCAAAGGAGCATTGTGAAATGTCACATTCCAGACCAGTTTACTAAAATTGCTAATCTGTTAGCAAACCAATGAGCTAACCTTTATAACTATTCGGAGACATTTTGATAATGATAATACAAATTCATATGATATGGGTCAGTGTTAATTAAGTTTCTGTTTTCTTGAGCAGAGCTTGCTTTGTGTTGGACAGAATTCTCTTCACACTGTCCAGGGTTATCATTATAATAAATGGTCATTGTGTTAGTGCGGGTAGACTAGAGAACCAAATTCATAGACACTCATATGTCATATGTGTATAAGAAAGAGCCTCTTATACAAGAGCAATTGAATATTGAGAAAACATCCCAGCCCAGTCCAGATCAAGTCTGTACGTCCGATATTAGCCCTTATGTCTGATACCGATCTATGAAGTCCTCTTCAGACTCATGAAATACATGCAATGACACTGAATGCAGGAAGATCACAGGCCAGTGGGTAGAAAGTCTTATGGTGGAAGCATCTCAGTGCTGGCAGGGGTCTCCACGTGGCTCCTCAGCTCCAGGGCTCTGGCTCCATCAGCCTCTCTCCATGTGTCTTTTCAACAGGAATGTCTTGCAGGGAGTGAGCATGTGTCCCGCCTCCAATGAGCTGTTTAATTCCTTAGTGCCTCCAAATGAGGTCATCAAGCTGCAACCAGATTGACAATATGAACTCCAACCCTTCACTCTTAAGTCTCAAAATGACAACAGATAATGTAACTACCACGGTCATATTTAACGGCATTCAACCAATATCTATAAATATTTGTTTAGGTCTTTTGTAGCTTTTATTTTTGTCATCCTCAAAACTAGAAAATGTATTTTCTCCATATCTTTGGGTAAAATAGAATGCATAGAGCAGACAGTGAAACATCTTTAGGGAAGGCAATTTGGTGTACTTAAGTTGTTTCTGTAGGACAGGTGAAACTCATTCATTCCATTTTGTTTAGTGTGGTGAATTTTTAAAATCCGTTTATTGGCTTTGGAGCTTTCTTTTATTGAATTTTTTAAACACAATTGAGAAAGACCATTGATTACAGAACTTGAGCATCTAAAGTTGACACGTAAAATCATACTGATTGGCCCACCATATGGAGACCCTCTGTATCCTGATCCTTCATCTGGAATGGCTTTGCTCCAGAGGCTCTGAGCTCAGTCACTTTGGTCTCTTTAATCTTTGCCAAGAAGGGGATTTAGGTGCTAACTTCAGGTAACGTTGGCAAAGATGAACTCCTGGGCCTATCTTATTCTTTCCTCAATTGCTTCAGGATATGTGCCCATCAACCTTCCTTGATTTTACTCTTCCTGAGCACCCCATGTCTGTATCGATCAATATGGGACCATGTAATAATAATCACAACCTCTTAAGAATCTGATGAGTTTTCATTAAATTTTTCCTGCAAATCTAAGATGTCATAGAATAGATGCTAGCAGCCCAGGGTATTTTTAGCGTCCAGGATCATTATAATAAGAACTGTCTCCTTTCCTCTCAAAGGCATAGCTACTCCATTTCCTTATTCTGTATCACGCAAAGGAGATTTGGATGTTAACACTTCAAAATACTTTTTAAGTCCTCGGGGGAAAATCTGAAGGGGAAAGTATTAATATCTACATCAGCTCCTGAAGCGGAATGTTTGACAAAATAACAAAGCTATTCTCATCCTGGGGTAAAAATGGAGAGGTGAAAACTCCCTCTGAGATCTTCCCATCTGATGATATTAAGGAATTTCCTCCATTTTAGGTAAAAAAAGACAAAAATAAAAAGAAATATCTGCTTACTTGTGCTTACTTTTCCGTTTCTGAGGTTTCCTACAGAGGATCGGAACTCAGTTAGCAGAGTTAGCAGGCAACCTCATCAAGCAACAAAGGGGCTAAGAACCAAGAAATCAACAAAAATATGTCTCTGACAGCCCAATAGGTCTTATGGAATCCATGTCTGAAATTTCTGAGCTTTGTTCTTAAGAAAGCCTTTTATTTCAATTATATTTACAGTTAATGTTTTCATGTGCTTAAGTAGCATAATGAAATCGTTTTCAAGCACCTATCAGACTAAAAACTAAAACAAAAACCCACAGTTATTGAGTCATTTCCGACTCACAGCAACCCTGTAGGAGAGAGCAGAGCTGCTCCCCAGAGGTTGTCAATCTATATGGAAGCAGAAGGCCTCAAATATTTCCCACAGAGCTGCCAGGGGGGTTGAACTGCCAGTCTTTCAGGTAACAGACCAATGCATGGCAAGCTATGCCACCAGGGCTTCCGCCTACCAAATGAAAAACAGAAAATTAGAAAGGGGGACAGGACTTCAATTGGCAGAATTATTGGAAGTAATTAAATACATGAGGACATTTTTAAAAATGGAATTAAAAGACCCTTTTTGAAGTGTCTTTGTCCTAACTAAAAGCACAGAGATGGAAAATAAATACAAAAATCTTAGCCACAATCATGTGGACCAGTTAAGATCAGAAAGAAATTACTTAGCAGAGCCTGCAGGTAACATCACACTGCTTGATGTTATGACCAATCCATATTATTTTTTTAAGTTTATTCATATGAGTTAGGAACAGGTTTTCTTACTCAAGAGTCTTTCATTTATCCTGAAAATTTCGTAATTTTTGATGCTTATTAAAATAAGATCCCTCACTGTCATATGAAGCCCTTATGGCATATTGGATGTCAGACTACAAACCACAAAGTCAGTGGCTCAAACTCACTAGCCAGTACTCAGAGGAGAAGGGTAAGACTCTAAAGACTTACGGCCTCAGAAACACTACGTAGTGCCTCTTTGAGACAAAATGGACTCGATGACACTGGTTTGATTTTTTTTTAACTGTTATCTGGCAGAAAATGATTCTTGTAACCATATTAATTTTCAATATCTATAGCTTCAGGAGCCCTGGTGGTGTCGTGCTGACACATTGGGTTGTGATCTGCATGGTCGGCAGTTCGAAACCATCAGCAGCTCCAGGGAGAAAGACTGGGCTTTCTACTCCCGTAAACAGTTACAGTCTCGGAAACCCACTGGGGGTTCCTATGAGTCAGCATTGACTCAATGGCAGTGAGTGAGTAAGAGATGGTTTCAGTAACAGTCTTTAAAGGTGGCATTTCGGTGCTGTGGTTAAATAACCTATACCAAATATGATGGCGTTTTGGTGAGTACAGGCCTTCAGTAATAAGATGGATGTGAACTAAAATTAAATAAAGATACTTGGGAATTTTCAAAAGTCAAGCACCAGTATCAACGAGGACATATTCTTGAATGTTCTGAATCAGAAGGAACCATGTTATAGAGAAACTCAGTTTCTGGGGGGAAAAAAATGTAGAGATTTAATATTCATTTAAACTATGAACTCATACATTTGTTCTCTGGAATTTTGCCCTCTTATAAAACTTACTCCTCCTGGTCTTTGAACAAGTGTTTCTTCCTGTGGGATGGTCTGAGATATTTTTGGGGGTGGGGGGGGGCACTGGTATTTTTCAGTGTCAAAGATATCAGTTGCAAAACAGGGGAGTGTCTTGCAGAAAGTGTTTTGCAAGGGAAGCTTCCTGGTTTTTGCCTTGGGAGCTAGTTCTGCGCCACAAGTCCTGCTAAAGTTTACCAAGAGAATCTCACTTCCTGTCACATTCTTCACCTGGCAGCCCCTGAAGACGAGAATCATTCTGTGTTGATGGTCGTTATTGTTCTTAGTTGCTACCAAGTTGGTTCTGACTCATGTAGCCACAGTATAATCCAATAAAAATGTACTGCCTTGCCCTACACCATTTTCACTGTTGTTGGTATGTTCGGGCCCATGTTGGGGAAGTAGGGGCCTCGTCTTCCAGTAATACACTGGGCATGATTTTGTTGTGATTTGTAGGGTTCTCATTGGCTCAAAATAAATAGCCAGTTCTTGCTTCCGAAAATGTCTTTGTCTACAAGCTCTGCTGAAATTTGTTCATCCTGGGTAACTCAGCTGGGGATGTAGCACCTCGTATCATAGCAACGCGCAAGCTAGCACAGGACAACAGACTGACAGGCGGGTGTGTCGATAGGAACAGCTTGTTTCAAACTGGATCATGTTGTTTCTTCCTCATTCACGAAGAAGTCTAAGGTGCCCTTTACTGTGTAAAATGCATAACACTCTGAAAATGCTACTTATCAGGAAGTTCACTGCTGGGGCTTACCATCTTTGTATGTGGTAAGCAGCTGTATGAAGGAAACAGGATTGGATGACCTGTGCAGGCCACACCATGTGCTCATATCCACGGATCGCAAGTCGTGCTACTGCATCTTAAAAAAGCGAAAAACCACCCCTCCTGAACCAGGACTGTGAGTCGGATGTTGTGCAAGCACTGAGACGCAAAGGGAAATTGTACGGGGGGGGGGGGGAATGTCTGGCGGCAGGCGCTGGCCATCCAGCCATGGGGGGTGCGTTAACCTGTACACCTCTGAATAAATGCCTGCAGTGCTCTGTGTGTCAGGGCCGGAGGGGCGTGGCCAGAGCTTCCCTTCCTCCACAGGCTGAGCCTCAGCAAAACCACGATGAAAGCACCCTGTCACAACCTCTCTCTGTCGCCCTAAACTAGGGAGTGCCCACATAGCTGGTGGGGAAGGAATGATAAAAACATCAATTACACACATCTTTTCATTTCGGACATTTTACAGCAGAAATCTGAGAAGCTTTCAAAGTGTCCCAAGAGCTACTTTTCTCGTTCAGCTTCTGGCAATGCCACCTGTTAAGGTCTCACTAGGCCATACGTGGCCCTGTTCACCTGGACAGTGGTGTGTCACTTTTGTTGTAAATTTGTATGAGGAGCATATCCAGAAATGGGCCACTGATTACTCGGGACCTGATTCACAGATTCCAGAACTGCTGTCACGGATGTCAATCGAAGGAGCTCTGGTGGTGCCGTGGGTTATGCATTGGGCTACTAACCGCAAAGTTAGCAGTTCAAAACCATCAGCTGATCCAGGGGAGAGAGACTTCTACTTTTGCAAAGAGGTACAGTTTCAGAAACCCACAGAGGCAGCTCTACTCTATTTTATAGCGTCATTATGAGTCCGAATTGACTCCGTGCCAGTGAGTCCATTGTGTTTTTGGTGTTTTGGTTCATGCCAAGCAAACCAAAGCAAGTTCAAAGATCCTCTGAGTCTGTATTAAAGATAACAAAACTACAGCTTTTAACGATTAGAGGCAATCGTGGCCAGTACTTGTTTCAGTGATACCAATAAACATGGTCTTGATATATCTTTAAAGAGCTCTAGGTAGCCTAGTTTGATGACTCAGTGTCCAAATAAAGCACACAACAGCCAAATAAAAGTAATGGGGGCTCAAAAGCCCTGCTCAGTGCAGTCCCCATGCAATTCTGGTATCATTACAGAGACCAATCAACACAATTGTTTAGTATGGTGTCTGACAAACTGAATATTGATATTATTCTTATTCTCAAAAGCATGACAGCACTGTTTAAATGGTGAGAATGACTCTCAACTTCTTTTGTTCTTGTAACCAAGGGAAAGACAGTGTGTGCTCACATTTGTAATACCAACTATGCCATCTTATGGAAACTGTTAGAAGTACCTATGGAATTTAATTGTATTTCAAAGGCATGTGTATGTTGCTGAGAGCATAGAAATCATTGTACTGCTTGGCTGTTTCCACATGCTCTTACCTGGCATGTTTTTGCCAACAGAGTCATTAAAAAAATCATTTGGCTCTTGAACAAGTCTTTGTTTGCTCAACAATCAAAGTATGTCTCACCTTGGCATTCGAGCTCAGTGTAAAAATGTTGATGATATTTTCTACCAATATGAATTTCTACTTGTCCATAACATTCTGTAGTGACTTCACTGTATATTAATAAATTCCTTTTTCTATCAATTTTAGAACTATCAGATATCCATTATTTGAAAAGCTTGGATCCAATTAGGAACTATTCTATATGGCAATGGTAATTTTTTCATTATATAAAGTAGTAATCAGACTTGTTTGCACAATTACTATTGATATTTTTGTGTGTATAATAACTGCATCTTATACTCACATCCTAAAATGACCCAAATGTGTTTTTTAATAGAAATCACATGCATTTTTTAATGTATGTATGGAACCTCTGATTCTGAGTAAATTTACATTCAGCTAGCAGTAATGGACTGTTCTTTTTACTTATGGATAAAAAATGTACATTGAAGTTGATGATGACTACTGTTTTTAATGACTATCTCCATTATAATATGTATTTGTTATAGTAAACTTATAAACTACATGTAAATTTCATGGTCCCACACGCTTCAGACTTTAGATCCCCTCACTAATTCATATGCACATAAAGGTTACTCCTCAAGTGACCTGACTCTAAGGAGAGAGTCCCCTCCCCCAGGATGTATGGGCATCCTCAGGGAGAGTGAAACTGCTCCACAGATACACACAGGTTGTCCTTAGTCACTGCAGACAGCGGCTCGGCACTCTGCCAATGATTCTCGACTTTCTTGCCACTGTGACTCCTCACTGTCTATTCTCAAAGCATGAACTCAGAATCCCTTGTATTTCTTGTGGAATAGTGATTTACGTGGTATGACTATTCCAGCCATGGTCTCCGTAATGCCCATTAAATGACTGGGGGAGGGGGATCATTCCGATTGAGTGTGTTTTCTCTTTTCCTAGTGGATCTGAGTAAGAGAAGGTAGGAGGAGATATTGATGGGATTAAATGATTCGATTGTGAGATGTTGTTATCAGGGTTAACTGTGATTGTAAAAACTTGGAACTCTAACGTAGAGCTTGATCCATTTTGCTGTCCCACTGATATAAAATGAACCACCTCAGAAATCAGAAAAGGGGGAATCTTGTGACCATCAAGCAAGAAGAGCCAAGAGTGAAGTGTGCCCTTGGTCCTCCGAGATCCCTGCACGCGGAACGTCCTCAGAAGAGGGAATTAAAATGCTGTGACACAATTAAGAGGCAAAGGAGCAGCAACAACAGAACGAGGTGTCAGATCATAAGGCAAACACGGTGCCTTCTGACGGGAGCCTTGCGTGTGGATTGGAGTGCCTATAGACGCTTACTCCGGAGAGCAAGAGTTTATCACTGTCTGGCTGAGGCTGGTGGTGGCGTGAATGGCCTTTGGGTATTTATGGACAATGCCAAAACATCTTTGTAACCTTGCCTGAACTGGACAGAGGCCAAAGGGCATTTCTGGAAAGAAGCTGACCTGCGTCCTCAGCATTTCTAATCCCAAATCTTGTAACACGTTCACATCCTTAATAAACCCTATACACATGAGGATTTCCAGAGTTTGGTATGGCTATTGCAATGAATTGTTGAAGCTAGCAGAGGAGTCGCGGGTACTCTGGGAGGTACAGTTGGGGTCAGATTTGGTAAAGAAGTTTGGGAGTGGGAGGTGTATCTGATCTCAGCCTCCTAAGAATTGGCCTTGAACTGATGTTGACTCTTCTTTCCTCTTGTGAAGTCGAAGGTCAGACACGGCCTCCATGGCATTCTTACATTTCTCTACAAAGCTGAAATAAATTTTCAAACTAATAACTTCTACCAAGGTTTGATTGCCCATAAGAAATTGCCTTCCAGAATAAGGGAATTTTAGGAGCAGTCCCAGGGGCAGAATGCACAATAAAGAAGTGCAGTGCAGAATTACTTGGACTTGATTTACTAATCGGAAGTGAACATTTTCACTTTTTTCTTAATCATATCAAAGAATCTGCTTCTAGGTATGACTGACATCTATCTCTCTCCCAACCCTATATCATGTTCCCATAGAATCAAACTATATTTTCTAATTTATGGTCCCTGATAAGGACAAAGTAGCCAGTAAGCAAGGTAAGCATGGATTTGCTTGTGCTTATTTACTAATCTGTAGTAAACAACACTGAAACAAAATTGATTGTGGTGATGGTTGTACAACTCTTCTTGATATGGTTGAACTATTGAATAATGTGCTATGTGGATTAAGTGACACTAAAACTTAAAAAGAACACTGTACAGAACTCGTCTGTAATCACCTTTGACATGGTGAAAGACACATGAAACTATTCATTACAGGTTATTAACTATGCACAAAGAAGCCTGTGCTTAACTTGCTTATTGGATCATTCACCCCTAGTGGATCATAAGGATGAGTGTGCCTGACATTTGTCTGAACATTCCTCGCAGAGCAGGTTTCTGTCAGTTCTTTTCAAAGGAGTTGCTGCTAGTCTATGTTGGCAGAGGGGGCCACTTTGGGTTTCTTCATTGCTTCTTGGTCCATAAAATTACCCTAACCAGGAAGCAAACTTCCTTTCATGTCAAATTCAACTCCATCGAGATTACATAAGAGAATACTGTGCTAGTTGTGTCATTTAACAGGATCGCTCACTTGACCTGAAGCACCAGCATGGGAATTCAACCCCAGATACAGCTTCCTCCGGAATCACTAGGTGCCATCAAGCTGATTCCTACACATGATGGCATCGTGTGTGTCAGAGTAGAACTGTGCTCCAGAAAGTTTTCGATGGCTGACGTTCCAGACATAGATGATCAGATCTTTCTTTCAAAGAGCCACTGGAAGGAACTTGAAGCCCCGACATTTCAGTGAACAGCCTCATGTCTTAGCCATTGGCACCAGCAAGAGACTCTGCTCCAAGAACATGGATGGGTTACTCCTCTTGAACCTTGACTAATGCTTCAATGTGGACTCACCCTCACATATGGGGGTGAGGGTGGGGGCGCGGGGGGCGGGAAGAAAGAAGGGGTTAAATGGGAACTCTCTGTACTCAGCTTTCAAATGTTCTCTACATCGAACAATGTTAGCAAATTAAAAGTTTATTCAAGTAAAGAGACCAGGATATGCTTTACAGTACCATATTCTAAATACAAACCTTGGAAACATAACAGCAAATAAAAAACTTATGAATTATATGTAGTGATTTCCAATTATCAAGGAGTCAAGTACGTATAGTCTAATCTTCATGCACCCATCTCCTTCCAAGCAAAATAAAGACAAACATATGACTGACCTTCTCCCTTAGGTAGGTAATCGAATTCTTAGGTCTTATTGAACAAATACAAATTAAATCCAAATGAACTAATATATGAGGCTACATTTTAAAGGTAGCACTCCTAGGGTTCCAGTAAACTCATATGTATGCGGGTTTGTTCTAAACAAAATGTCTTTGAGCATGCTTCCTCTGTCGATGTATGGCTTCAGACAAGTTCTCTTGATAATACACTTGTCATAAAAATAAAATAAAGGTTCTACCGAAAACAGTAGTTCCTGTGATGATCGGGTGGCCCATGAAACTCAAGGCAGAGCGATCAGAAGACT
>NW_022103896.1:77802994-77805476 GCF_000313985.2 Echinops telfairi | reverse complement strand
TATGTTTCAGCATTGCTACATCACACCCTGACTGATTCGTCTCCTCCCTGAGACCTTCTGTAAGGGGATGTCCCATGGCCTACAAATGGGCTTGGGTCTCCACTCCGGACTCCCCACCTCATTCACTATGATAAGATTTTTTTGTTTTGATGATGCCTAGTACCTGATCCCAAAGGGATACTCTTGATAGATTTTCTCAGTATCTTTTAAAGCAATAATGGGAAACATATCAACAAGTTTTAAGAGAATTGAAAATTACACTGGTTAGTAAAAGGCCATGAAAGCCAGACCATAAAAATAAAAGAAAATTGGGCCAAGGAAAAGTTTTCCATCATGACGATGCACCTGCTTATTCCTCAAGGATAACAAGAACTGACCTACAAGAATTTTTTTTTGAAACCTTACCCCATCTAATCTATAGGCCTGTTCTTTCCCTTCAGAGTCCTTTATGTTCCCCAAACTCAAAGATCATTTAAAAGGAATGTGATTGGAGCCCTCTGAGGATGCCCAAACTATTGTCTTGACATGGTGTCAATCAAAGAGCATAGAGTGTTTGCGTGATTGAAATACTTCAGGGAGTGTTTGCGTGATTGAAATACTACCTTCTGAAGAGTAGAGACTTTGATGGAGGGTATGTTGAGAAACGGTAGCTTCACATTTTGACAGGCCTTTCTACTCCTGTAAACAACCACAGGTCACAATCGTGGAAATTCACAGGGACAGTTCTGCGTTGGCCTATGGATCCCCTGTGAGTCAGTATCAACTTGGTAGCAATGAGTTTTGTTTCTTATGGCAATACATTTTTTAAAAATCATTTTATTGGAGGCTCATACAATTCTTATCACAATCCATACATACATCCATTGTGTCAAGCACATTTCTACATTTGTTGCCATCATCATTCTCAAAACATTTGCCTTCTACTTGAGCCCTTACTATCAGCTCCTCATTTTCTCCCTCCCTCCCCACTCCTGGAAATACATTTTTACTTGCCCTTATATATTATTTCTTTGGTCTAGGGTTATGTTATTAAATATTGTTTTTCTTCCATTTTACTCCTGTGTCAAAATGACTTAAATATCTGTAGGCGAGCTCTGAGGGTCAAGGTTGACATTGTCTGCCAATCTAGCAAATATTGTTTCAAATTACAAAAAGCATATATTGATGAACACACATTTATATACCTTCATTAACACTGGATTTTGCATGGTATCATATTTCTTTTACTTTTAAATATGAGAAATAAAATTAGAAATGATATCTTAATAAATATGAAATACCTGATTAAATTAAAAATAAATTTCAGGTTAACACGTAGATTCTTACTATTCTTTGTGGGGTATGTGGTGTTTTATGCATGAATCTTTTGTTCCATTCTTGTTTAACCTAAACTCTATTTAAGTTTCAATTATTATTATTGTTGCTATTACTTATTGCTAGCATATTTTAAAAACGTTCTCTTCCTTTTTGAACTCCTTGATATCTGCTTCCTTTTATTTCCCACCACCACCACCACCGGTGTACCCCCAGAAACCCTTATTCTACTTGCTGTCCCTATAGGCTCATCAATCCTGGGTTTCAAATACTGAAAAGTAGAAAAACATGTAACAAAATTCAAGAGGGTGACCCCCAATGACATAAGGCATCTGAGATAAGCGCCAATATGATTTTTTTTTAAATACATAAAATGTTGAAAACCAGATCCGGCCTAACGTGCATCAAAGGAGGGCTCAAATGACAGGGTTTTAACTGTTCAAGTCCGATTTCTCCCTTTGATTTTGATAGTCATCTCTCCAGTGCACGCTGTTCAGTAACCACTCTCCTCCCATCCTCTATCATGGAGGGAAACCACTGGTAGCTTTAAAAGCTAACCCCTTTCCACTTCTGCTGAACTTACAGCAATATTTCTGGCAGGATTTTTTATCTCTTTGAGCATTTTCAGGAATTCTGTAATCCACTCGTAATATTTTGTGGGAATTTGGAAAGTAACACAAAGTTAAAATAAATGACAGTGTATCACCCTCAGGTCATTTGGCACATTTTCTCTTTATGTTCTATGTTTGTTTACTGAAGCAACAAATACAAGTGAATAAAAACGTAGTGTTCCCTGAAAAGTATAATGAATTTTGTGAAGTGAATAAATATTACAAGCATAACTTCATCTAGTTTTTTATAGCTATAATCAGAATAAACATCACTCTGCGTGCTTAGAATATGCTCTTGCACAGGTAAACTTTAAAAAACAGTAAGGAACATAGATCTGTGATTTCTACATCGGGTGGCTTTGCAGTCACCCACCTTAGAGAGCACCCTGATTACAAGTACCCTTTGACAAACCAATTTGCCGACTCAACAAAAGCAGGTATCGGTTCTACTGCATCCTTGGAACTAGCTGAATCGCACCAATAATCCACAACACAAAAGGTGTTAGGATATGAGCTTTTCAGTTACTTTCCAATCTTTTTTTTTAATTATTATTTTT
>NW_022103896.1:77800289-77802140 GCF_000313985.2 Echinops telfairi | reverse complement strand
TTTCCAATCTTTATATAATAAAGGAAAGGAAGTGGATGGATGAAATTGCTTTTGAGCTAATATTCATTATTTTTTAGTATACACTATTCAATCTGTATGCTGAACAAATAATTAGAGAAGCTGAATTATATGAAGAAGAAAGCAGCATCAGGCTTGGAGGAAGGCTTATTAACAACCTACAATGTTCAGCTGACACAATCTTGCTTGCTGAAAGTGAGGAGGACTTGAAGCGCTTGCTGATGAAGATCAGGGATTGCAGCCTTCAGTATGGATTACAACTCAATAAAAAGAAGACCAAAATCCTCACAAGGATAAATGGGGGAAGGGGGGGGAGATTAAAGTTGATCCACAATGAATGCTCATGGAAACAGCAATCAAGAGATCTAAAGACATGTTGCACTAGGTGACTCTGCTGCACAAGACCTCTTTGAAATGTTGAAAAACAAAGATGTTACTTTGAGGACTAAGGTGCAACTGACCCAAGCCATGCTATTTTCCCTTGCTTCATATGCATGTGACAGTTGGATATTGAATAAGGAAGACCTTAGAAGAATTGATGCATTTGGATTGCAATGCTGGTGAAGAATATTGAAAGTACCATGGATTTTCAAAAGAAGTAAACAATCCATCTTGGAAGAAGTATAGCCCGAACACTCCTCCTGTGAGACGTCATCTCATATAGTTTGGACATGTTATCAGGTGAGACTAGTCCCTGGAATAGTTCATCATGATTGTTAAAGTAGAGAATCAGCAAAAAAGGCCTTGACAAGATGGATTGACACGACAATGGGCCCAATCATGAGAAAATTGTGAGAGTGGTGCAGTGTTTTGTGTTGTTGTAGATAGGGTTGTTATGAGTCAGAACCAACTGGATGAAACCTACCTTACAACATACACGATAAAACATACAAAATACATATTATAAACCAAGAATTTAAAAGTAAGAACACTTAAAGCTCTGTTATTTTCCTCTTGCATTTGAATGAATAAGCTTGATCTCTTCTTGGGATATTTCAATTCCATTTGGTAAAACATTACCCTAGGCAATTGACCATGGCACTCAATGTCTCCGTGTCACGTCCTTAATGGATTTAACTTACGTGCACTTCATTTTATCCCTCTTATATAAATGTGATTATGAAATGTGCAAAGACATGGAAGTAGAAAACCAAAGGAAAAGCACACTCAAAAAAATAAATAAGTATTTTTTTAAAAGAGCATGCTCTACATTTCTCAAGCTGAAGTAACTGAAAATATTCAAGCCTAAAATTGCAATATTGAACTACTCTGAGCAACATTTAGCACAATGTGGGAACCTCAGAAGAAGATGAAAGGAATAGAGTCACTGTATTAAAAGAATTGATCAATGTTCAAACATTTCAAGAGCTAAATATGTTCAAGAATCAAGGGTGTTGGGATAAACAATCTGGAGTTAAAAAATAACAGGACTGACAGTTCCATGGGGACACGGGAGATGGAGAGGCAGAGGAAAGGAAGGGGAGTTGTCAACACATCTAGGGAAAATGGAACAGCAAGTGACCTAAAATCGACGAGGAAGGCATAGGATGCCTGGTAGGGCTTGATCAAGGGCAATGTAGCCAAGAGGAATTACAGAAACCCTAATGAAGGGCAAACATGATAGTGGGACAAGAGGAAGGTAAAAGAAAATAGAGGAAAGAACTAGGTAAAGGACATTTATAGAGGTCCAAATACAGGCATGTACATATGTTAAATATATTTATATATAACAATAGGGCAATAGTGTATGTACATATATTTATATGTTAAGTATTAAGGCAGAAGACCGACATTGGGCCTCTACTCAAGTACTCCCTCAATGCAAAAACACTT
>NW_022103896.1:77797588-77799313 GCF_000313985.2 Echinops telfairi | reverse complement strand
GAACTAATGGTGTTGAAGGAAGAAGCCCAAGCTACATTGAAAATCTTAGCAAAAATCAAGAGTCCACGAATTGATAGAATACCAAGTGAAAATTTTCAACACAAGGTTGCAGAACTGCAAATGATCGTTAGTCTGCCAAAAAACTTGGAAGACACTCCCTGGCCAACCAACTCCAAGAGATCAATTCCAAGAAAAGAGATGATTCAACAGAATATGGGATTTATCAAACTATATCACAAGTATCACATGTTAGTTAAATTTTGCTGAAGTAAATCAAAACCAGCTCCAACCACACATTGTCAGCGAGCTGCCAGAAATTCAAGCCATATTTGAAAGGACATGGAACAAAGAATATCATTGCTTACCTCAGATAACAAAGAATATCAAAGAAGTTTATCTGTTTTTTCTTGACTATGCAAAGGTATTCAACTGTGAGAATCCTCACAAACTCCAGATACCTGTGAAGAATGAGAATTCCAGAAGACCTCATTGTGTTCAAATGGAACCTGTACGTAAACCAAAAGGCAGGTATCCCAACAAAACGAGTGATTGCTGAGTGGATTAAAATCAGGAAAGTTGTATGTCAGGGATGTAGACTTTCACTATACTTCTTCAATCTGTATGCTGAGCAAGTAATTTGAGAAGATGGGCTATATTTAAAAGAAGGCATCAGCAGCATTGGAGGAACGCTCCTTGACAGTGTGCACCATGCGCACAACACAGCCTTGCTTAATGAAAACCATTGTGTTGGTATGAAATGAGTCGTCTCAAAAGCAGGAATGGAAGAAAATAAAATCCACCAAGAAAAATAGTCATGAGCCAAGAACTTCTTTTGCATTCTGTGATTCTTGCAAAAAGCAGTAGCAGTGATGGCAATGGAGGTGGTAGCAGAGATGATAGTATATAGCCTGTCTCACTTCCCAGCCCAAGGACTGAGTCAAACTGAGAGCCTTTGGGCAAGAGTCTGGCTTGCCCTCTTTGGTTTTTATTAGCATGGAAGGAGCTTTTCATCACTTACCCAAGCAAGGCAAAGACCAAGAAGCCATGTGACTGACAGACCAAGGACCAACAGGAGTGTGCCTGCCAGCGCAGTTGAGAAAAAACACTAACAGAAGAATTAGATCCTTAACATTTCCGATCCTGATGTATAATATGTTAACTTCCTTAATAAACTCCATACTCATAATTATTGCCTGTGAGTTCTGTGTGGCCATTAAACCAATTGTCAAATCAATCAGACAAATACAATGGTTTGTCAGTATCAGAATAGGATGAAAAAAGTTAGAAGGTAGAAGTTTGTCTGACTTCTAACTCATAGGAATTGGCCTCAGGATGATATGACATTGGAGGTTCATTCCCTCTTATGTAATAGGAGGGAGCCATACATGGTCCCCTGCCACTTTTACCCAAGGATTTACCCTAAATTTACCAGGTTATGTTCTTCTACTTTCTGAAGATATTTGTACTGATGAGTTATTTCCTTTCTTCTGTCACCTGTCATCTATGTTAATCAAAAATAATGATCTAATCTGCAACTTTGTTTATTCAATCTTTCAGCATGTAGTTATTGAACCTCTACCAAGTGTGAGGTACTCCAATGAGCTCTGGGGTGCACCTACAAGCCAAAGATACAGTTATTCCACTAACTCAAGTTGCTTACACCTGGACTCTCTCTACTTTGAAAGATTATAGTTTGTGGAGCCAGATAGATCTTTTGTTCATCTA
>NW_022103896.1:77788205-77794857 GCF_000313985.2 Echinops telfairi | reverse complement strand
GTTCTGGCTAGACTATATGTACTGGTACAAATAAGTAATTTTTAAAGTTCAAATAATAATAAATGCTATCAAAAATTAATTAAATCTATTAAAATGAATAATTGAAACTACAGCAGGGATTGAAACAGGTATACGTACATCAATGTTCATTGTACCATAATTCACAATAACCAAAAGGTGAGAATAACCAACTGTGATTAACAAGTAATGGGGTAAAATATAGCATATCCATACAATATCCACACAACTATTACTCAGCCATACAGGAAATGAAGTTCTGATACATGGTACAAAATGGATGAACCTTGAAAATAATATGTTACGTGAAATAGGTTGTATAAGGAAGGATTAACATTGTATGATCCCACTTATATGAAATATGTAGAATAGGGAATTGCATAGAAAGAAGACTTATTAGCAGTTAGCAGGAACTAAGAAAAGGAGAAAAAGAAGAGTTTTCCTTAAGGCATATTGAATTTCTGTTTGAGATGATAAAAATATTTAGGAATAGTGGTGATGATTTTACAGCATAAATATAATTAATGTCACTCAAATGTATATTTAAAATTATTAAAATAGCCAATATAAGTTACACATATTTTACCACAGTGAAAATTTTAAGTGAAGGAAAGAAAAAGTAAATGGAAATGAGATGGTTCCCTACCATAGAGAGTATAAATTCCTCTTCAGACTCATGCAACACATGCAATGACACCAAATGCAGGAAGATCACAGGCCAGTGGGTATAAAATCTTGTGGATCCAGTGGCAAAGGAAGCATCTCAGCACTGGCAGGAGTTTCCACGTGGCTCCTTCTGTTCCAGAGCTCTGGCTGCATCAATCTAGCTCTAGCAGGCTCGTCTCAGTATTGTCTCGCAGGGAGTGAGTGTGTATCTCACTTCCAACAAGCTATTTATCTCCCTAGCACCTCCAAATGAGGTCATCAAGCTGCGACCTGATGGACACGCTAAACTCCACCAGTTCACTCGTTAGTTTCAAATTGACAGCAGATTATTTAACTACCACAAGTGGTAACATGGGAAGTAGGTGGTCATGTGTAAGGAGCAGATCATAGCCTTCTGTGATTGCTGTATAGTGAGTTCAGGGAAAAGTAATCATGAGAAGAGGTGTGAGAGGTAGAAAGTAAGAGCCAGATCACTCAGAGTTTTTGGGGGGTTGGACAAGGAATCTAGATCTTCATTTAATTAGAAACGATTAGAGAACATTAGACCCTGATTGGCAACAAGTATATCAATTGCATCTACTTCCCAGGTAGAAAATATAAACTAATACCAAGAATTGTATTCATCTTTAAAAATCAAAATTGATGACAAAGAAGAGTCAGGTTTAAAAATCAAAATTGTTGACAATGAAGGTTAGTGCACTATTCCTCTTACTTAAGCAGAAATTCAACTCAATTTATCCCTCCCTGCCTTTGCCATCTTAATCGACAATACTATGCCATCACAGAGCAAGCTACGTGATAGCTCACTGTGACACAGAATAATCCCTGACATTAGTCAATATGTTGGAAATGGAAATCCAATCTTAAAAAACACTTCTGTGAGCTAGGAGACAAAGGGGATTTGTAGAGGTCTAAATAAAGGCAGGTACATGTGTAAATATATTTATATATGAGGATGGGGAAATAGATTTATGTGCATATATTTATAGGTTTAGTATTAATGTAGCAGAAGGACATTGGGCCTCCACTCAAATACTCCCTCAAGGCAAAAATACTTTGTTCTATTAAACTGGCATTCCATGATGCTCACCTTCCCAACACGATTGCTGAAGACAAAGCAGGTACATAGGCAAATGTGGTGAAGGAAGCTGATGGAGCCCGGCTATCAAAAGAGATATAGCATCTAGGGTCTTAAAGACTTAAAGGTAAACAAGCGGCCATCTAGCTGAGAAGCAACAAAGCCCGCATGGAAGAAGCACACCAGCCTGTGTGATCACAAGATGTCGATAAGATCAGGTATCAGGCATCAAAGAACAAAAAATCATATCATTGTGAATGAGGGTGACTGTGGAGTGGGGAGCCAAAGCTCATCTGTAGGCAACTTGACATCCCCTTATGGAAGGGTCACGGGGAGGAAATGAGCCAGTCAGGGTGCAGTGTAGCAACAATGAAACATACAACATTCCTCTAATTCCAAAATGCTTCCTACCCCCCTCCTCCGCCACTATCATGATCCCAATTCCACCTTACAAATCTGGCCAGACCAGAGGATGTACACTGGTACAGATAGGAACTGGAAACATAGGGAATCCAGGACGGATGATCCCTTCAGGACCAGGCGTGAGAGTGGCGATACCAGGAAGGTGGAGGGGAGGGTGGGGTAGAGAGGGGGAACCTATTTAATGATCTACATATAACCTCCTCCCTAGGGGATGGACAACAGAAAAGTGGGTGAAGGGAGATGTTGGACAGTGTAAGATATGACAAAATAATAATTTATAAATTATTAAGGGTTCATGAGGGAGGGAGGAGCTGGGAGGGAGGAGGGAAATGAGGAGCTGATGCCAGGGACTTACGTGGAGAGCAAATGTTTTGAAAATGATGAAGGTAATGAATGTACAAATGTGCTTTGTACAATTTGTGTATGTATGGATTATGATAAGAGTTGTATGAGCCCCCAATAATATGATTTTTTTAAAAAGACACTTCTGCTTCCAGATTATATAGAAATGACTTCATTGCATTTCCTTTCTAAAAGTATTTTCTCCAAAGCTGATGTCACCCTACGTGCTTTTGTTGAAGGACTCGAATGAAGACCTCCAGAGATTGAAACAACAGCATTTGTGGTGCCCGTATTTATCACTTCAGTGATGATAAATAAAAGAAGTGTGGAAGTGTTCAGTTAATGCAATCCTCACAGAGCATTAACTGAACCACTTCTCAATGGATGAAATGTCCCAGGGAATAAATGTGATGAAACAACTTCCTTGGGGTATGTGGCAGTTAAATAATCTACTGTCAATTTAAGGGAAGGGGTGGAGTCTTGCCTGTCAATCCGATCATAGCCAATGAAGCCTTGATGTGGGCAGGGCCTGCTCCTGAGGATTCTGGGAACTCATGTCTTCCTCCCTGGAAGCGGGACACACTCTCCCTGTGAGATATTCCTTTTGACAAGCCACAGAGAGCTAAGCTGACAGAGCCAGGGCCTTGGAGCTAGAGGAACCACATGGAGACCCATGCCAGTGCTGAGATGCTTCCACCACCACTGCATCCACAGGACTTTCCACCCACTGGCCTGTGATTTTCCTGCATTCAGTGTCATTGCATGTTTTGTGTGACTCTGGAGAATTTATAGATTGGTTTTGGACATATGGTCTAATATTGGACTTATGGGTTTGATCTGGAGTGGGGCTGAGATGTTTTCTTAATATACAATTACTCTTTGATATAAAGCTCATTCTTATACACCTATGAGTGCCTATGAATTTGTTTCTCTAGTCAACCCAGACTAACACAGGGTATATAGTAAGAGAGCCAATATCTTTAGAAGAAATCAGAGCAGTAGCTAGAGAAGAGGTTCCAGTTATGGTGGCACCACACCCCAACACTATTCTCTTCTTTTTCTTTCCTTGCCTTTCCTTCCTTCAACCTCTAACCTGTCTGAATTTCTTGTACTTGCATTCCCTTCCTCCATGTTTTTCAGTCCCTGAGTCTCATGACTCATTCCCCTATATGTTTGAGTAAGTGAAGTTTCTCAGAGCCTGAATTTCCTATCTACAAAGGAGAATGACACCTTCCCCACTGGGTTGTTTTAAATAGTATAAAAGATTGATATTATAAAGATTAAGTGAGAAATTGATGTAAACAGATAATACAGGCCCTGACATATCAATTGCTGACTCCAACGAAAGGCAACTTTCTCTAAAACCGAACAATGCGTTTCCTAGTCCTGTCGCATCCTCACAATGTCCACCTTGTTTGTGTGTATCATTGCGGCTACTATGCTAATTCATCTCACCAAGGACCTCTCCTGTCTTAATTGGTCCTGTATTTCACCAAGCATAATGCCCTCTTCAGCAGTTGGTCCTTTCTGGTGATGTGTCCGATGCAGGTGAGTTGGATAATTTTCTGTTGTGACCCATAGGGTTCTCCTGAGCTGATTTTCTCCCCAGTCTGTCTTAATGTGGAAGCTCTGTTAAAATCTGCCCACTTGCGTTACCCCGCTGGTATTTGAAATATCGTTGACACTGCCTCCAGTATCACAGCAACATGTGAGCCGCCCCAGTCTGACAAACTGTCAGATGAGAAGTGAGGCAGGTTGGTGTCACCATTAACATTAGCTTTCCCTCAATCACTTCACCCCTTTCAACGTTCCCCTTTCTCTTCATTCCTTGCCCATCTCAAGACCAAAAAAATGTTCCCATAGTCATTGCCCACTTACAGTGTAGCTAAATAAGTAAGCAAACAAAATACCATGTTGTTAAATCTAAAGTCCCTGTGTGGTGGAAGCTATTGATGCATTCGGCTGAAAGTTCAAGTCTACTCAGAGGCACTTCGGGAAAACGGCCTGGTGTCCAACTTCTGAACAACTAGTTGTTGAAAACCCCATGGATACCTGTTCTTCTCTGACTCACAGTGCGTGGAAGCAACAGCAACTGCATTTAATCTTTTCTTTTTAATCATTTGATTGGGGCTCTTACAGCGTGCTTTTTTTTAAGTTGAGAAAGGCTTTATTGAGGCAGGGAAAGAACTCCCGGGAGGGAAGGGAGAGCAGAGAATGGGGTGGGGGCATCTTGAGCCCCCAGGCAGGTCCCGAGACCCAACGAGTTAGGTCAGGGAAATCACCTCTTAAATAGCTCTTATAACAATCCATACATCAATTGTATCAAGCACACTTGTACATATGTTGCCATCATCATTTTAAAACATTTCTTTCTAGTTGAGCCGTTGGTATCAGCTCCTCATTGTACCCTCCACCCCCCACCCTCCCCTCCTCATGAGCCCTTGATAACTTTTATATTATTATTATTTTGATATCTTACACCATCCAGTGGCAACACAGGTGATTGCAGAAACATCTTCTCGAAGGCAGTGTGACTGAAGTATTATTTGGGGAGAAGTTTAGGAACCAAGTAGTATACATTCCCTTCCAATTTCTCTAAAAAGGGTCTCTTTCGAGTGCTACTGTAGGAAACCTAGGTTCTATTTTATTCTGGAAGGGTTTTTGTTTGTCAGTTTCTATTTTTCTTTTTGCTGTGCTGTTTTGTTTTTATTTTTAGGAACCACTGAAGTCTATTTTCTCACAATTTCTTCAACCAGGCAAAAGCTAAGGAAGGTAAGCAGTAAAACTAGGTGAACCATAAAATTAAGTGTACATCATTGGAGTGCTAACTAAGACCATTAAATTTGTCGTTTGGAATATAAATACCAGAATAGGATATTCATGATACTATGGGACTGTACTTATGGTAGACTAATCCGAAGTAATAATACAGCAAAAAGCATGATTGAAGAATTTTGAAAAACTACTCAGGTATTCCAACTGGTATTTACATTAGCACAGTCCTACCTTAACGATAGAAAGTGGAATAGCTTCGCAGATGCTTAATGTATCAGGGCTCAGTGAACCTGAGGAAAAAGCAGATGGCTTATGTATATCTGAGAGTCTTTTAATATTAAACAAATAAACCATAATTAAATGGGAGTATCTAAGTATAATCATGTCCTGTTGCATGTTTAATTTGGGGAAGTGGGTTTCCTAAATGGTTGTCCTTGATACTGTGTAGGAGCTTGCTTAAAATGGTGTTGATTATAAGGCAATGGATCGGGAATTAAACAAATCTATAAAATGAAATGGCAAAAGAGTACGACACATTAGTTGAATGGGAGGATTCCCGATCTCGGTCAGAGAGGGCAATGGGGACCTCCATTTGCTCCACTAAGGTGGAATTGTGCTGCATGTGGAACTGATTTTTCTGATGAACCGAAAACTAAGGAAAGCTAAATTGGCCTATGCAATAAAGTGAACTAGAGTGCTGTGGGACGAGCAGTTGGTGCCAGAGTGGGTGAAAGGAGAATCAAGGCTAGATGTATGGCTGGCCTCTGTCTTATGACAATTGACCTTGGATTTACGTGGAGATGGATTCTCCTCCCTGGAGATGGATTCTCCTCCCTGGTGTAGCCCGCAGAGATCAGATATGGACTCCAGGGCATTTTCTCACTTAGTGTGCTCTTCTGTCCATAGCCTTTGTAATTCCCACCAATGTATGTAAATAAGATGTCAAGATTCTTATGAGCATTCATCCATTTGCCATGTCATTTGGTGTAGAGTGAGCTATCTCATAAGCAAGAGCAGAGAATCTCGTGCCCACAAGAAGAAGAGCCTGGAGTGGCACATGTTCATGAGCCTTGTGTGGATAAGAGCCTCCACTCTAGTACTCCCTCAACACAAGAACACTTTGTTCTATTAAACTGGCATTCCATGATGCTCACTTTCCCGACACAATCACTGAAGACAGATGTGTATATAAGCAAATGTGGTGAAGAAAGGTGATGGTGCCCAGCTATCAAAAGATATAGCATCTGGGGTCTTAAAGTCTTGCAGGTAAACAAGCAGCCATCTAGCTGAGAAGCAACAAAGCCCACATGGAAGAAGCACACCAGCCTGTGTGACCACGAGGTGTCAAAG
>NW_022103896.1:77776925-77787299 GCF_000313985.2 Echinops telfairi | reverse complement strand
AATAAACTCCCATAATAATGCATATCACTGTGAGTTCTGTATAACCATTGTAATGGACTATCAAACCCAGAGAGGTACAGTGCAGTGGGAGGAATGGCCGGTGTCAGCATAGTATAAAGAAGGTTGAAGGGGGAAGCATGTCTGACCTCTGCCTTTTGGGAACTAGCCTGACTGCTGCAGAGTTAGAGTCTCCTCCTCCCTTCTGTAGCCAGAGGACATCAGACAGGGTCCCCATCCCCTTTCCTCCACCTGTGTGAGATGTTATGGAGATACACAGGGAAAAGAAGATGAGGGCATGAAGCAGATGGGGAGGAAGAGGGCAAAGGAATTTTAAGAAGGAAAAACACTCAAAGTGTTTAGAAAGGCTATTGTACTTTTGGCAACCCAATTGCCCCTCTGCCATAATGTTTAACAACAGCACCAAATACGTCTTAAACAACAATCTCTATTACCTCAGTGATTTTTAGAGTCAGATATATGTGGTCCTCTGTATCTAAGGATGGCCTGACATGGGGTTTAAGTTGGACACAAGAGGGGAAAGTGCCATCAAACCAAATTCCAATTGGGAACCTCGGGTGTGTCAGCGCAGCAGGGCCCTCTAGGGTTGTCCAAGACTAACTCTGCAGAAGTCGATTTCCGGCCGTACTCAGAGGCATTTTTTCCAACAGTTGTGTTGGCATATAATTTGCATATCATACTCTTCTATAGTCCAATCATATCGGAGGTCTAAATTGTAAAGTAAGTTCCAAAAACAAAATTAAACCGAGTCAGAATGTCTTTTTTCAAAAACATAAGCCATAACTCAGGTTAAGTACTCCTAGTGCATAATTCATTCAAGCTTAGCCAGGCCAGGAGTGTCTTAGACATTGAGCACAGAGCTATCCTTTGGTTAATGAAGGAGCACCAACATCAAGCAGCAGACAATATAGAGTCCCAGCCCTCGTATACATTTATTCTATGGACCAGGCAGAAAATAATTGCATGAGCAAGCATATAACAGTCTGTCTGAAAGTCTTATATGCTATGGGTAGTTTTAGTGCGCTTTATCCTGTTTTATTTGCCTTGATAACCTTGTTGGGTTTTTTTGCTATGAGACCAGAAGAACTGGTAGTGCCTACCAACAATTACTGAATGTTTTATCAAAGATTCTATATAGAAATCCTGATTAGAAGGGAGAAGTACAGAAAAGATGTCAGATTCTCATGAAATGAAGACCTTTTGAAGCCAGTGATGCTTAATAGCCCCAAAACCATTGCCCTGAAATAATCTTGATATCTTAACTTTTAAACCAAAAGTATAGTTTAGCTTAATTAGTAAAGATTTCCTACCTTGAGTATTGTGCTCTTTTAAGAACTGTCTATGAGTGATCAAATTGACACCACCAACTCGGCAGATTGAATAGATGCTTTAAGGGGCTGTGAGTTTATGTGGCTGGAGGAAAAACAACTCAGGAAGGCGCATTGGAAGAGCTGTACAACCTGAAGGACGCAATCAGTATCACTGAATTGAACACCCAGAAAACTGGGAATCGCTGCATATCCTGCTATATGTATGCGCTACAAGAACAACAACAAAAATTAATTGACAAAAAAAAAAAGGTTGCAATGATTTTAAGAAATATCCTTAACCATTTGAGCCACCCACGGACCTCACCCTCTGTTTACACTCAGAAATATTAAGACAGCAAGGGATAAGGTAGCAAACCATGAATTTTGAATTTGATGAAGATTTGGAATTAAGAGGATTTTTTGGAAAACATTAAATGTCCTATACGCTTCACAAATTCTGATATCTTACAAAAACAAAGAAGACCAAAAAGCAATTACAGGAGATATTGTGCTTCTACAGAACCTGAATGTGGACCACAAGGTAGTCATGCAAACAGAACAAGGGCATTTTTGGTGGTTTAACATCAGGAAAGGTGTGTGTCAGTGTTGGATCCTCTCCTCATACTCATTCAATCTGTGTGCTGAGCAAACGTTTTAAAAGCTGGACTATATAAACAAGAGAAGAATGCAGTCTGAGGATTGAGGGAAGGCTTATCAACAACCTGTTGATATGCAGATGACACGAACTCGCTTGCTAAAAGTGAGCAGAACTTAAAGTACTTGCTGATGAAAGTACCATACACTGTCAGAAGAACAACAAATCTGTCTTGGAAGAAATGCAGCCAATATGCTCCTTAGTCGAAGCAAGGCCAGGCAGACCTCATCTCATACACTTTGGACGTGTATCAGGAGAGACGAGTTCCTAGAACAGGCCACGGTGCGTGGTACAGTAGAAGGCAGCAAAGACGAGGAAGACCCTCAATGAGATGGATTGACTTCGTGGTGGCAACAATGGGCTCAAGCATCACAACAATTGTGAGGATGGTGCCGGACTGGGTGGTGTTTCCTTCTGGTGTACAGAGGATCATTATGAACCAGAATCAACGCGACAGCAGCTAGGAAGAACAGCAACGAAGAAGAAGGGCTGCTAGGTGGACATGTGTTTCTAAACTTGATTACTCGCCTAGACACCTTTTCTCTCTCTCTTTTTCTCATTAAAAAAAAATTGTTCCAAGTAGTGGGACAATTGGCAAAATTTTAATACGAATTAAAATTTGCTGATGTCAATATCTATATAGTAGTTTTGTAAGAAAACATTTTTATTTTTAGGGAATATACATGAAATTATTGAGAGGCTGAGAAGGAACACATCAGCAATTTAATTCCAAGGGGCTCAGAAAAAATTAATTCTCTCTGTGGAGAGGATAGGTGTGTCTGTGTAGTCACAAAGTACAGCTCAGCAAAAGACAGAGAACATGATGGTGCAGAGGAGGAAAATGTCACCATTTGTGGAATGGGGAGGAAGAGTAAACTGAGATTCCTTGTACAATTTTTACAACTATAGGAGGAAATCATCAAAATTCAGAGCTAGAATTTGGAGTGGAAGCATGTGAAGAAATGACTCAAACTAGAGGTTTGGCAAGGTTCATAGAATTGTGGAGATCCTAATTAGAAGTGAGGAGACCAGAACTGGTAACCTCTTGACACATTTTCGTTAGGTCACCAGCCATTCTTCCAAAGGGCCCGTTTGCATGGTTCTGGCGGGCACGGCAGGCATGATGTCGTTTGTCAGAGCGACTTGGCTTGAAGACAAAGAAAGATAAAAAAACATAATTGTAGTAGCAAAGTAGCACCAATCCACACACCTGGAAATAACTAGGGTGGGATAATGTCTTTCCGAAAATTGCATGCTGTGATGGCTTTAGCACCTCTTGGGGCATTTGTATCCATGGAAAGCAGAAGTCTGTAAACCTTGTCTATGTTAGTTTAATTGTACCAGTTCAATATCAACCTGCTGCCACCCTCATTACTTTGATGTGTGAACTCAATTCTTAATTTCTGGCAAAGAATGCCAAAAATAAAATGCACACATACCCAAAAAAAAGAAATATGGATCAATAATGCGAATAACTCCTTATTAGTCAATTTAAAGGTTGCTAGAATTAATAGAAAATGACTCAATTAAAAATAACGGAAGATTTATATACCAAAAAATTCGAATGCATAAAAAATTGAAACCAAGGGAAAGTCAAGAAGTGTTGCTACAGAATCATAGAAACCTTCACTAAAGAAACATATTAAAATGTGAAGTTATTATGTAAGAATGGTGTGGAGGCCACAGCTGACTTGGTCGGACTTCACAAAAGGGAAGGAGAGCAGCATTCCACATCAGCTCAAGGCCAATTCCTTTGAGGCTGAGGTCAGACATGCCTCCGTCCTCCAATCTGTCTTACTAAATCTGACACCAGTGGTCTTGCCCACAAAACCCTTTACTTCCCTGCTGGGTTCAATAATTCATTGCACTAGCCACGAAACTCCCAGACAGCATTCACTATTCTAGGGAAGTTAGCAGGTTATAATTCAGGCTCAAAAATTCTCCAGATGTAACTGTTTGATAAGGAGAGAAGAAAGTCTTCTTAGCCATGCCCGCAGGTCCAGCCATGCAGCCTATTGCCTATGTCTTGCTTGGGCAATGTGTCCAAGGCCCCTAAGCCCCCTTAAGTGCCCAGAATCACCCTACTCAATAAGCGAGCCTGAAGGCTCCATTGAGACTAGTCTCCCATAAAAGTGCCTGAAGGCACCCTGCTTTAGGAAGTGTGCCCTCTGCCCAAAGCCACTTAGCTTGGCCCACTGCTCTGTCTTGTGTTCTTGGTTCTGCTACCCCTGCTGTTGCCACTCCTCTGCCAGTCCTCTGCTGTCACCACTCTGCCTACTGGGTCCAGGAGATTCATTATCCAAGGATCTCAGGGTCCGAAGGACTTAGCTCTTCTCTCTTGATGGTAGTGAAATCTCTCCATTCCTGTTTCTGAGCTGATTCATTTCATGCCCAGGAGAATGACAAAATTGGTCAATCCCCAGGGCGGAGTTCCAAGTTTTTGCAATCACAATGAACTCCATTAACATTCACAAATGGATTCATATAATCCTAGCAGCCTCTTCGCCCACCTTCTCTTACTCAGGCCCATCAGTAAATGAGGAAATATACCCAATCTCCACAGAAGGAGTTACGAACACTGTAGCTATAAGAGGCAGACCAAGTGAAGCAGTGCCCCATATTATTTCTCAACTTCTCTGAAGGTAGTGTTTCCATCTTCTAACCATTCCTCAAAGAATTCTGCACTCTTTGATAGACACAGCTTCAAGACAGCGATGTGGCCATCCTCAGGGAATTCAGCCATGTTCCTTTGAAGTGTTCTTTGAGTTTGAGGACAGCAACAACAATCAGAAGAGGCCAGATCAAGATTGCAAGATAGACGGGCTAACGTTTCCCACTGAAAGTTTTATAGAATAGCCCTCGTTACTGTCAAAGAATGAGCAGGTGCATTGTCATTATGGAAAAGAAGCACTTGGTACAAATTTTCTTCACCAACACAATTTTGAATTTTTTTTTAATAAATCATTTTATTAAGGGCTCTTGCAGCTCTTATAAGATTCCACGCATCCATTGTATCAACATCCATGTTGCCAGCATCATTTTCAAAATATTTTCTTTCTACTTGAGCCCTTGTATCAGCTCCTCTTTATTTCCCTCCCTCCCCCACCCTTCTGCCCTTGTGAACCCTTGATAAATTATAAATTATTATTATTTTCATATCTTACACCATCTACTGTCTCCCTTCACCCACATTTCTGTTCGTCCCCCTCAAGGTGGGGATGGGGCATTATATGTTGACCAGCTTCTTCATAATAAACCCTCAAGATCATTCTGTGTCCTTTTAAAAAATCTACCACAGTGAGTCCTTTAGGATTCAGAAAGAGAGTTACCTTGTGAGCTGGCCTCACTGCCTTGAATTTACTATCTGAGTAGATCCCTCAGAAGCCACTGTTTTGATTGGACCTTTTTTGGAAAGCACCCCAATGGGTGGATTACTGACAAAATTTGTCTGCAACCAGCCATTGGTTGCAAAGACAGTTTAAAACATATTTTGTTTGGAATAAATCTATCCATTATGAACTGGAACCCAAAAAGCAACATGGTTTTTTTGTTTGTTTTCAACTTACAATGGGGTTTGCTTTAATTCCTTTGTCCCTGGGTAGATAGCAATAAAGAAGCACCAAGTAATTTCTATCCTAAATTTAAAGAGTATATAACTATACCTCCTCACTTTAATTTCACTTCCACAATAGAAAGATAAATGAAAGTTTTCACTATCAGCAAAGCAAAATTCCTATTCTACTTGCAACATTGAAAAACTACAGTACTGTGCTTTTTAATTATATAAAAATATATGAAACAAATATTTATATGATCAAAAATGATAAAATAAAAGTGGGTCCAAAAACTTCCAGCAGGATGGCCGACTAGACGACTAGACAGACACACTACGAGATCCTCTGCCACAAACATACGAGAGACCAAATGAAAGTGATATAGATGGTAATTCAGGAGCACTGAACTTCAGAGGGACAAATAGCGAAGTGGATTTAATACTGACTAGGAGAAGAAACTGAACAAAAGCTACCAGAGATTACACAGACAGGTGGATTGTCTCCTGACCTAATGTGGTATAGCCCTGTTGATATTTTATAAGCAGCATTCCAACTAGACAAGCCGCCTCACAGCACACACACACTGGTGGCTGCAACGAGAAAGGTAGGATTTGCTCTTGCTCCCCACATCCTCCCGGTGACCAGAGGAGTGGCCGTCCTGCACCAGCAGCAGGTGACATTCCCCCTTGCTCCTGGACAACATTTGCTCTACCTGGGCTCTAAGATACACCCTCAAAGAGATATCATTGTGACTTTAATCTGCAAACAATAGATGTCAGCCTAAAGCTGTTTTTCCAAAGAGGAGGAGTTATTGGCAGAGGATAGGAAGACTTGGCTCCAAAATCCTAGTGAGCTGCACTGTGATTCACTAATAAGGGCCTACCAGAAACTCCACACTGCATCTTTATCTGTCATTGACACTTGGAACATCATTAGATCAGCTAGATTATATGGCTAAAGGGCAGAATGGCTTGTACGGCAGCCTGGACCTATTTCATAACCTCCCCTTGTTCTGGGCTCCATTCAAAGATAGCCCCTTTTCATATCACTTGATAAATAGGCTGGGGGAACACATCCAAATGAAGGGGATGCTGCCTCCAAAACCCAGAGACCCAACAGATGCTGTGCCTCATTTTCAGTTGTAAGAGGAGGGAAATGCAATACATTATCTTGGCTTTCATAGGTATATCTTGACAAGTCTCACACCACTGGACTCCTAGAAATTTCACTGACGTGGAATTCATCTGTATTTCCATTGAGTTCATTTCCCACCCTTTAGAAGGTAAGTGTAGGGTCATTGATACTTCTTACTTACTAGGTCCTTTCAGCAGAATGTCATCAATGTGATGGACCAGTGTGATATTTTGTAGATGGGAAAGGCAGGCAATCAAGGTCCTGTGGACTAAATCATGACATAGTGCTGAAAAAATTGACTCTAAGGAAGGACTGTGAAAATGTATTGTTGACCCTCGACTGCTAAAAGCAAACTGCTTTTGGTGATCCTTTGAAACCAGACAAACAGAATTGAGAAAAACTCATCAGTCAGATCAATAGCTACAATAGCTACAAGCAATGAAACCACATCTGCAACAGAAGCTACAATTAATCACTACCTGGTTAAGTTTATGGTAATCTACTGTAATTCTCTAAGACCCATAGATTTCGTGTGGTTGGTTGGTAGGTCGGTTGGGTTTTGCACAGGCCCAATAAGTAAATGAAACGGGGATGTGATGGGAACCACCACCCCTCGTCCTTCACGTTCTTGATGGTGGCACTCATCTCTGCACGCCATTCGGAAATGTGATATTGATTTTGATTTACATTTTCTTGGGTTGAGGAAATTCTTATGGCGTTCACTTAGCTTTTCCTACCCCAGTAAGCCTTTTTTACATGTCAAGGTTTCAAAATGGAAACTCTACCTGTTGCTGAATATGTCTATTCCAATGATGCGTTCTGAAACTGGTGAAATAACCACAGGATGGGTTTGCAGACCCGCTGGGCCCACTGTGAGATTAATCTGAGCTCCAACTCCATTAATAATTTGACCTCCATGTCTCTACTCTGGTGAGCCTCAAAATATTTGGAGTCTCCTGGAATGATTGTCAATTCAAAGCCAATGTCCAGTAATTCCCTCCAAAGTCTGATTACTTCCTTTCCTCCACTGAACTGTCACCCTTGTAAGAAGCAGCAGATGCAAGGCTTTGAGGAAGATTAACAGTAGAAAACGTTATCAGTGTACTAGGATCCTTCCTCAACTGCCTTTACTGAATTCAAATGGTTGTGGGTCTGTAAACTGCTCACATTTGGAGATTAATTGAGGGGTTTGATTCTCTAACATGAGCAATTCGGATAGACTGTCATTCATCCAACCTAGAATTCTTCTACTTGTACAGATCAAGTAAATATTTAGTGAGTTTCACATTTATTTCATTCCAAGGGATGCCTAGCCTACATAGCCAACATCTTATGTCCATGCAAATCAGGTAATTATGATTACTGCTTTGATTCTGCTGTCCATCATGGTAAGCATGCCTAGCTTGTCTCTGTTGGTTAAATGCTGCCATTTGGCCTCTACCATCAAAGGGCCCAACCAGCCCCATTATAGTTCACTGTCTTAAATCAATGGGGGCAGTTTCCACTGTCAAACCTGTCATATACATAAAACAGCCATTACAGCAGTCTTCAGAGGTGGTAGGACTTCCGTCGCATATTTTTGTTTCCCACCCTTGTGGTAAAAGGTGCATCCCTGGGATACTCCATGTGTGGTTAAACCACTCTCACATGCCAATGGCCTTAATTCTTTGGATATCTTCTACAGTTTACGATTGTAAGCCTGGTACTTCAACTTGACTTTTTATAGCCATTGCACAACCCATGCTTCAAGGAGCCAACAAAATAAATTATTGTTAGTTATGAATTTTACTTATTCATTATCAGTAAATCCATTATCCCCTCCACCCACATTTGAGGAAATTGACCCAATTGTCCATGCGGATATGACACCCGGAGCTGTGGCAGATGCCTTGTAAGACACTGCGAATTTTTCCCAGGAAAAGACTACAACTAGACTTAGGTCCCAATGACTCCCAAAAGGTAAAATGCAAGTAATACTAACCTAGGACAATGTGCATTATACTTCTACAGAACTGCTAGAAATTTCTAATATGTACAGATAGACACCTGGAAAATATGCGCGGGCATGACTATTGAGAGTGTGGGGCAATGGTGCCAGGAACACAGGTTATATCAGTCTAAGTTTGTTGCTATGGGTCCACTAAGTACAATCTCTAAGTTCTGTGTCTCAGCTGAAGAGGTTAGGAGAGAATCTTAACCCACTATGCCACCAGGGCTCCTTACATGGACTAAAATTATGAAAATTTCTTGACTATAAGCAGGTACCTTTAGGGAATGAGTTACTGGCCTGGGACCTTAAGACCATTGTCTCAGGGGTGGGGGTACCAAGGACACCTGGCATAACATGGTCTACAAAGTCTACATGCTACTTTGGTGAGTAGTGACTGGGTGGGTGATTTTTTTCATTTATGAGCAGCCATCTAAGGTGAGACTAATAGTGTCTACTTGTCCAGAGGATAGAGCATTGATGAAACTGGACAGGCACAACCATTAGTTCAATAGTCCAATGGTCCATGCAAATATCCATTTCCATGACCTTGAGACCAGAAGAACTAGATGGTGCCTAGTCACCACTACCAACTGCTCGGTAGGATTCACATTGGAAAGCCATGTATAAGATGGGGAAAACATGTGGGACAAAACACAAAATCACGACAAAGACCAGGCTTGCTGGTCAGAGAGTGATGGGTAGCTTGGCCATCCTTCAGGTCTGGAACTGCTCTCACCATGACTCAATTTTTAGCCAAATAATACACAGGCCTATTCAGGGGAATAGTGATACTACTGATGTGGGCATACCTCGGTATACTCAACCATTTGAATTCCAGGGGGCAGCATTTACCGAAGGACAACGTTCAGAAGGATTAGAAAAGAAACGGAGACAACACAGGGAGGAGGTGAAATGCATGGTGGGTACATTGAGAGGGTCCCGATGAATGAGATGAAACAGAATGTTTATGAATCTCTGAATGTAACATTGATTATCTGCTCTGTAAACCTCCACCCAGTTTACAATAACACATTTTACCAAATGTTGGTAGCACCTTTAGTCACAGTAGGCAAAACCTAAAAGCAGAAACAATCCAAATGCCTGTTAATCAACGTATGGATAAATAACATGTGAGGCATACAATGAATTATGACACACCACCCCAAAAAATGAAGTTCTGTTGCATGCAACATCATTGATGAGGTTTGAAAATATGTTATGTGCAAGTAGCCATGATTGTATGGTTGTATGATTCAGGTTACATCGTTCAATTTATATACAAAGTCCAGAATAGGAAAAGCTACAGAGACAGGTCGATTAGTCACTGCCTAACCCTAGGAGATGGGGAAGAATGAGAAATAACGACTGAAGAAAACAAGGTATTGGAAGTGCCTGCAGTGTGAGTACTGTGTAGCCGGCATGCCCAGTGGTGCCTTCTCCCTGAGACTCCTTGCACCTCTTTAGCCCAAAGGCAATTTTAGAAAAAGTTCAGCTTTAATGAAGCCACGACCCAGATGCAGGAGATGGAGGCTGTAGGGTTGCTGAAGGAGATCATCCAGCAAAGGCCAACCTGACTTAAACTCTCTCAAGATGACCAAGCAGCCGGATGACGACCTGGACACCATTGAGAACAAAGCAGAGACAGAGGGACCCGATCACAATGATCTACATAGAACCTCCTCCTAGGGGGACAGACAACAGAAAAGTGGGTGA
>NW_022103896.1:77773978-77775761 GCF_000313985.2 Echinops telfairi | reverse complement strand
AAAAAAAAAGAAAACAGGGTATCTTTTTGGGGGGTTAGATTGTAGTTTGAGTTGTACAATTTTGTGCATAATGGCATATGAAAAATGATTGAATAGTTAAATGAATGAGTTGTATGATGTGGCATATCTCAAAAAGATGTTTAAAAAATACTCCTCAAATACACAAACACCAATTTCTGACTTGTAAGCAAGTGCTACTCTAGTAATAAGTATTCACAATATTAAAGATAAAAAGCAACAGAGAACATTAACATAAATACTGGCTAATGAAACAAACAATAACAACAAAAAGATCCCTAGGTGACTCTGCTACATAGAGTTTGAGGTGCACCTGAGGTACCCCAGGGGCCGGGGGAAATGTTCCTGACTATCAAATAACTTCAGTAGCAGGAGTGGCTGAGCAGAGCCACTGCTTGAAGACCCATTGCTGTGACTATAAGTGAATCTGCTTTGAACCTGGTAGTGTGGTGGCCTTCATATTTTGTCTTTAGAAACAAATCTTCTTAGTATATTTTTCCCTAAGCAGGGTACTGATGAGAGGCAGTACTATTCCTACACCCAGGTAAGGAAGTAGTGGCTCCCCCACTTTGGGGATGCCTTCCACCAAAATGTTCTAAATCCATCCCCACTGCCTGAGACTACAGTCTACTGGGCTAGGTTCCCCAAACCTGGTCCTGTGTGTCTTGGTCACAGAACACACCTAAGTGCCTGTCCCTCCATTGTCTGATGGGCTGAGGCTGGCAGTCATATCAGAAGAGCTCTCTCAGTCTAGCTGGACCTGAATGGGCAATGATTCCAGATCCTCTCCTTTCAAGGCACTGTCCAACCCTCTACTTCATGCATGGGGTCATCCAGAGGCCTTGAGTGGCTCTGGGACTCATGCACTGAAGGTTCTCCCAGGTTTTTTGGCAGCCTCAGTTCCTGGAAGGTCCCCTACTAGGACAATACTTCTTTTGTGAGATTGCATTAAGCTTGCACAGCTAGAATTGTGCGGCTGGGCTGCGATTTCAAGTGACTTGCACATTGAGTATAGGTCAAAATCAGAGGTCTTGCATACCAGTGGTCCACCACTGACTCATGCATAAGCCACATGTAAGGACCAAGGACCTGTGTTGGCTTTTGCTCATCCATCTTACGACAGTATCAAATGTGATTTAGAGTATCTGGGGCTGGAGCAGTGGCAACATGCCTTTTACTTTTGCACCTCCCATCACTGGCACCAAGGTGGCCACTGCATTCCCTCCACAGGGAGATGTCCATCTGTGGCCACCACTGTCTGAGAGCTAGTGAAACAGTTGCTTAGCAACATCAGTAAAGTGAAGACAAGCTCTCCTGGGAAAAGCTCAAGACAGGCCAGAAGGGACACATCATCTTTGCCTGAATGAAGCTGTCCTCACCTGCCTACAGGCCCCTCACCTGATTCTTGCTGGTGAGGAAGGCAAAGATGTAGCCAATCTTGTGTGTGGAAGGTGAAGCTGTCGCCAATTTTGAAAGATTGTATCTCAGGAGGCAGTGATTGTGTGATAAAAGTTCAAAGGAATACAAAATCTCTCCAATCCCCCCAAAGCAAATGATTGGGTGTGGGGGTTTTGTTTTTGTTGGTTTTTTTCCCCTCAGTAGTATTCACGAATGAAACTCAGCGAGAACTAAAAGTCAATATTGTGATTAGGGAACTAGAAAGACAAGATTCATCTTGTTTCAGTATAAACATGTTCCAGGGACAGCTGGTACTGTGAGTAGTAACACTATCACTACCTATTTCTAAATTGGAGCTATGAAATAA
>NW_022103896.1:77771139-77773016 GCF_000313985.2 Echinops telfairi | reverse complement strand
TTACAAAAGCAGATGGCCATGTTTTCCTGCCATATGGTTGCTTTATGGGTTCAAACTGTCTAATTGCAGGCTAGTAGTAAAGTATAAATTGTTTATAACATCCAGAGACCCATATAATATGCATGGAATACATATTGTCATACAGTATTGTATATAACAAATAGTGTATAATCATATCTATCATGTGAGAATAAAAAATTTGGCGACTGGGTTCCAGTTCATATATGCATGGCTTTGTCTCACATAGTAGGTGCTTTAATATGTCTCTGGAAAAGGCAAACAAGCTCTCTGCGGAACACTTGTCTTGGTCTTATTAGGGAGTCTTCACAAAACAGACACTTTTTGTGCCATGGGTGAAAAAAAAGAAAAATTGATTTTGTGGTTAATGTTAAAACTTTAATACAACTCACGTGGCTCTTTCTCACTCACTGAAGCTTTGCCACAAGTTCACTGCACTGCTACTCCACACAAAACCAGTGTTCAGACCAGCGGTTCTCAGCCTTCCTACTGCTGCCACCTCTTAATACAGTTCCTCGTGTTGTGGTGACCCCAACCATAACATTATTTTCATTGCTACTTCATCGCTGTAATTTTGCTTCTGTTGTGAATTAGGTGACCCCTGTGAAAGGGTCATTTGACCCCGCAAAGTGGTTGAGACCCACTGGTTGAGACCGCTGGTTTAGATGGAGCAAGTGTTTTAAGGAAGGTGGAAAAAAATCTCAAGGGTAAGGCAAGAAAAAGACCATCAACTCCATAAAAGAAGAAATGGGGGCTGAAGTCCAGAAACTGGTGGGGGAAGACCACAGAGCTGACATCGAGGCCATAGTTCCTGAGCTGAGATCTCCGTGTAGTTCAGCATTTTCCATTTTTAGAAAACTTCTGGACCTCGGCCAACTTCTGACTCAATAGTTGTCAAAAGGGTTCACAAAGACCAGCCAGCTCAAAGAGCTGATCTCTCCATCATTTTAAGCAAGCTCTAAACTAATGATATTGGGAGGGGGTGGGCAGGATTGAGGACACCTGCTGGGGCCAGTTAAATTCAAGACAGGGAAATCAGCTCAGATTCTAGTGATTGTTTTTGACGATTCCCAAGGAATCATCTTCATACATTTTCTCAAAGACACAGGACTATTATGAGGGCTTATTATGAAGAAGTTTTAAGAAAATTGTAAACACAAGTGGTGGGGAAAAGGCCAAGAAAATCGTGCCAAGGAATTTCACACACACCCTAATCCCCTCCCCTCCAAGAGTAGCCCTTCTCATTCAAGGGGACCAAGGGCTGCTGTGTGAAAATTTCGGGAAGCTTTCGCCCATCCACCCTACAATCCTTATCTTACTCTTCAGACTTTGTTGGGTCCTTCTGCCCCGAGAACATCCCAGAGGAGCACGACTGAGCTCCTCAAGGACGCTGTTGTGAGGTGGAAGGGCTCAGACTCCTTGTGGACGGGTTAGAGAAATGGAACCATGGCCTTTAGAAGTGTCAAGTTGCACCATTTTGATATTTTAAAGATGTTTCTATGAATTGACTTACCCTTGTATTCACAGACACACATTTACATGTACTGTAACTATTATGTATTACATAAAATTGTATTAGATATCATATATTAAGGAGCCCTGCTGGCACAGCACAATGGGTTAAGCCCTGGGCTGTGAGCCCAGCAGGCACTCTAAGGGAGAGGGATGGGGCATTTTGTTTCTATAGATTCATCGTCTCAGAAACCCATTTTATCCTAAAAGGTTGCTGTGAATTAGAATATACTCGACAGCTGTGGCTAGGACTGACATTAGATATATTTAGGTTTATTGTATTTATCTATTAAATAAACATAATTATATTTATATATACTATACTAATATATGATTATATATTCACT
>NW_022103896.1:77762497-77770002 GCF_000313985.2 Echinops telfairi | reverse complement strand
TAGGTATGTAGGGTGGGAACTTAAGACTTTGGCTAAAGTAAAAATAATTGTTGCTTTTATGAACCATATGACATTTTGACAGTGGTCCGTTCTATTGTTACTCATTGCCATGGTCCCATGTGTTACAGAGGAAAACTGTTGCACAGGGTTGGGGAAGTAGACTGCCACGTCTACCTCCCCAGGAGCCTCTGTGCAGAGCGACTCACCATACTATTGGTTAGGAGTCGAACACTGAACCATGTCCATCGCCCATGGACTCCCTGTTGCCATGGACTCAATTCCAACTCACAGCAAGCCTGCAAGACAGAATACAACTTTCCCATTGGGGTTCCAAGGCGGTAATCAAACTGCCTTCTCTTTCTCCTGTACAGCAGCTGGTGGCTGTGCACTATAGACAGACTACAGAGAGTCTGACTTTGATGGTACTACAACAGACTTGTTCACGTCACTGCTACTCTCAAATACAGATTTTTTTTTCCTCTTTAACTCAAAACCCCAAGACAAGAACATGCTTCCTTGCATTAATACTACAAATGGGGGTTCTTTGGGGTTTTGCTTGATAAAATCTGAAACCATCCATTCAATTGATCACAATTCCAAACAAAAGTGAAATTTCAGGCAGGTAGGAAGGTAATTAGCAAAAAGACAGGGCAGCTTGGAGACTCAAGCAAGGCTCACCAATGTGTTAAAATGGCCCCACCTCATCATTGTGAAGCCCAGGCCTCGTACGTTATATCTGTCTCTGCTTCTGTCTCACCCCCACATACCACTCCACTCAAAAATAAGCATCTACAACCAAATTCTCAAGTTCACCACAAAATACGATAGGACATGAAAATGTTTTGTGTTTTCATCAGCAAACAAAGTCAAAGCTTATTAACTTGTGTCAATGCCTTCATGGGCAATCTTATATCACAAGATGGAATTTATATACTCAATTTATATAGGTGTTGGAAGCAAGCAATATCCAATTCTTTGCGCATTCAACGATCAAATAATTGACATTAACAAGACAATTAATGGGTAAGAATCTAAATCAAAATATTCAAGGCAGGAATAAAATCAAGAACACGACAACATTTCAACATTCTGCCCACTTCAAAATGTCAGCTAAGGAATTTTTCTAATTTTACCTGAATATACAAGCTCTCAACTACAGCGCTTTCATACAAAATATTTTGTCTGTTTTTAGTAATTTAGTGAATATGTAGAGTTTATAGAATATATACACAGCAAAAGAGTACATGGAAACGTAGATGAGAACAATTTCCTTCTTTTATATACCCAAATATTACCTTCAGAAACAAAAAATTCTGCTAAATAAAATGCAGTCTTCACAGCATTTGGTGAATGGGAAATGGCTTCCTCTCCCCACTCAAATGTTGGTTTCTCTGGATGCCACTGGACACCATATACTGGATACTTATAGCCTACAGGAAGAACACATACAAAGGAGTTAGAATAGTCCAGAATAAGGGTCAGCAAATGGTGGCTCATGAGACATATGGTACATACACATGGCTTGAAAGTAAAATGGAATCTTTTAAAGGATATTATTCAGATAGTTGTGCTTTCATTCGTTCATTAAAATATATAGTTCTCAAATAAATTTTAAATTGTTGTGAGGAGCTAGGATTGGCTCTTCCATCTGAAAAGTTTGCTAACCCCTAGTCCAGAATGTTACATGCAATTATGTTTCATGTCTATGCAAAGACAATAGTTTCAGAAAAGTAAAATCATGTATTCTTCTTAAACACAAACTAATAATTCAGTTCAGTCAAAATGAAAATCCCTAATGAAATCTCTCACTAGTTTTCAATGTGCTACAGTAGAGGTCAGGGCCCTCGTGGTTACATGTTTGACTAAGATCCCTAAGGTCAGCAGTTCAAAACCACTCCTTGTCTTCAAGGGAGAAAGACAGGGCTTCTTCTCCCATAAACAGGTGCCATCTCGGAAACCTGCAGGGGCAGTTCTATCCTATCCTGTAGGGTCTCTATGAGTCTGTCTTGACACGGTGGCAGTGAGCAGCAGTAGAGGGACAGTGAATAGAGACTGAAATACGCTGCAACTATGAACCTACCACCATCACGAGGCCGTTGTAAGACTGCAGCACGCTTCCTTCTGTTAGGAGTTGGACTCAACCCAATGGTAACCTACAGCACAGGTTGCTGCATAATTCACTTTCCAGACAATCATAGTAAATTATCTTAGCCTTGGAGTACATAGTACTTCGACCATGAAGTGCACACTGTATTAGGGACACAAGTTTCTCTCCGATGGGCCTCTCTTTTCCCCTTCATCAGTGTTTTCACCCTCTTGCATAATAACTTATTGCTACGATAATGGGTCCTTCTGTAAATGAACTTGTCTCAGCCTACATTAGGTGAATTATTTTATGGCTTCCCGTGGCATTTTAAAAATAGATGTCAGCATTTAAAAATTGCTATGAAAAATTCTTGGTCACATAATTCAATTATTTTTAGAAAGTGGAAATATCTTTATAGGCAAAATTTAGATAATGCCTAGGTTTTGCATCAAATAGACAAAAAGAATTCCAGTGTGACTAGTCTGTGCCTAGAAAGCCCTTGTCAGGTGTTTTTCCAAATCTGGTGAATAAAGGGGATTTTCCATTTTGATTTTCCATGTGTGTTGTCCTGATCGGTAATGACACTGAGCAATTTCCCAGGTCTTTATACCAAAAAGTCAAACACATTGCCAATAGCCACCTCAAGTCTGGACTCTTTACAGAAGCAAAGCACCACATCTTGCTCCACCAGATCAGAAACACCACCCTTTCGGTTAAGAGATGAATACTTAACCACTGTCCCACCAGAACACCTTAGAAAGAGGGAACCGATTACAAGGAACCATATGTGACCTCCTCCCTGGGGGACGGACAACAGAAAAGTGGGTGAAGGGAGACGTTGGACAGGGCAAGATATGACAAAATAACAATTTATAAACTATCAAGGGCTCATGAGGAAGGGGGGAGCAGGGAGGAAGGGGAAAAATGAGGACCTAATGTCGGGGGTGTGAGTGGAGAGAAAATGTTTTGAGAATGATGTACAAATGCGCTTTACACAATTGATGTGTGTATGGATTGCAATAACAGTTGTATGAGCCCCTAATAAAATGTTTTTTTTAAAAAGTGATTTCGCTATAAAAAAAAATTATCAAGGGCTCATGAGGGAGGGGGGAGCGGGAAGGGAGGGGGAAAATGAGGACCTAATGTCAAGGGCTTAAGTGGAGAGGAAATGTTTTGAGAATGACGAGGGCAATGATTGTACAAATATGCTTTACACAATTGATGTATGTATGGATTGTGATAACAGTTGTATGAGCTCCTAAGAAAACGATTTTTAAAAAATCACCTTCTCTTACATAAGGTCCTTGATTTCCTCTAAAATCTTATCATTTTACTTTTCCATTTAGGTCTTTCATGCACCTGAAATTTATATTTTTTATATGACACCGAAGTACAAACTAAACCTACTGCCATAAACGAATGCAAATCACAGTGACCGTATAGAGTTTGCAAGGCTGGAACTCTTGACAGAGCACCTCGCTTCATCTTTCTCCTGGTGAATATGAACTGCAGACTGAAATTAGCAGTCCAATGCTTACCTGACAGTGCTATAAAAAGGCTCCTTTTCAATGACAGAGGGTATTAGTTTTTATTTTTCAAACATCACCAACTGTCCCAATATCATTTATTACACACACCCTCTCCTTTCTCCTTACTGATTTTCCATATAACATCACTTTGTCACCTATCAAGTATCCTTAGCTGTTCTATATGACCTGTGATTACAGATGCATCTTCACACACCAACACACTTCCGAACTCATACATATAGCTGGTAGTTATCCCAGTGATGCCAAGCCAGAATAGTATGCCTGCCTCAGTTCCAGGATATACTGGAAAAATAACTAATGCAATAACAAAAATAAAGGTGATGCAAACCAACCGAGGAACAGAGCAATGTCTTAGATATATGAGACAACATCAAACAATATAAATAACAAACCAACACACACACACACACACCAAAACGGCTCCAGAAATTGACCAAAACATATAAAAACTTCCAAAAGAAGAAATGACATTAGAATGGATAAGAGATTCAAAAGAATTTTGCATACCCAAGTCAATTACAGGTTTTTTCACAATAGCAAAACGCAGAATTTGATTATTTTGAAACATATTCGTTTATTATCTTTTCAAGTGTGTCTTATTTCTTTACCAACTTGTGTAATCATTCTAATATCTAAGATTTGGACAAGTTTGCTTCTACACCTATAATTTCTACGAGTTCTCATTTTTGGCATTTTGCTTCCTTGTGCATTCCTGGGTTTTAGCTATGAATTACGCATTTGTCTTAGGCTTTTAAGTGGAAATTCCTTGAGGGCTGGGGAAAACCCAGGTTCCTCCAAGGTGATTTACTTACATTTGCTTCTGCAGTGCATTGAGGACACTGCCAATTTGAGAAAATTTTAAGTAGAATTCTTTGAGATTTGTTGTTCTGTCCAGTTAGTACAATGCAGGCCAACTAGGCAGGCCTCTGATTACGAATGTCCATGGCTTATTGAACTCTTCCATTGTCTTAGTGCTAAAGGTTAAGACAGACAATTCTCCATGCGGTGCTGCAGGCTAGCTTCCAGGCATATTTTTAGTTCGCCTGATGTTGAAATTACAGTCATTAAGTCCTAATCCATGTTCATAGACCCTGACTTTTGCTTGAAGTTCTCCTGGTTCAACAATACTGGTTTACCGGTAATTAGTCCAGTTCTCTCATGGAGTTTCTGGCCTGGGTATCCTTATTTCCTTACCAGTGTATCATTGCTTTTAGAAAGAGATTTTTCTAAATCATTTTTTGTTGCTTATGAGAAAACAATCTGTCACAGTATTTAATTTGCCATATTGGTGGGAAATATGAGAGGGTTTGAAATTTTTCATTATCTGTTTATTCCATTTTTCCATAAACTATTTTTAAACTTTTTATGGTGAATTGGGTGAAAATGTACAAAGTATATCAATTTTACATTTAAAAATGCATATGTTGTATTTCCTCTCATTTATTTCCACCCCCCACGTCACACTGCATACCCGACTGCCTCTGTGTTTCTTGTTCGCGTTCCTCCTCCATTCCTAACCCTTCCCTGGGGAAACGCTGCCATGTTCATCTCAACTGGCTGATTACCTAAGGTGAGTACTCCCATCCTCATGTTACTGTTCCCCTTGCATAACTACGAATTATGGTTTGGCTGGTAAACAGAGCGGGGAGTGAGTTCATTTCCAGATCTGAAGTGTGTGATACCCCTCACAGTAATCACTTTTTCCTTTTACCTTCTTTTTCATCACACCCCCCTAGAAAATGGCTCAGGGGAGCTGAAATTATTTGAAACCTGCACAGAATCTGTCTTCTGTCACCAAATACACCCTAACCCTGTCATCGGTCTCCATCTCTAGTTCTCGGTGAAATGCCGGTTATTCTTTTTTTTAAAAATTGGTATCCTATAAAATTACTAAGTATGAAATTAACAAGCTGAATCAAGTATACACGCAATCGTATGATACTCACCTTCCATTGAGGAAATAAATTCGATCTTGCCATCTGTATTTGTAGTTATTACATTGAAAAACTCCCTCAACTTTCCATTTGCTGTAAAATTCTATGGTAAAAACATAAAATAAAATGAGTACTTCTGTAGTTAAACCACGCTAACTAATTTTATTATGTACTATGTGATACCTTCACGGAGAGGCTCCACTTGTGGAAATTTGCAGTCAGAGGCTCAGTAGAGAGTGACAACAACAAATCAACAGGAAAATTCTGGAACATTCTGCCCTGCGATGTAGCTGAAATAATTTAAGCACCAGAAAAGATAAAATTTTCTGAAACAGTTTATCTGTAGTGAGAGAAAAGCCATTATCGAGACATTATCAAAGTAATTAAAGGACGGGAGAACAGGTCGCTTCCACAGAACTCTAGTCAAATGGGATGTTCAAACATGCTCCTGGCTGAAATACTTTTCTTTCAGATGGTTAACATGAACAAGTAAAATTTTTCTCATACGAGGATTGCTTAGCAGGCTAGCCATAAAGATAAATAGTAAAAGAATTTGGGTTCCTTAAGCAGCTCTGAAAAACATTAGTAAAATTGTTGTGTGATTATATGTTTTCCCAGGAGCGTATCCATAATTTGAAACACACTTTCAAAAGGACTTCAGGCACCCAACCATGTAGAATGGATATTAATGAAGTCAAGAAATGTCTATGGAGGAAACAGCTCACAAAGGCAATGCATCTTAGTGGCCAAACACCCCAGGCTCTGGAGTCAAGTGCATAGGCTCAAATACCAGGAATGAGTTAAGAGCAATCTTGATAGTGTCCAAAGTTAATGTTTTCTTCATAAGCGCCCCAGTATTCTTGAAATATGTCTCTTTTATATAAACTGGGCTGCCAGCACATACAGCCCAAATAGTCTAACCTAATTCAGGAACTCTTCACAGGAGTTTAACACTGATTAGTGTAATATGAGAAAAGTTTTCGAAAACTATCAAGCATACTCTGTAGTATGACGACAACTACTTTCCTTCTAGAGTCCTTATGAGATCAAGAACCATGTGCATCATTTAGAGAATAATTTGTATTAATTAGTGCTCAGGATACAAGGATCAAAGGACTTAAAAGAATCACTACATGTGTATTCAACCAAGAGAAAAGCGTTGGCACTGGATTAATCCTAGCTAGCATTTACTGAACTATATGTAAGATACTTAGCACAGTATCGGGAGCGTATTATCTTAATTGTAAGATTGTACTTACTTCCTCACCAATAACCATGAGGACACTAAAAGCAGAGAATGGTTATGGGATGACCCCACGGCAAAGTGACCAAGCCAGGACTCAAAACTAGGGCCATTCCAGAGATCTCACTCGCATGGCCCAGTGGCCAGAAGTCATTGTTTTTTAAAGTTATCATTAAGAGTTATCAAATTCCAAAATCCACTAAGCAACTGCCATCAATTAGTATGAAGGTGATAGCCCACACCTTCAATCTGTGTAAATAATTGAGGAGTTCACAGATGCAGTGAGCATTTTTGCTTTTGCTGTTAGCTAGTCAGCAATGCTGCCCACCAGCATCTATTTCAAAAGGGCTGGAAACGGAACGCTGACCTCCAGTGAAGTTCAGTGGCAGTGACACGTGCTCCGTCTTCGTGAGTGTTAATAAATTCTCCTCGCTGGCCAAGATCGTGAGCTCTTCAAATCCAAGGCATGTGCCCCACACCGGAAAATAGTCTCCATTATTGAAACTCTTGGCAAGGTAAAAGAGAACAAAGTAAGTTCATGCTAGCTGTTTTGAAAACAAAAAGAGTATACATCAAGCTTATCGTTAAAAGGCAGGTCCCACCAGTGGTGTGAGTGGCAAAACAGGGAGGGTAAAGGGAGAATGGGTAGGAAAGAGGGAACCGATTACATGGAACTGTGTGTGACCTCCTCC
>NW_022103896.1:77736624-77761938 GCF_000313985.2 Echinops telfairi | reverse complement strand
GGTTTGAACCTACCAATCACTCAAAGGGAAAGCTGAGGCTGTCTACTCCTGTAAGTTTTAAAGCCTTGAAAACCTGAAGGTGAAGTGTTATTCTGTCCCACAGGGTCAAAAGCTACAAAGACACTTATTCATAAATTGTAATTTTTGCCACTTTGGATGCCTAGTTGTAAACCTTGCCCAATGCTCGCCACTCTGGTGGCAATGCGTTAAGCATCAGATCAATAATCTTAAAGCAGGCAGTTCAAACCCACTAGCCACTCAGCTAGTGGATTATATGAAGAAGAATGCAGTGTCAGATTGGAGGAAGACTTATTAACAACCAGCGATACGCATATGACACAACCTTGCTAGCTGAGGAGGAGGAGGATTTGAAACACTTGCTGATGAAGGTCAAGAATTGTAAGACTTCACTCTGGACTACAACTCGGTGTACAGAAAACAAAATCCTCACAAATGGACCAGTAGGTAACATCACAATAAATGGAGAAAGATTAACGTTGTCAAAGATCTCATTTTGCTTGGAAAAAGCATTCAAGAGATCAAACAGCGGGATGTATTGGGTAACTCGGCTACATAAGATCTCTTTAAAGTGTGGAAAATCAAAGATGCTACTTTGAGGACTAAAGGGCACCTGGCCCAAGCAATGGTATTTTCAATTGCCTCATATGCATGAGAAAGTTGGATATTGAATAAGGAAGATTGAAGATTTGATGCATTTAAATTACTGTGCTGGTGAAGAATACTGGAAAGTACCATGGACTGCCAAACACACAAACCAATCTGTCTTGGAAGAAGTACAACCAGAATGTTCCTTAGAATCCATGGTGGCAAGAGTGCCTCTCCACTTACCTTTGGACAAGTTATCAGGAGAGATCAGTCCCGAAGGGATAGTATGGTGGGTAAAATTGAAGGCCAATGAAAAGGAGGAAGCCCCTCCACAAGATGGATTGACACACTAGCTGCCATAAGGGCTCAACTGAGAAACAACTGTGACGATGGCACAGTGTTGGGCCGTGTTTCATTCTGGTGTCAAGAATCACTGGGAATTAGAACCAACTACAGGCACCGAACCATAACAGCAACTGAGTTTTCAAAATCACTGAATATTTGACCTAACTTTAGCCGCTAACCACAAAAATGAATTGTAACCATAACTTTCTAGAAGCAGGAGTCCCTAGGTGATACAAATGGCTCACATGCTCAGCTGCTAACCAAAAGGTAGATTGTTCAAACTCCCCCAAAGACACCTCAGAAGAAAGGTGTAGCGGCCTATTTCCTTAACACATGCCACTGAAACCCTATGGAACACAGTTCTACTTCGAGATACGTGAGGTTGCCAGGAGTCAGATTCAACTCAGGGGTAAATGGTCTGAGTTTTTGCTTCTCTAAATGCAAGAAATTTTCTTGCATAGATTATAAAATATGACCTACTAGGTACTCACTTGAAATAATGATCTTGGTTTTTGCTATTGTTCCTCACTGAGAAAAATAGAAAATTACATTAAGTCCTATGCCTCCTATACCAAGGAAGAAGTTTTAATTCTTTATTTACAGTTCTGCCCATCTGCATTTAGAAATTATAGAGTGCTTTCTACTTTTAGCTGTAGGGTTTGACTACATTTGTATGCCATTAACACAAAAGTACTCTCTGTTTCTAGCTGTACCATATTTTATTTTCAACTAAATGTAATTCCCTTGATTGCTGGGGCCAATTATTTATTAGGGGACTTGCAAATGGCCCAAAGAGCAAAAGTCATAGAATAGGCAAAAAATGACTCCAACAGACTTAACGCTTTTCCAATAAGAGTTTTGTATATCCCAATAGTTGTAACTATATAAGTAGCTCAAGGCTAGTTACTAAGCTTTTTTCCCTGTGCTTAGAAATCTCTAAGTAGCGAATTACATTTTTATTGTTGTTAAGAGAAGTGAAAGGAAAATAAAAAGGATCTTTGGGTCTGTCTTGTGGGTTGCCGGTTTGTTTTTAATTAAACATTACATGAAGTCTTTATATGCAAAAAAACAAAGGATTGACTACTTTATGATGTTCATACATGCATTTTAAATTATTCACATTGTAACATTTAAATTGTGTTCACTGGTTAGTGTTTCAAGACTACCTGGCTAACCTACACCGAGTGCACATCATCATACATAGGAGGCACCATGGGGAATGTCTCAAAGTGTACTGCAACCACATTTGGTAAAACATGAACAGATATCCTCAAGATAGGCTAGCTTCAGAATATAAATTCCTTGTGGGCAAGGACTTTGGTCATATTATAGAGTTGAATGCTAAATAAATGTTTTAACAATCCTACAACAAAGCACCCTAAGAGGTAGGAGAGGTCAGAGGCCATTTCAGCTGAGGTCCAAACCAAACCAAAGTCACTGCGACTCAATCAATTCAGACTCACGGCCACCCTCCCGAGCGCAACAGAACTGCCCCTCTAGGTTTTCACAGCTGTGAACCTTCATGCAATCAGAAAGCCTCATCTTTCTCCATCAGAGCAGAGCTGGGGGTTCCAAACTGCTGGCCTGGCAGTTAACAGGCTAATGCAGAACCCACCATGCTACTGGGGATAGAGAAAGTCAACAGAAAAATAACAGCACCCTAGTCTCAAAAGGTGGCTAAGATATGAAGTGATGGTCTAGATTACAGTGTAGGAGGTTACACGATGTATGCCTAAAATACTGGATCTACTCCAATTACAAAAGAAAAGGCTGGGAAGGGGCTACTGGGCACACTATGAAAGGTTTTGACTCAAAGACTATATAACAGGCTGCAGTTACTTTAAAAAAAAAAAAACGCAAGTGTGTCGCATGCTAAAAGTAGTTGGTTATGGAAATATTTAACAAGGGTGGGGAAATCTAGAATGAGCAAGTTTAATTAGAAAATGTCTTTAATGGTTTAGAGGAGAAACAATAAGAGTCTGACCAACGATACCAAAGGCAGGTCCAACCTAAGACGTTATACTGGGGGGTGGGCAGCAGGCGGCTCTGCCGGTAACAGGCTGAGCTCAGGCTGAGTGTGAGGAAAGGGTGTGAAGGATTAAAGGCGTCAGGAGGAGCTGAGAATTAATAACACAAGAACAATGCCTAGTTCATAATAAAAAGATAGTCTTGATCAACATGGTAGCTACTAAGCCACCATGAGACCCTGTCACATTAGCCAGCAGGCGATGAGAGATGGCCCGGTCAGTAGTGCTCTGAGAATTCCATGTGAGTGCCCGAATTACAGGCGAGGCAGCCAGGAGACATGCAGGTGTCCTACAGCGGTCTTATACGGAGAGTCTCACACATCAAGGTGGTGGTGAGGCTATAGGGTAACTGGGAGAGTGTAATATAGACTGAAGACTACTGTGTCATGGAAAGTTACAAAAACAAAACTCAAACCAAACCAAACAAACAAACAAACAAGCCCCCACAAAACTATCTGTAGTAGTAAACAATAACATACTTACCTGTAGGGCAAAGTCATAAAATAGCTTGGCCACTTTGGCATAATAGGAGTTGTTTAGGTGAGCACCTCCTCCAGGGAAAAGAATCCTAAAACAACAGGACACGGGGTGTTTCCCCCGGAAAAGGATATTAAAACCACTTCTTCTTATGACACAAGCAGATCATTAAGGCAAGTAAAAAGCAAAAAATAAATAAGCAAAACAGGATATAACCATTTTTGGAACGCTACCCACTCAGAAATGACCCTAGTGAACACCCATCCTAGCCTGGAGAAACAAAGGTACTAAGTAATCTTTGCTATTTGGAAACTCACAGTCTAGTAGACAACTTGGATGTATAAACTGCGGTAGAATCCTTGTTAGGAAACTCCACTATCAAAAGCGACTGAATGAAGCCTCACTAGCAGTTTTCCCTGTTTACTGACGCAGGATTAAAAAGCTGCCTCTGTCCAATTTTGTATGTTTAAACCCAAAGACTCTTCATAAAGAAAAGTTGATTTCTCTTCTAAGTAAGAAAATTCATTAGAACTAGACGTTGCCCTTTTACCTCTGCCTCGCAAACAAACTAGTACAGGATTTACTGCATAAGAAGTGCTTGGCCAGAGCGTTTCTGAAATTGTACTGGTATTTCCTGGAGCCACTCAGAAACAGTCCATATGCTCCCAATTTTCCCACCCTGGAGCCTGCTTTGACTGCCCGGGCTAAGCAAAGAACAAAGTGTGAGAAGAAATTAAGAGGAGGCACTACAGGAAACAGGGTGGGGAGATACAAACAGGGCTCCCTGGTCCCGTAAAGAGCCATTGCTGGTTGTCAATGTACACCGAGGAGCTGGATAAACTAGCTACCAGAACTTTCTTCCTGCCCATATTAACTATGACTTCTGATTCCTGTACAAACAGAAGCGCAGGTGGGGAGAAGGAGGAAGAAGCGAAGTGACTCAAAAGAATCACGGGGAGGCTCCCCGCTCACGTGGTGGCTGGACTTGCACCTCCTCGGGCGTGCCAGAGCATCAGGCACACATCCGCGGCTGCAGGGGTTTCACTCCCTGAACTGCCTTTACAGTGAATGTTTAAATGAACTGAAGGCAAAGGAATTTTCTAAGATAGCTTTATAAAGAGTCTTTATTTTTTTTTAAAAAATGAACATAGGCTTATTAATACACGGGATTAAGAAACTTTACAGTAAAAACAGCACTCCAACACCCCCTCACAATCAGAACCACTGTTAATAGTTTTATATTGATCTGACACAAATAGCTTCTTGCCCCAACCTTGAAAACAAAAGCAAACAAAATTTACTAAGGGTTCCATTTTGTGAATTGCCTTTTTCAAATGACGATATCACACAGTTCACCTAATAAAAGTGACTGAGAATAGCACCTAAAGATATCCTCATTTTAACTGCCTGCATAGTATCCTACCATGTACATATAATCTATTTTATTTAAACAAGTCCAACTGAAGGACTGCTGGCTGGTTTCTTAATTTTGGTTATTATAACAGTACTACAATCCATATGCTCAGGGATATGCTTAGTCTTCACACAAGGAGAAAAGTAAATTTTAAAAATAAATATGGTACATTTTAAATTTTAGTATGTACTGCAAAATTAACCCCCAAAACGCTATACAGTTTATATTACAATTAAGTAAGTATGAGAATACTTATTTCTTTAAATCCAAATCATAATGTAGTCACAAATTTTCTCTTCTCTACCAATGTGATATTTGAAAAAATGTTTTCTTAATTGTTCTAAGTAGCTTGCCTCTAAGTAGGAGTGGCAAACATTTCCAATATGCTTAAAAGCTTTTTTCTAAGAGCCAATCAATCATATCCTTTGTGGTCAAGCCAGAGGATTAGGAAGGGTTTTTTTCCCCCCTGTGTTCTATTCAAGTTACTGGCTGGAAGATAATTAGTAGCCTCAAACCCAGTTGCTTTAAATTGCCTAAGCAAATATTAAAAATGGCTTCAAAACATGTAAGCTAAGAATTATAGAACAAAGACTCTGTCACACATTTTTATGTGTAAATATATACTATGTGGGTCCACATAGCATGGATATATATTTCCTAACCTGCCTCCTACATTTCATAGGACTTTTGCATTTCATAGGACTCTGAACAAAATAATTCCTAAAAAAAGAATTCAGAAAACAAATGTGCTATGCCACTGGAAGAAAGTCACATAGAAACACCTCAGGCATACCTGTGAGATCCAGAATGCCACAGGACTACCTTGGTCATCCAGGTCTCTCACAAGTCTTTGGCCTTTGAGAGGGTAGTTTACCATTTGCCTATTGTTCTCCCTTGGTGGAAACGATATTTTAATTTTCTTATGCCGACATATTTCCGCCTTACAAAGGTTCCAGCATTCGTAGGTTTTGCTGCATTTAGAGGCAGTACTCTTCACAAACACAAACATGTCTGTATGCACTGTATCAAATCAATACTATACTCTCAACTTACCCATTAATAGATCTGAAGAGCTTTTCATACTCGTTATCTGTAAGATTAAGCCTGAAAATTATTAAAAAGAAATTGTTACAAAATATCCACTTCCAAGATTTAAGAAAAAAAGGCTCTAAATGAAGTCACATTATGCTTTTGAAGCCAGATAAAAGTTAATTCTTAAATTCCAGGTAATATTACCTCTCCACCTTCCTAGAGGTTTTTATAAAAGACATAAAAGCCAAACAATTGTATCATATTTTGTTCACTGGACAAATGAATATGATGATATTCTATGGCCTAATGTCATCTAATATTGAAAAGTATATATTAATATGCAAAACATTAAAAATTATGAAATCTGAGCACCAATAATTTTTCTGTGGTAGAAAGATATGGCAGTCTGCTTCCCTAGAGATTTAGAGCCTCAGAACCCCTATGAGGCAGTCTTATTCAGTCCTGTAAGAGCCCTATGAGTTGAAATCACCTGAACTGCAGAGGGTTTATTTTATTCACATATACTTATTTTCATTTCTCTGCTAGCCAAGAACTGCGGGAGGCCTTCAGAAGTATTATGTAAACACTAAACAAAGAGCTTGTTTATTTATTCATTTTTAGAGTTTTATTAATAGCATGTCTATCTTAAATCTCGGGAGCCCTGGTGGCTTAGTGGTGACACATTGGGCTGCTGACAAAGAGGTCAGCAGTTCAAAACCACCAGCCACTTCACAGGAGAAAGATGGGGCTTTCTACTCCCCAAAAGAGGGAGCATCTTGGAAACTCACAGGGACAGTTCGACCATGTCTTCCCAGGATCAGTATAAGTCGGCATAAACTCAATGGCAGTGAGTCTGATTTTGCTCTTTACCTGACATTTCTGAGTCCTGGTGAGTAGTGGATTACAGATGGACTGCTAACTGTGAGGTCAGCAGCTTCAGAAACCCAAAGCTCAGTTCACGATGCTGATAAAAACCACCAATCCTATAAATTCCAGTCACTACTTCATCCCACTCCCACCACGGTTGCAACTCTTCAGGAGTTACTACGTATTCTGTTCATAAGTGTTACCCATGTGGTCTAAGCTACAAGGATTGAAGCTGTCAAGGATTTCGTCTTGCACAGATCCAAAAATCAATGCCCATGGAAGCAGCCACCAAGAACTCAAACAACACATCCCACTGGGTAAATCTGCTGCACAAGATCTCTTTAAAGTGTTGAAGAGCAAGGGTGTCACTTAGAGGACCAAAGTACACTTGACCCACAGGTGGCATTTTCAATCACCTTATAGGCATATTGAAGTTGAACATGGAATAAGGAAAACCAAAGAAGAACCGATGCATTTGAATTATGGTGCTGGCAAAGAATACTGAAAGTTTCATGGATAGCTTGAAGAACAAAAAATTTGTCTTGGAAGCAGTGCAGCCAGGATGTTCCTTAGAAGTCAGGATGGCAAGATGTCATCTCATGTTTAGACTTATGATATGGAAAGAACAGTCCCTGGAGAAGGACATTATGCTTGGTAAGGTAGAGGGGCAGCCGAAAAGCAGAAGACTCTGGACAAGACAGATTGACACTGTGGCTGCCACAGTGGACTCAAATATAAAAATAATTGTGAGGATGGTGCAGGGCCGGGCAGTGTTTCCCTCCATTGTATGTAGGGTCACCATAAGAAAGAACCGACTCGAGGGCACCTGAGAGCAACATCTGTGTCTCTGTATTTCCCAACAAGTGATTGGGTGGGACTATGCAAACAGGGCACGTGTGACACTACTAGAGAGGGTTGGTCAGTTTTAATTGCTACTCTCCTGCCTCTGAGGATAAGACATCTCAGAAGCAGGAACAGAGAGAATGCCTGGGACCCTTAAGGAAGAAGAGGCACCGGTGGAGAATGTCTGAAACCCCTGATTGATAAGACAGGAGCCAAGACCAGAGGTACAAGAGGCTGCGGCCCAAAGACCATGGGACAGAGCCAAGGAATCATGGTGGGATTCCTGGGCCACACAGGCAGAAGCCAAGGGACTACATGGCTGAGAGTCAGAGTCGCTGTTGTAGACCAATGACTATATCCTTACTATTTACTGATCCTGACAACCAATTAAACAGCTGCAACGACGGGCTCAGATTTGGCAGGATGGCACAGGGCTATGCCGTGTTCCATCAGTGGTACTTACTATAGAGGGGCTATGACTTGGAACTGACTAGAGAGCACCCAACAACAATTGCCAGGCTATTGATGATTTTAGCTTCTTCCCTCTGAGAAAATCAACTAGATTAATCTGTGACAACTAGCTACAATCTTTATTTAGACCACAGCAAGATATGCTTGTTCTTTAAAAGGATATAGTAAATTCAAGAACAATTGAAGAAAGCTCATATTGATTTGTCAAATTCCTGCAAGAACTCTCCTACATTTAGCAATTTTCTGTTATTCCTATTATCCTTATTCCTATAAGAAAGGAATAAGACATAGACTGTCTGAGCCATTTACAAAGGAAGTTGGAGATTTATTATCAGATAAGAAGCAAGGCTCATAATTTCTACCCCAGGGAAAAAGGTTTGGTTTGCATTGGTTTTAGGGTAAGGGGAGCAGGAAGATTATCTCTCTCATTAATAAGTAGGTAATATATTTTTGTAGACCATATTATGTAGAACTCTGCTTTCCTCTAAATTCAAATGAACCTCCCTACTTAAGAAGTCCCAGTCTATGCATAAATTCACAATAATATCCCCCTTTTAACAGAGAAGGAGCCCTGGTGGTTTGTGGGGTAAACATTGGGCTGATAACAACATGGCTTTTGATTCAAACCCACCAGCCAAACTCTGCAAAAGCTGTTTGCTCCTGTAGAGTTTTATAGTCTCAGAAACTCTAAATAAAGTTTTACTATCTCCTATATAGGGGGTAAAGGGAGAACGACAGGGCTTTCTACTCCTATATACAGTTACAGTCTCAGAAACTCACAGGGCCAGTTCTACCCTGTCCTACAGGGTCACTGTGAGTGAACATCCACTTGATGGCAGTGCGTTTGGTTTTGGTTTATATAGGGGGCTTCGGAATCCCAGGACATTTCATTGTGTTCATTCAGGACTTATACATGGATCAAGAGGCAGCTGTGTGAACAGAACAAGGAAATAACCCATGGTTTAAAATCAGGATAGATGTGCATCAGGGTTTGTATCATCTCACCAGATTTACTCAATCTGCATACTGAGCAAATCATCAGAGACAGTGGATTATATGAAGAGTGTGGCATCAAGGTTGGAGGAAGGCTTATTAACAATCTGTGATAGGCAAATGGCACAAGCTTGCTTGCTGCAAGTAGGAGGACTTGAACTTTTGATAAGATCAAGGATTACTGCCTGCAGTATGGATTATACGACTCAGTGTAAAGAAGATTAAATCCTCACAACTGGATCAATAGGTAACACAGTGCTAAACAGAGAAAGGGTCAAGGAGTTCATCTTGTTTGGATTCACAATCAATGTTCATGGCAGCAGCAGTCAGGAGATCGAACCACACATTGTATTAAATAAATCTGCTGCACAAGACCTCATTAGAGTACTGAAAAGCAAGGATGTTACTTTGAGGACTAAGGCGCACCTGACCCAAGTCATGGTATTTTCCATCGCCTCATATGTGAAAGTTGGGCATTGAATAAGGAAACCTGTAAAAGAATTAATGCATTTGAATTGTGGTGCTGGGGAAGAATATCTTAAACACCTGGGCTCCAAATGGACTAAGTGGTCTGTTTTAGAAGCACAGTCAGAGTGCTCCTTAAAGGCAAGGAAAGGCGTCCTCTTAAGCAACTTTGGACATGCTTTAAGGAGTGACCAGTCTCTTGAGAAGGACATCATGCTTGGATAGGGGGCAGCAAAAAAGAGGAAAGCCCTCAATGAGATGGATTGACACAGTGGCTACAACAATGGTATCAGGAAAAGGGATAATTATGAGGATGGTACAGTACCGTGCGGTGTTTAGCTCGGTTGTGCAGAGTCGCTATAGGTCGGAAAGGACCAGATGGCACCTAACAACACATAGGGTCACTGTGAGTCAGAATCAACTTAATGAAGTGGGGGAGGTCCCTGGTATTCTGCCAGCCTAACCTCCCTACATGCACCCACAAAACAGGAACTAACCAGCCATAACCCAGACTCTTCCCCATGGCTATTTCAACTATGGGCCTGATCAAAATGACAGTTCCCGGGTGGTGCTAACTATTCACTTGGCTATTAACTTAAAAATTAGTAAGTCTGAGAAAACCCCCTGCTCCCCACCCCTGGGACCCTTGTTGCTATGCTTTTGTTGTTAGCTGCCATCACAGTGACCCAACATGTACAACAGAGTGAAACACTGCCCAGTCCTGCACCATCCCCATAATCACTATTGTGTGTAAACCTATTGTTACAGTCACTATGTCAGGCTATCTTATTGATGGCTTCCATAGCGTAACAGGAGCTCTGGTGGCCCAGTGGTTACACATTGGACTGCTAACTGCAAGGTCAGCAGTTTGAAACCACCAGCCTGCCAGAGGGAGAAAACAGAGCTTTCTACTCCAGTTAAAAGTTACAGTCTTGGACAGTCACAGGGGCAGTTCTACCCTGTCCTATGGGGTCGCTATGAGTCAACGCCGACTGGATGGCAGTGAATTTGCTCTGGTTATACTTTGATGTTATTGATTGAGATGTGCCCTTCAAAAATATGTGTTGGCATCTGAACCCTTCAACCTGGGAGAAAAGCCCTTGGGGGCTCGATTAAAGCACTTGACTATTAACCTAAAGGTCTGCCACTTGAACCCCTCAGTCCAGCTGAGGGAGAACAATGTGGCAATCTGCTCCCACAGAAATTACAGTCCTGAAACCCTCATGAGGAAGGCAGGTCCACTCCGTCCTGCAGGGTCACTAGGATACTGGGTTTAGATTTTGGTGATTCCGATGAATATCAGATCCTCCCACTTGGGAAGAAGGTTTTCTTTGTCATGTTAATGCAACCACAACTTGTGGGTGTTCCCTCAGCAGATTTTGAGCTAAAAAAGAAGCATTGTAAATACAAAGAAAGCCCACATGATGGCTCCCCTTCCCCTCAGTTCAGATTTCTAGCCTCCTAAACTATCAGGAGGCGTCCTGATGGGAAGAGATTATTAGTTGGGCTGGCAACCTCAAGGTCAGCAATTCAAAACCACCAGCTGCTTTCTACTCCTGTAAAGAGCTCCCGGATCTGAAACTCAGAGGAGCAGGTCTCCCTGGATACTGTGTCAGAATCGACTACATGGCAGGGAGTGGATGTGAGGTGAAACTGTAAGGAACCCTGGGGCATAGTGGGTTATGTGCTGGGCTGCTAACTGCAAGGTCAGCAGTTCAAAATCAACTAGTCCACAGAAGAAGGATGAGAGTGTCTACTATTTTTAAAAAGTTGTGGCCTTCGAAAACCCACAAAGGCAGTTCTATCTTGCCCTATAGGGCCACTATGAGTCAGAATCAGCTCAATGACAGTGAGTTAGAAACTGTGAGACAATCAATTTGCTTGTTAAAATCACTACCTGTGATGACAGCACTCAGAAACGCAGACTCCTAAGCTGAAGGTACTTGAATGCCGACAGGCACCATCGCCAGGCTTTTGTCCTAAAGACCCATAGTGTGCAAGTGTTCCGGTTTCAAAACCAGGCTCTTCCTGTGCTCTACCACCCTGACATCATACAACACTGTTGGCTCTTTCAAAGATCGTTTACATCCTGCAATCCCACAACCCAGGCCCTGAACAAGAGCTTCTTTCTTTACATCTAGCCAATTACAACAGGCTCTGAATTGGTCCGGACTCTTCACAGACTCACCCCCAAGTCATTAACACTGGAGCGGTACAAATGGTGAATGCGTTCAGCTGCTAACCAAAAGGCTGAGACTTGAATTCACCCACAGACACCTCGGGAGAAAGGTCTGGTATTCTACTTGCAAAAATCAGCCACTGAATGTTTACGGAGCCCGGTTAGATTCTGACAGACACACTTGGAGTTGCCACACATTGGAGTCGACTGAGATTGTAACTGGTCTCAGAGAGCAGTAGTGATTCTGAGGTAGAATTCCCACCTTCCCTTTCAGGAGACCTGGTCAGCATCCCCCTGCAGACCCACCACGTGTTAGTCAGTACAGAAGCTCGCGTGTGCTATGTTGCTGCAGAGATGGCTACAGAGCTTCCAAAGAGAGAAGAGCCGATTGTTCTAAATTTGGAAGATAGCCAGGAGTTTTCCACTCTGTTCAAACCCAGTGTGTTATCGTCTGCGTTTCCAAAGCCTATGTCATTTGGAAAATGAGATCTGCTACCAAAGAAATTAAAGATGAAAGGCCAAAATGAAATGCTTACCTTGGAACAGAGATTGCTGAGTTAAATGAAAAAGATCAAGTAAGAAGATAATCCCTATGACACTAATTTGTGGAAAATATCTCTAAAATATAATATTTACATATATATTAATATTTTATTTAAACAGTACTTTTTCTTTTGAATTTTTTTCTTTACTGAATCATTTATAAAGACAGGTTATAAATAAAATAATCATTTATAATGTAGTTTCGGGGGGCGGGGAGATGGGGTGGCTAGGCTAGTCCATGACATACTCATTCTGACTGACAATATATTATAAATTACATCTCAGGCATCGTTAATTATAAAAATTCAACTCTCAAAATCAAAATGAGATGAATCATTTCATTTCCAATGGCCCATATGACTGCAAAAGTCAAAATCAACCCCACTGCCATCAAGTCAATTAGCACTCACAGTAATCCTGTAAAGTTTCTGAAGCTATAAATCTTTAAGAGAGCAAATAGCTTCATCTCTCTCCCACAAAATATAGCTCCTTAAAACTGCAATACCAATAGTGTATTGCAACACTGCTATATTTGTCATTTAAAAACTTTTGCAGTAGAATGTGAAAGCATTGTAAAAGTCACATAAATTAATCTCTCCTGTTTCCCTATTGTAACACTATGGAATAAAGCTGTTTATGTTTTATATTCTTCTACTTTATTGATGTTGTGACAACTGATGAGGACCATTTATTTGGGGGCAAAGGAAATGCTGGCTTATCCTTGGTGCTAATATCTATGACACACTTCTAATGATGTTACAGTTACACACAGCTACGGATACTACACAACCTAATGAAAGACTCTAAGCATTATGTTTGTGGCAGAAATTAAGCACAATGTTACTATAGCTAGATAACGAACAAATATGAAACATTCACTTTTATACAGAATGTGATAAATAGCAAACCATACCTTATTGGTACGACCCTTGCACCTGCAGACTCCAAATATTTTACATAGGATGCAGCAATGTAGTACTTTCCAAAGCTCCTCATCTTATTTTGGGTCTTTTGCATTAATACTCCTAAATAACAAAACAAAAATAACTTTAGTTTTCATAAAATTTCCTTTTTTCCTGCTCAGAAGTAAAACCTAGCCCAGTAAAACTTTACCAGTTGAAGGAACTAAATATGAGATTTCTTCTGTAAGTGTATTCACAGAGTTGGGGAGGCTTATCTGCATTGTAAGTAGCTTCCCCACCCCACATCCGAGGCCAAATAAGACCTAAAAGCATCCTTCCTGTACCTTAAAATACATTTCAGAGTAAACCTACTCCATTGCCATCCAGTTGATTCTAACTCATAGCAACCCTATATCCCAAATCAAACCCACTGCCATTGATTCCATTCTGACTCACAGAGACACTATAGGGTGGAACAGAACTGTCCCTATGGGTTTCCAAGAGTGTAAATCTTTACAGAATCAGACAGCCTCATCTTTCTCCTGTGAGCAGCCAATGGGTTTGAACCACCAACCTTGCAGTTGGCAATCCAATGCTTTTCAGCATGTTCAGAGGCCCTGAATCAAGTGCCATCAAAAGTCAAGGAACCCATCCACCTGACAGGGCCCTCCCTGTAAGCCAGGGAGAAAGCAACAGAAAATGAGATCAGGGCAATAACAGATCAGGCAGGAGTCACATTCCAAAGGGTCTTCAAATCTTAATAAATTCTACAAGACCAGAAAGGCTCTACCCCCACTTGCCTCTTTGGCTTCTCCTAGCTTTTTATCTGTGCTTAACCACACTAGCCTTTCAGGGGCTCAAGGAGCTTGGCACATGCTCCTTGCTCCATCTAGAATATCCTTGCCCCTCCAAAGATCTAGTTCCTTCTCCCATGCTTTAAAACATCTGGAACACTCAGCACACTTGCAGTGATTCTACAGGTCTCCTGACAGGAAGGGCCGTTGTCTGTGTTATGCATTTTTGTATTCCCAGTTTCTTTTATGATCTGACATTAATTCGGCAGTAACTGACATTTTAAGGAGCTCTGGTGGCATAGTGGGTGACTAGTTCGTTACAAACCACCACATCAGCCATTGGACACCATCAGCAGCTCTGTGGAAAAAAAGATGAGGCTTTTGATACCCCTAACGTATTACAGTCTTGGAATCCCACAGACAGTTCTATGCTGTCCTCTAGGGTCACTATGAATCAGAATTGACTCAATGGCAGTGAGACCTCAGGAGCAATAACAGCCACATATTATAATGATCTGGTTTAATAAGGCGTCTCCTCAGCGATAAGATAATCTTCGATGAGGAAAATGAAGTGTGGCTGAGGAAAAAAGAATCAAGGTGTGCCAAGGGGTAAGGAGGCACACCCACAAATATATCGGGGTACCAAGGGACCCCTGCTGGTGCAGTGGTTATGTGTTGGGCTGCAATGCGCATGGTCAGCAGTTGGAAACCAGCAGCAGATCCTCGGGAGGACCACTGAGCTTTGCTCGGCCATAAACAGTTTCAGAAACCACAGGAGGTCGCTATGGGTCAGCAGTGACTCCATGGCAGTGTTTGGAGAGGTGGGAACACAAGATTCAAGAAATGAATTGCACCGGATAATTAAGTTCCACCTACAGTCCTCCCTCCCGTCCTCTGCCTTATACATGTATACTCACTTTTCCCGTTCCGAGGAAAGCAGTAAGGCTGTACTCCCTACCCTTCAAATCTGACCAAAATATCACCCACACTCTAAGGCCATTATACAACTTCTGTGGCTTCCATGTCTTTGAATACCCTATACTCCCTAGGCTTTCTACTCCTGAGATGAATTAGTCTCAGAAATCCATGAGGGGTGTTCTACCATGTCCTGTGAGTCTGCACTGACCCCACGGCAGTGAGTTTGGATGTTTTGGGTTTTCCTCTGACTGACAAAAGAGAAAAGAAGCCCTGGTTTTCTTTTGTTTCTCCTCTTTTCTGGACTCGCTATTGCCAACAAAGTTGATATAATTATACTTTCAGGTTTGTTTGCTTTGTTTTCTTTTCTTAAAAGAACCACCCTTCACCAAAAAAAAAAAAATCTGTGGGCTCCTTAGAGAATCCAATACTTTAAAATAGCAATGTCCCAAATACTTATACACAGTTCATTTGAAAGTTGGGCACTACCCATGCACGTGAAAAATACTACTAATTTACTGTTTGGTTACAGGAAGAAATGCTCATCTTTGTGGAAGAAAAAATAAATTGAAATAGTATGCATGGCATAAATCCACAAAGAATGTAAACTTTATTTTAATTGTCCACACGTAAATTGCTTCGGGCAAATTTCAAACCCTGCCTACATTCTCCCTGGTAGATTTCCCCCTATCCAGTGTCTATCAAGCAAAACAACAACATAAACAAAACGCCAATCTCACTGCCATCAATCTCTTCCATTCATAGGACAGAGTAGAACTGACCTCGTGGGTTTCTGAGGCTGGAAATCTTTACAAGAACAAGAAGCCTTTTTCTCTCCTGCAGAACCTCTTAGTGGGTTCAAAGTGCTGACCTTGCGGTTAGCAGCCCAATGCGTAATCCACTCCACCACCAGGGCTTCTCCCAGTGTCTCTAGTCCTGCAAAAATCAGTATGAAACTGATTTACTTCTTCTAACACACCCATTTGCAGAAACGAATTATCACAAGCTTAATGTTGCCCACAAATGAGATTTAAGTTAGGATAATACACAAATCGCTGCTGCCCCCCAGTGCTGTAGATGTAACAAAGTCAAAGTAAACCTTAATTTCTTTTGTTACCTAAATCGACTCAAATCTTACCATTTAACGATCTGTACCTTTAAATTACCCTCAGCCAGCAAATTTATAACAAATACAATTCAGACATACTTTGTAGAAACTGCATACTTTGTAGAAACTCCTAGTTATACATAAAAAGATAAAATGCACAAGATCCTTCCTCTCTTAAAACTTCAAGAGTCATATTCATGTGAATTGACATCTGCTACATTTCAGTATAATCTAAATGATATCCGAACTCCATTTGTACGTTAAAAACAGTGCACTGGACTCAAAGGAGACATAGGAGTTCTAGCCCAGCTGGAAAAGTCAAGCGATGGCATGCATTCCCCCAAACCCCACACGCCCTTGATTACCAATGATGGGCTTCTTCTCGGTGGTGCCGCCGAAGGGTGCGGATAGTACAAGACAAGCTGCTCCGCAGAGGAGTAAGCACAGCAGCCGGAGTGCGCTGGCCATGGTGCCCGCAGCCTTTGCAGCCCCGACCCGTCACCTTTCCAAAGAGCCGGACTGAAAGAGGGCGGGGCGGGGCGGGTACGTCAGGGGTGGGCTGGGCCGGTACGGCAGGAGTGGGCGTGGCTCCTCTGTGTCGGCCTATAGAAATGTAGTTCCGGCGCGCGTGCGCAGCGACCGTGGCCGCGGGGCGGGATCAAGCGAGTGGCAGCGAAGCGTCGTGGCTACGCCCATTCTCCTGGCTCCTCTAAGGTGCAGCTACCCCTTCCTCCGCGAGGCGGATACTCGCTGAGGCGTCTTCTGAGACATCCGCCTGAGGTGAGTCCCAGCAAGGCTCCGCCTTCAGCCTGCAGCGGAGGACGCAGCCCACTAGGGAGTCCGGAAGTCTAGCGAGAACCTTGAGCAGGTTCTCCCGCTGAAAAGGCCGGGCCTTCTCTTTAGGAATGCTGCCTGCCTAATTTGACACTGCCGCGTTCCAAATAGAACGGACGGTGGCTGCCGAGGGCAGGCGAGCTGCAGTCCAGGTGTGAGAGTCCAGAGGAAGAGTAGTCTCGCCTTGCCTCGCCTCACCTCGCCTCACCTCAGAACTGGTTCGAGGCGGGCCCAACCCCAGGCATCCCAGCAAAGGAGATCGGCCCAACCAGCCGCGCCAACGATGCCTACCTCTGATAAACGCCGTCCGTGCCAACCGCAGACGTCCGCCAGGGCCTCTGTTCGTCTTGTTCGGGAGCACGGGTGGCCCAGGGGTTTAGGCGTTGGTCTGCCTAGAATGGGATTTAAATTAGGAGTATACATACATAAGGAGGTTAGAGGTTCAAACCCTAGCTGCTGCTCTCAAAGAGACTCCCAGCTGTCCAGTCCACGGCGACCCACTGTGCTCCCTTGCCTGTGGGTTTCCGAGACTTTAACAGTTTTAAGTATTTCCAGGAGTAGAAGGTGTCGAAGGGACTAGTGGTTTTGAACCTCTGATCTTGCAGATTGCAGCCCAACGTGCAGCCACTATACCACCACTGCTTGCTGCTACCCTAGTAGAAGACTTAACCTTTCCTATGAATCTGATGCTACAGAGTTGGGGTTTAGGTTTCCTAGTCATTAAACGTGCCTTGAGGTTTTCAGTGTAAAACTTTAGAATTGGACACTTCCCGCATTTCAGTGGGAAGATAGGAAAAATAATATCCTTTTTCATTCAACTGCTTCAAAACAGTCGTTGAAAATTTGTCTTTCAAAAAAAATTGTCTTTCAAAAAAAATTGTCTTTCAATTCAATGTCCATTTTTCATGAACATTTTGAAGTTTCTTGTATTTTTTCATTCATGACCCAAGTGAAATTCAGAATGAAATTCATCTGAAGTATGAAATATAGTCAATTAACATGGCCCCTGTAACCATAACTGCTTATGTGATGGACTCTGTGTTGCTATAATCCCATTTTGGACGGTGTTCTCTATTGAACTAATGAACATGATTAGGGTGGGATTGACTTTGGCAGAGGGTTCGCCTTGGTTCACAACCTTGGTTTCCTTGGGGCCTCTTTAGACTCTACTAAAGGGTGGGGCTTAAGACACCACCCTTTAATTCCAACTACTTTCTTCCCACCCACTTTACTTGAGGAAATGATTTAAAACACTATCCTTTGTTTTCATTGTGAGTATGGTCAAAAAGACAAACACCTCCGTGTAGAGGTCATCTGGGACACCAAAGTCTAAAAACCATTGGAAGAGTAAGTCAAAAAGGGCAGAGGTCGCTGAGACCAGATGCACCAGAGACTGGGCTCCCGAGACTCAAGAACAGTGGCCAGAGTAGGGGATGCCTTCTCATCTGGTCCTAGACTGGGAAAATTAACAGGCTTGGCCTGTTGGTCTCCTTGGAAGCAAAAGCCAAGGGAGCACCTGGCTGAGAATCTGAAGACTAGAGAGCTTTGGCTGCTGCCTGAGAAATGTTTCTGTGGATCAATGACTGTATATTTACTGTTTGCTGATCCTGGCTTATGATAGCCTATTAACTTCCCTAATAAACCCTCTTCATTGTGAGTATTGTTTGTGAGTTCTCTGTGACCATTGCAACGAATTATTTAACCCAGCGTAGAAATAAGAGTGCCAGGAGATGAATGGTTTGGTGTCAGTGAGGCAGACTAGCAAATGAAACTCCATTTTTGTTAGCTGCTGAATGACCTGCCTCCTTCCCCCTCCCATCTCGGAAAGTCCCACTAGTGATTGATTTTAGATTGTACTCTCATGTTCCCAGATTTAGGACACTCCAATTAGTTTAGACTATTCTTCAATATATTGTTTGTTTTAAATATGGTTCCTTTTGATGTTGTAATCTGAATGGTGTAGTTAATCTTGTTACGATAACAAGGATGTTAGAGTCAATTTTGGTATTGTTTCATGATAAAGGAATGTATCTTGTAATGCCTGCTTGCTCTTCTTGAAGTTACCAGAATGTTATAATCAGTGCTGTACCCTGTAACGCTTCCTAACCCTAAAGAATAGTAACATTAATTTTGCTTTCTGCTTCTGCCCATGCTTGCTTAAGTCCTAGACAAAGAATGAGTTTTTGTCTTTAAAGAGGGACTGAAATGTTGACTCAGGACTGCAATCAAAGAATTGCTTTTAAATTCTAGCAGCCCGGTTATAACTGAATAAACACTCTTCTAAATTATCAAGACATTATAGTGGCTGTCATTTATTTGAACCCATAGGGTAAAGAAGGATGGAGATTGAAGTCCTATCTGACCCCTGCCTGATGGCAATACAGACACCTGAGGAGGGAAGATATGGCCAGCTGTCTACCGTGCTGTTTATTACAAAGAGTATACGAAACCTGATCTGTCAAGTAATGAGGATGCAGAAGTGAACTGAACCATGTCTTTTTCACATGAAATCTACAAAAGGAAAAAAATCTGACACATCAGAACCGTATTTATGGAGCAATCTAAAGCAAACTTAAGAATGTATTTCAAGAAAAGTGAATGCAAAAAGTTTTTTTATTTGATAATACATTAATTTATAAAGGTATGGTGAGAGAGAAATCCAGAGAGTATAATGAAAGGTATTTCACTGTCTCTAATATAATTGACATAGATTCTTCGTAAGGATGAAAATGTGGTCCTGGGTTACTGTGAGCCTGAGTCTAAGCTGAAGATCAGCATTTCTAAACCACCAGCGGCTCATGGGAAAGAGATGAGGCTGTGTACTCTGGAAAAGACTTACAAACTTGGACACCCACAAGGACAGTTCTACTCTGTCCTATAGGGTCACTATGAGTTGGGATTGACCTGATGGCAGGGAGCTCGAGTTTTATAGAAAAAAAATTAAATGACAACTGGGCATTCTATAGGAAAACTCCAAACTCCAGGTGAAGTAAAGATGTAAATATGAAAAACAAAATATTACACTTTATATGAAATTACCTTAGTAGTAGGAAGTATTTCATTAAAAGTAGGATAAAATCCAAATCTTAATGGAGTGATTTCACAAAATTATAATTTTTTTTAATTTGGGTAAAACTATAAACAAATTTTGGAAAATGTTTGCAAAGTAGAATTTTCAAAATATTCATTTCCAGAGTATACAGAGAACTAAAATCAATATGTAAGGACAACTCAATTTTCACTCAGGTAAAAAGTTACAGTGTTGGAAACCCACAGGTTATTCTACCCTGACCCGTAGGGCCATGATGAGTCAGAATCTACTCCACAACAGTGAGTTCTTGAGTTTGATCCAAGATAAAAATTTCAAATGGAAATTTAGTAAGGGATAATGAAGAAAGTAAGGACATAAGGGTGGAGAAAATGGAGATCCAAAGATAGGCTTCCAATCTTATCCAAGTTGTGACACAAAACTATCAGGGAAAAATCAGAGGAGTAAGAAGAATGACTTTAGTCAGGTTATTGCATCAGGGAGAGTGCCCCAGATCTGAAGATCAGAATGTCTCCGCAAGGTGGTTTTACCTTAGATTCTTGGGGGAGGGGAAAACACATGGATGCAATGATTTACAGGTAGAGTTGTTTTGCTTAGTTATCAGAACAGAAAATATTTTTTCCTAAAGTTAGCCAGTTTCAGAAGGTCAAATGGTTCTAAACTGAGCTAATTAATCGTGAGATAGAATGAGAAGTTGCAGGGTCTGTGGTTGGCCTTTTGATGACTTAACTACTAAGGGTAAACCCCTACCAGCCCCCCCCCCCAAAAAAAAAAAAAGCTTTGTGCTGGGCGGAACTTAATAGTACTGCTAGGAGAGCATTGAGCAGCTTGCTGAGTTAGTGCACCCAGTGGCAGTTAACTGATTCTCCTGAGCAAACACCATAGGGAGTAGCCTCTGTGTGAGTGTTTATATTACGAATCCAAAACCTATCACCTTCGAGTCCATTCCAACTCATAGTGACCCTATAGGATGTAGGAGGACTATCCTATAGATGCAAGAAAGCAGACAGCCACATCTTTCTTCTACAGAGTTGCTGGTGTAAGTGACCTGCCAACATTTTAGTTAACAGACAAATATACCACCAGGCTCCCTCTCTCTCCTTCTTTCCCTTTTTCTGTCTCCTTCCCCCACCTGGACTCATATATACTCACTGCCATCAAGTAAATTCTGACTCATGGTGACCCTGTAAGACAGGGTTGAGCTGCCCCTGTGAGTTTCCACTGTAATGGTTTACAGGAGTAGAAATCCCCATCGTAGGGAGGGAACACTAGAGTTGATTATGATTATACAACTCATTTTTAAAACAATTTAACCAAGGAAGGATGTGATATGGGAATACTATTTTTTTTGGGGGGGGGGATACTATTTTTTTTTAAATCACTAAAAAACATAAGAAGAAGAAACCAAACTTAACCAATGGTTATCATAGGTGAAGGGAAAAGAGTTGTTACAAAGGGGGCATTGAGTCTATGTCAATAGTGGTAGAATAATTTGGAAAAGGATATCAATAGTGGCTGTACAGTACAAAGAGTATAATCACTGACACTGAATTACACAAGTAGAAGTTATGGAATTGGAGAATGTTCTGTGGTGTATGTTTTTGCCACAATTTGGAAAAAAAATAATAATTGCGTGAATAACAATGATTATAAGGAAGAAGAAAATGTTCTAAAATTCAATATGATGACAATTATACCACTCTTCTTGGTACGACTGAATTATTGAATTGTATGACATGTGGATAAAGCATTAATAAAACTTTTTTTTTTAAAGAAGAAAGAAAGAAATCCCTGTGTTTCTCCCATGGAGCCCCTGGTGGTTTTGAACTGCTGACTTTGTACTTAGCAGCCCATGAGCAAGCAACCACTATGCCACCAGGGATCCCTCCTTTCTATATATTGAATATAAACAACAACAAAACAAAACAAAAAATCCCTCATTACCATGAAGTCAATTCTGACTCACAAGAGACCTATGAGAAAGGTAAGGAAAGATGGGGCCTCTACTCTTGTAAAGAGTTACAGTCCTATAGGGTTTCTTTGAGCCAGATATATTGAATATACTTCATGATAAGTCTGTCTTGGAGGAAATAGAACCAGGATGTTCCTTAGGAGTTAGGACATTAAGTCTTTATCTAGCTTACTTTGGACATATCTTCAGAAAATAGCAATCACTGGAAAAGACAATCAAGTTTGTTCAATAAAACTAGGGGTTGACACAGTAGCTGCGCAATGGTTCTAAACATACCAGAGTTTGTGAAGATGGGACAGGACCCAATAATGTTTCTTTTTATTATACATGAGTTTCCATAAGTCAGAGCTAACTCAGACAACTAATTAAAACATAAATTAAAAAAAACAAATTTAAAAATAAAGATGAAAGTCAGTTAAGATATTTAAAACAGTGAAATGGACATTTGAAAAAAATAAAGTCCAATTAATAAGAACTTGATGTAGAGGTTATGTGTTGGGCTGCACCTCCAGGAGAGAAAGAGTGGGCTTTCTACTCAGTAGTTACAGTCTTAAGTACTCACAGAGGGGTCACTATGAGTCAGCAATAACTCAATGGCAGTGAATTAGGTTTAGTTCGGTTTTTCTTTGGTATCATTGTAAGACAATTAACAATTAGAATTGGGGGAGAGAGTAAGTGGAGGGAAGAGGTCTCCTTTGAGCTACTGAGGTCAGGTCAGATTCCTAGTAAATGATATTTCCTTCCACACGAGGAGTAGCCCTTGGAGAACAGTGGTTACAAGTTGGGCTCTGTGCCACCTGCAAGGTCAACAGTGGAAACCACTCGCCTCTCAGAGAGAGAGAGACAGGGCTTTCCTCCCATCAAGAGTCAGTTTCAGAAACTCACAGGGGCAGTTCTCGCCTGCCTTATAGGGTCACTATGAGTCATTATTGACTGGAGTGAGTTCGCGTTTTGGGGTTCAACAAGAGTCTTCATCACCCCACAGCACTTCTGGCTTCCCTAAAGGCTTTCCAAGCCAGTAGAGAGGAATATCCCTAGGTTACAAAGTGATCGAGTAAAATTTCTAAATGTGGCTCTTCTACCTAAGACTATTTAACACCCACCAAATGAGTGGGTGGGATTATGCAAACAAGGCGAGCACAGCACTAATGGAGGAGATTGGTCAATTTTCATTACCAGTGAGCCACCTTTGAAGGAGAAAAGAGGAGAAACCTTGAAGATCTTGGAGGAGCACATTCAAGATGTCTGAAGGGGCAGCGGCCCGAGACCAGATGCATCAGAGACTGAGGAACAGCACTGAGGCAGAGGGTTCCTTCTAATCTGTTCCAGCACTGTAACTTCCTGAGCCAAGGGACCGTGTGGCTTTGAGAGCAAAAACCAGACTTTCCTGCTGAGATCAAGGATTGTATCCTAACTGCTAATCCAGACTTGCGGTAAACTATTGACTTTCCTAATTAACCCCGTTAATTGTGGGTAATGTCTGTGAATTCGTAATGGCAGTTACAATGAATTATCAACACACACACACACACACACACCAGCATAGATGTAGAGTGGTGTGGGAGAAGGTGGATGTCAGGATGGGTAAAGAAGGATAGGCTATGGAAATGTGTCTGACCCCCTTCCTCGTAGCAATAGAGAAGTCAAAAGAATGTTAGCTATGCTCCCCCTCCATTGCTGTTTATTGTACACAACCCCAATCCATACTGTGCTCAACACTCTTTAGATATTGATTATTCCAAGATGAAAGAGATAGTGTCTGCATGTAAGAAGATCACTTTCCTGTAGGCAGGTCCCAGAAATCAAATTTACCACCGTCAAGTCAGTTCTGATTCAAAGCAACCCTATGGACAGAGTAGAATGGCCCCTATGAGTTTCCCAGGCTATAAATCTTTATGGGATCAGAAAGCCTCACCTTACACCTGGGGTGCAGCAACTGGTAGATTCAAACTGCTGACCTTGTGGTTAGCAGTCCAACACGTAACCCACTATAGGCAGGTAAGCAGCACTAAAGTCAGAGTCATAAGGGTTATACTAGACAGCACACAGAGCAATATTCAAGTGAGTATAAGAAACTCAGTGGAGACGGGTAGAGCCTGTTTCCCAACATTACAATTCAGCAAGATTTGAAATTAAGTGGGTAGAGAAGGTGAAAAAGTGCATCTGGTAGATCAAACCGTGAGAGTCAAGATTTGATCTCCAAAATTCTCACACTTCACCTCCCTTCCCCCTGGCTCCTTTGCCCCTTGCAACACATTCTGATACATCTTTTGAGGAAAATTTGACATGGTGCAAAGTGGTGAGGTTGAGGTACCTAGGGTGTAGGTGGAACCAGGAATCCAGCAATGAGAGGTTACAAAATCGTGGACCTGGCTGGGTGTGAAGAGCAGTATTGTTACCCCGAATTCACGGCTGCGCCATTAGAGATGAAGAAATTTAGCGCTGGTAGCAGTGAAATGGACATGTTAAAGGGAGAATTAATGGGACAGGAGTAGTCCAATGAGGAGGCTGAAGAAGAAATAGGTCAGAGTCAGATATTTCCAGATAGGACTCAGTATCTGGTGACCGTGGATGCCTGGGGCCCGGGGAGCTCCATAATAGGAACATCATATCATCAGAAGCATGTGGACTTTAAAACCAGACTAGTTGGGTTTAATGTGATTTTGGCATTTACAGCTTTTTAATTCTGATCAAGGAAGGGAGATGTTTAGAGTTTAGTTTCTCCTCTCCTATGAAAGTGGACAAATGCTACTTCTCTTTTCAGCAAAGACTAAACGAAGGGATGTATGTAAATCTATCGCCATGCCTGGCACAAAATATGTAACCCATGCATTATAATGGCCTTTAGCAAATGTTCAAGACTTTTGGTGATTTGATCCACATTAATCTTTCTAGAAAAATTGCCTGTGCTCCAGTAGCCATCCCCGCTTTCCAAAAATACAGGATAATTTACTATTTTTCAAACATGCTCTATGCTTTCTCATCTCTAAGTCTTTGCTCAGGTAGTTTATTTTCTTTGGATACCCTCCCTCTCCTCTGTAAGTATTGTTATTGATTTTAATTTTTTTTAGTGGAAAACCAAACCCACTGCCACCAAATCAATTCTGACTCATGTTGTTGTTGTTATGTGCTTTCAGGGCAGTTCTGACTCATAGTGGCCCTATGAACAGCACAACAAGACACTGCCCAGTCCCACACCATTCCCACAACTGTTCTTATGCCCGAGCCCATGGCTGCAGTGACTGTGTCAATCCACCTTGTCAAGGACCTGCCTCCTTTTCACTGCCCTTCCACTTTTTTTTAAAATCGTTTTTTTAGGGGCTCATTCAACTCTTATCACAATCCACACATCCATTGTATAAAGCACATTTTTACATTCATTGCCCTCATCTTTCTCAAAACATTTGCTCTCTACTTAAGCCCCTGGTATCAGGTCCTCATTTTTCCCCTTCCACCCTGCTCCCCCCTCCCTCATGAA
>NW_022103896.1:77734214-77735757 GCF_000313985.2 Echinops telfairi | reverse complement strand
ACTTCTTCCAAGACAAATTTGTTTGTTCTTTTGGGAGTCCATGGTACTTTCAATATTCTTCACTAGCACCATAATTCAAACACACCAATTCTTCTATGGTCTTCTTAACTTGATGTCCAACTTTCACACACATAGTATGAAGCAATTGAAGATACCATGACTTGGATCAGGCACATCTTAATTCTCATTGTAACCTTCTTACATTTCAACATTCTTAACAGGTCTTGTGCAGCAAATTCACCCAATGCAGTGTGTTGTTTGATCTCTTGATTGCTGCTTCAATGAGCATTGATTATGGATCCAAACAAGATGAAATCCTTGACAATGTCAATCTTCTCCATTTATCATGATTGACTGCCCAGTTGTGAAGATTCTGGTCTTTTTTACATTGAAGTATAATCTATACTGAAGGCTGCAGTTCCTGATCTTCATCATCAAATACTTCAAGTCCTCCTCACTTTCAGCAAGTAAGCTTGTGTCATCTGTATATGACAGGTTATGAATAAGCATTCCACAATCCAGATGCTGAATTCTTCAGATAATCCAGTTTTTCTCGTAATTTAGATAAATTATGAGATATTCCTCTACCATATGAAATAATATTCAAGTAAATATTATCTGTGCCATAAAGAATGAACACGCATGGTGAGAGGTTACAACCCTGTCGCGCACCTTTCTTGATTTTAAACTATGCAGCTTTCCCTTGTCTGTTCATGCAACTGCCTCCTGACCCATGTACAAGATCCATATAAACACAATCAAGTGTTCAGGAATACCCATTCTTATCAAGACTGTCCATAGTTTATTATGGTCCACCACAAGATTGCCTTAGCATAGGCAATAAAACACAAACATCTTTCTTGTATTCTTTGTTTTCAGCCAAGATCCATCTGGCATCAGTAGTAATAACTGTTGTTCCGAGTTCTCTTCTTAATCCATCCTGGACCTCTGGCAGCTTCCTATCACTGTACTGCTACAATTGTTGCTGGATGATCGTCAGCAAAATTCTACTTGTGATATTCTACATGTGATATGAATGATATTGTTCCATAATTGGTGCATTCAGTTGGGTTACTTTTCTTTGGAGTGGGTACAAGCATGGATCTCTTCCACTCAGTGGCTAAGTTGCTATTTTCCTAATTTCCTGGCATGGACAAGTGAATGCTTCCTGGGCCTCATCAGCTTGTTGAAACATTTCAATTGGTATTCTATCAATTCGTGAGGACTTGTGTTTGTCGGGAGCCCTGGTGACTTAGTGGGTACTAGTTGGGCTGCAATCTTCAAGGTAGGTAGTTCAAAACCACCTTCAGCTTTGCAGGACAAAGATGGTATTTTCTACTCCCATAAACAGCTAGTCTCGGAAACCGACAGGGGCAGTTCTACCTATGATGCTATGACTTGGCGTTGATTCTATGGCGGTGAATTTATTTTGCTTTGTTTTTGACTAATGCTTTCAGTGCACTTTGAGTTTCCTCCATTGGTTATTGCTTATATGCTGCCTCCTGAAATGGTGGAATGTAGACTAGTTCTTTTTGATACAGTG
>NW_022103896.1:77730060-77732325 GCF_000313985.2 Echinops telfairi | reverse complement strand
ATTTTTAACTCTAGGTCTTTTGGCATTTCATTATAGTATTTAACATGGTATACTTGAGCTGCCCTTTAAATTTTTCTGTTTGGTCCTTTGACATCATCATTTCTTCTATTTGCATTAGCTACTCTATAGTTTAGAGGAAATTTCAGTCTCTTCTGAAATCCACTCTGATCTTTTTCTTCCCTTTTTAGTAACCTTTTGTTTTCAAAATGAAAGATGTTCTTGATGTTCGTCCACAGTTCATCAGGTCTTCTGTCATTAGTGTTCAATGAGTTAAATCTGTTCTGGAGAGTTTCTCAAAATTCAGGTGGGATAGACTTGAGGTCCTATTTTGGCTCTCATTGACTTGTTTTAATTTTATTCACATTCAGCCTGAAGCAGTTGGTGGTCTGTTCCACAGTCAGTCCTGGGTGGGCTTGATTTTAGTTGCTAACATTGAGCTTCTCCATCAGTTCTTGCCACAGATGTGTATTCCATATGGAGAAGTCTATGTGTATAGTAGCCTTTTGTGTTGTTGAGAAAAGGTATTCCTATGAAAAAATCTTTGGTCTTGCAAAATTCTACCATGTGATCTCCAGCTTCATTTCTATCACCAAGAATATGTTCCCACTACTGTGCCTTCCTCTTTGTTTCCAACTTTTGCTTTCCAGTTGCAAGAATAATTAATGCATCTTGGTTGCAATGTTTGATCAATTTCAACTAAAGGCTTTGGTAGAATTCTTCAATTTCCTCATCACTAGCACTAGTGGTTGGTGCATAAATTTGAATAATCGGTGTATTGATTGGATTTCTTTGAAGTCAAATAAATATAATGCTAGCAGAGACAGCATCGTACTTCAACACAGATCCTGAACTATCCTGATGATGAATATAAAGCCATTCCTCTTGTTTCATTCCCAGCATTGTAAACAATATAACTTTCTGATTCAAGTTGGCCAGTACCAGTCCGTTGCAGCTCACTATTGCCCAGAACACCAATCTTTATGTGTTCTATTTCATTTTTGATAACTTCTAATTTTCCTAGTTCCATACTTCATTCATCCAAAGTTCTGATTATTGGTAGATGTTTCCAGCTATTTCTTCTTATTCTGAATAGTACCCCTTCAACAAATGAAGGTCCCAATATTTTACTCCCACAGGCTTTACTCCATATACATCATTATAGTCAAAAGGTAGCTTTTCCTTGGTCATATTTTAGGGCCTGCTGACCCGACTATGGGGCTCTTTTTCGGGCATTATCTCTGACAATGTTCTGCTTCTATTCATTAGGCCTTCAGTATCTGACAATGTTTCAATGCTCTGCATAATGTTTTCGGCTGCTAGTTTTTCGGCATCCTTCTACATACTCTGTTCTTAGTCTGGAAGCTCTGCTGAAACTTGTTCACTTTGGGTGAGCCTACTAGTATTTGAAATACCAGTGAAACAACATCCAGCATCACACCAACACACAAGGCACCACAGTATGACAAACTGACAGACAAGTGGTGGTTCTGACTCATAGTGACCACTTAACAAACAGAATAGAACCGCCCCCATAGAGTTTCCAAGGCTGCAAATCATTATGGAAGCAGACCACCACATCTTTCCCTTGAAGAGTGGCTCATAGATTCAAACTTTGGCCTTCTCAGCTAGTGTCTGAGCACTTAAACCATTGTGCCACTGCGGTTGCCATGATCGCTATCTAGGGAAAGATAATTCTGCTGAAAAACTGCTTCAAGAAATACCTCCTCTAAGATGCCATTCTCCTGGGGTCCGTGTGGATCTTACCCTTCCTCACCAAACCCCCAACACATTTTATTCAATACACTCTCAGGACCCTTCTAAATATATTACACTATACTTAGATAATTTGCATATTCGAAGGGGCTTCAAAAAGCCTAGAGAAAAAAATCTGCTATCTTTTAAATCCATTTTTCCACAAACACTTGGAAGCCCCTTCCTGTTTTCTCTCTCCTAGGCACCCAACACCAGTTGCCCTCAAGTCAGCTCTAGCTCCCGGCAGCCTCCGTAAGGTGCTCCATAAGGTTTCAACAGCTGGTTCCTTTGGCAGTAGATCACCAGTCTTTTCTTCCAAAGCAACGCAGGGACACAGGTAGTATCTGGTTATTTCTTCTCTCCTTTATAGTACTTAATGTCCAGCATTATCAAATGTAGATGTTAAAAAAAAAGATGTTTCATGAATTGATGTTATTCACCTTGGTAAAGGAAGAAGTAGTATGCATGGGGATGGGAGGAATATGATACACAATCTTGCTAACTAGACAACTA
>NW_022103896.1:77721512-77729468 GCF_000313985.2 Echinops telfairi | reverse complement strand
AAAGTTTAGGTAACCAAACATTTTCTACATTGCGGTGAGGTGAAATTTGTTAATAGGGCTCTTCTACCCAATTCTCTGTAACTCCCACCTAATGATTAGGTAAAACTATGCAAATAGGACAAATGTAACATGAATGGAGTGGATTCCTTAGTTTCTGTTACCACCTCCCTGGCTCCAGGGATGAGTTATCTTTGAAGCAACAGGAGAGAGAGAGAGGGAGAGAGCGAGCAAGCACCGGACCATCAGAAGAGCAAGTTCCAGGTCTCTGTCTGAAGTGGTGGAGGCTGAGACCAGAGTCACCAGAGACTGTGGCATAATGAGCAACACCAAGACTATGGACTGTGAGGCAGATCAACAGTTGGCTTCCTGCTTCCCAAAGGCAGAGGCCAAAGGACTATGTGGCTGCCAACCAGAGAAAGCCTTGGTTGCTGGCCAAGGAGAGATGTTGTGGGCCAATGACTGTGTCCTCACTGTTCATTGATCCAGACTTGTAGCAACCTATTAATTTCCCTAACAAACTCCATAATGGTATTGTCAGTGTGTTCTGTGAGGCCATTGTAACAAATTATTGCACTTAGCACACAGCTAGATTACCATGGAAACAGTGGTTGCTATGTCATACTAAGTAAAGAAGGATAGAGCATGAATGCATATCTGACCCTTGCCTCTTGGCAGTAGGGTAGTCAGGTGATCAGATATAGGGGTCCGTGGTGTTTACAGCACATACAAACAGTGATATTGGTAACACACTTCACAATGTATGAGCATTATTACCATTGCCATTCTGATTCATTTCCATTAATCTAGTTTCCCTAACCCCCTACATTTTCATCTTTGTTTTAAAGTAATTATTGACTATTTGGTTTTATATAGGTTATTATTTAAAGGAATATAGTACTTTTGGGTGATACCTGTTATTTAGCTGTCCGATGATCCCCAAAGTTAGTTTTGGTATAAGAATCCACCAGGCCAGTATGTTAGTTTTTGCTTTTTAGGAATTTGAGGGTCTATCCCACCTGGTTCTTCCCATTCTACCAAGGTCTGTGTATGATAGCCTTAATTAGATGTAGTCACTTTTTTTATTTTTTAGAAGCTTTTCTTTCAGGAAAATCAGCTTTTGAAAAGAGTACATAATATTCATATTTAAAAATAAAGAATAAATAGCAAGCCACAGTTTATGAGAAAGATGTTTATTTTCATTTGAACAAGAGTAAAACAAAGTATTGTGCAGTTAAGTAACACATTGAGAACATTTTAGAGATCTTTTAAAGGATCCTCTGGTACAATCACAATTAAGATAGATATTTATCTTGTAGCTACTAAAATTGTTTATTCCACATTTTATAAAATATTCTTCTAAATTGAATATTTGAATTGTTGAATATTATACACATATTACAAAGTTCATCATAAAAGATAGCTAGCTACATGTATTGACTTAATTCTTAATTGAATTGGTAGCCACGTCACTAAGGTACCATACTTAAGTGACAGAATAATCTTTTTTATTTGTGTGCACACTAATAATTTGGTCATAGAGTCATAGGAGTATTCTGAAGCATCTAAGTGCAAACAAAGTAGAACTATATGCTGTAATTCTTTTAGTACCGAAATTTGGATAAGACCATTACATTTTTTGTTGCTTTTGTTCTTTTCAGCTAGTTTTGTTCCAGTGTAATTTTAAATTTTTAACTCATAAAAATTTTATGACTTTTGTAAAGACTTCAAAATATTTTTAGTAAACAAACCGGATATAATTTTTAAATTAAAATTATAATAAAGTTGGCTTCCCAATGCTAAACCAAATCAAACATGTTCTTTAAAGAACATACAAAATTGCTTTAAATTTTATCACAGATATATGTATAAAGAATCATAAATATCAGTTCACCTGATTACACTAATTTTCTTATAAAGAAAAACATCCTTCATATATCCTTTCACAATGATGCTATTATGTGATTAAACTTGAAACTCAACTCGTTTCACAAGTGTTCAACAGATGTTCAACTTTTATTCTTTATTTTCAAGTTTAATATAAAATTAAGACATTATAAGGCACTAAGTTTAAAAATTATATCATACATTGGAAGCTAAATAAGGACTGAGATTATATCTTTCTCAATAAATGAAATGTTCTTAGGCATAAACTACAGTATAAATGTCATAATGTCATATAACTAATTTTTAAAGCAAATATGAATTATAGGATTTTATTAGAATATTCTGATATAATAGTAAAATCTAAATACATTTCATGAAAATTTCATATATAATGTACAGCAATCTTAAAAATGTAAACATTTCCTTTCCACTGTTTAGTTGTTATTGTTCAATTAAAAGTAGAGCTCAGGTATGAAAGAATTAAATATTATTCCAGCTCTGAAATGATACATTATTTTTGTTTCCCAATTATATCTATATGACTAATTTCAAGGACACCTCTAGATGCTACATTCAATGGCTTCTAGCATATAGATTCATCACTCAAGAGTTTCTTTTGTGCAAATGTATGAAAACAGAATTTCCCTGAGATGAACTATTTTACTGGTGCACAAAAATAACTAATCTGAATTTTAACTATCTGACAGCCATCCAAACTGCGTGTTAATAGTTCTTAATTATCAGTCCATTTTTACTGATATTTTTATGGTGGATTATAGTATATACTTTTTATTAAAGTAATGTAATCAGCAAAATTGCAATAATGAAACCATTTCCAGAAACATACAGACATCCTTTTTATGTTATCTTTTTAAGGGCCAAAATCAAGAACCTCTACTCTGCTTTTAAGGTGTACCGCCATTAGTTACTTCAAAGGTAAAGAAGCTTCATTAAAAAATAAAAGCCTCCCCCAATACCCATGTTGTCGATGTCGAAAGGGTTTTTGTACTTTCAAAATGTCAATCAACCATTAATTACCTTTAAAGATTATCTCATTTTCTTTCTTCCTTTCTCTTCCCTCCCTTGAGCTTTTTTATTCTTTCATGTAGTAATCAGGGAGCATTCTCCTCATGTATCGTTGATTAGGAAGCCATTCACATTTTAAAAACTTCTCACAAACTGGTTTGAGAAATGCTGTGCAGATAATCTTCAGACTTCATTACAACATTTGTCCACTCCTGACAAATGTCTTCCATGGAGAATTCTTCACCACCATATTCGAGAGGGAGAATGTCTGGAAAGTGCTGTAGTAAACTTGGCTTGTAATGGATTCCATGCAAATGAATCTGAAATAGCCAAAATGTTTTAGAAGGTATTTCTTCCACCTATCAATGGGAGTAGACACATTTCAATAGAAAATCAACACCATAGCACAAGGAACACTAACAACTTCAAAGAAAAAAGGACATTTGTAGAGAAATGCGATGTCATTCTTCTGCTCTTTTGCTTTACATTTAAAGTTTACTAAGATGTAGATTGTACTACCTATGAATTTAGTAATCTTACTGTTTCCTTAAATCTACACTCTTATAAGTACACAAGATTTATTAAACGATAGCATTTTCCCCTTTCAAAAGTAAATTTAAAAATCTAAATAAAAACATTCTATAAATTCTATTCCCTGATATACAAGCAATTCTTAGCAAAATGTCTAATATTCTAGAACTATTCAGAAGAGAAACCAAATGCATCCCTTGGGCTTAGTTCATATTAAATATGAACATATAACTGAAAACACAAGTATAGAAGGAATAATTTATGAAATGTAGTTGATGCAATTCTTACTAATACAAAAATTAAGAGAATTGTTACAATTGAAAACTTTAAATTTTCAAATATCTTAAGCTATAAAAATTGGTCACTTAATACTTTGAGTTAACCAAAACAACCTTGTAATCTTGAATCAAAAAACACATCTTGGTAACATAAATAACTGAACAAATAACCTTCCTTCGTGCATTTGCTGGGACAAACTTTTCACCTATGCATTCAACAAACATTTATTAAATACTTGCTCTCGGCTAGGAAATGAGAATTTTAAAAAAATTTTCCTGTACTCAAATATCTCACTGTCCCTATTCTTGATTTGTCTTGAAATATTCAAAGTATTATCATTTTTAAAATATATATTAAGTGTCAATGGAAAAAATAAATAAAAATAAAATCTATTAACTCTCAGGAAGAGGGAAAGTACAACATTCATAGGTGATTAATAATTTTGCAAATTATCATTTGATACTGATAAATAAACAATGGGAAATCAGGTGTTCATGGCTGGGTTGGTTTATTCTTCTTATTTTGTGTTTCATAATATAGAGTGCTTCTCTAATTTTTTATCCCACCTCTCACGTTTTTTGCTTGTATATCCTATGTATTGGGTTCAGTTTTACTTGTTTTGGATTTTATTTGTTCAGAGTATCCCTGAAATTCAAAATACTTATTTTTAATCTTTAGAGATAAACAATAGATGGCCAGCTATTTCAGAGCTACATTGCAGAGAGAAAAATCAACAGAGCAGAGTGGTTGCCATTCTTGGAAATGTAGACTATTTTCAGTATTTTAAAAATCCAGAGGCTGGGACATGATGGATGAGGCGTACAAACTACCCTGACTCTCGTTCAACAACAAAGACATGAGAAGCTATAAGAAACAGATACAAATTATAATCCAGGAAACGTACACTAAGAAGGATAGGATAAAGAAGCAAATTGCGAGTGATTTCCAGCTAGATGGGATACTATACAGACCTGCTACTCAAACCACCTACAACAAAGATATAAGCAGCCACATGAAATCGATATTTCTGGAACTCGGAATTTCAGAGGAAAGTAGATCCTGACACCAGGAAAAGAAGCTGAACAAAATCGGCAAGAGACAAAATCTGTGGAATCACTACCCTTAAAAAAACATCTTTTAAAAGCCAGGAATGGAGGGCATATTTTGGACACAGAGATCCTTGCATAATGAATTTCCTTAATCCAGACAGAAAACTGACATCGGAGAGACGCAGCAGATAAGTGGGAGAAAAGCAACAGCAATAGAGCTTCTTGAGCCAGAGCAAGAGACAGAGTGGTGAATGAAACTGACCCGTGAAGGAAACTGAGGCAGGAGGAGATGGTTGCCTCCAGGCAGTTAGTCAAGGGTGCAAGAGCTAGAGTGCGGCACCTTTGGGCTGAGACTAAAGCAGAATGGTGCACCTTTAAGCATTTCTCAGCACTACTAAAGGAGCTTTGTAACATGTTTGAGCTGGATGGAGGCCAACTGCACCTAATGGCTGAGAGGCTGAGGCTGGACAGAAGTATGCCTGGGGGCATGACTGAAAAAGAACTTGAAGTGAAGAGCAATTGTTTCCTGAGTATTTCTTTTTTATATAAATCATTTTACTGGAGGCTCTTACAACTCTTTTCACAATCCATACATCCATCCATTATGTCAAGCACATTTTGGACATTCATTGCCCTCAACATTCTCAAAACATTTACTCTTCACTTAAGACCTTGGCATCAGCTCCTCATTTTTCCCCTTTCCTCCCTGGTACCCCCTCCCTCATGATCCCTTGATAATTTATAAATTATTGTTATTTTGTCATATCTTACACTGTCCGACGTCTCCCTTCACCCACTTTTCTGTTGTCCATCCCCCTAGAAAGGGGTTATATGTAGATAATTGTGAATTATCAAGCCCCGCAGAGAAGCAGAATGCCTTGGGATGGATGGTTGGTGTCAGAATTGATAAAAGATGAAAGGGGAAGGAGGCACGTCTGGTGTGTGGATGTATATAGTCTTCTCTTTCCCTTATGAATTTGGAGGAGGTTGAACACCACCTCCACATGGCTTTTTTGTTCATTTGTTTGTTTTGTTCTTTTTAACAACCCAGGTCATAATTTTAAAAAGTTTTTTTTAAATTCTAAGAGAAATTACATATTCATCTGACTTAAGGATTCAAAGGGTCATAAAAATATCAAATGTCTTCGCTTTTACCTGACATCATATTAACGCACAAAGTTTGGGTACTGTGGTTTTCAGTGATGCATATTTAATTAATAAAAAGATTTAATTGTGTTATTTGGACTTACATGGCCAGCAATCAAAACAATATAAAAGATGAATGTTGAGATTTCTTGCCCCCTCCCCCCATCCTAATCTACTCTATTCGACCCAGCCATTCTTTCTGTTCCTTATAGGGATCACATATGTTATTTTTTTGTATGTAATTTTATTAATTCTGTGGAAATGTAACTGTGTTTTGATTTCTCCTTTTTTATTTTTTTTAAATATATGAAAGGTAACATACCATAAACACTATTTGGCATTTTGCCTATTTCACTTGGCAATATATCCTGAAAATCTTGTACTCTGTTGTATAGCAATGGTAAAGTTGATTCCTGTCATTCAACACTTGGTGGTTTCTAATCTTTGCTGCCACGAATCCTTTAGCATAAGCCTATGAACAGGTATAACTGTAGGATAAATGCCCAGAAATGCAAACACGGTCATTTTGACAAATGTTGCCATGCTGCCCTCTACAGGGAACGCACGGCTTTGCGCTCCCACCAATCACCATGATTGCCAATGCACTGGGTTCCAACGCATAGGGCTGAAGGGAACTGCTCCCTGGGGCTTCTGAAGAGACACCTTTTTAAAGGAGCATAAAGTCTCATCGTTCTTCCTGGGAAAGGCTGATGGGTTTGAATCTGGAACTCGTCAGTTAGCAGCCTATCAACAATGTCTGAGAATCCCTCTTTCTCCATAACCTAACATTTGATTTTCTAAAACTGAAAGTATATTTTGAGCTAAAGAAAGTAGGTGGCTTGGTGGATAAATGTTCAAAATATTGGCCTAATGGGAGTGAACAATCAGGCAGGGCTTAAACAAAAAGGATCAGAGTCTTTAGTATAGACGCTATACCAGCAGTTTTCAACCTGGGGTCACGACCCCTTTGGGGGTTGAACGATCTTTTCATAGGGATCGCCCGATTCTTAGCAGTAGTAAAATTACAGTTATGAAGTAGCAACGAAAATAATTTTATGGTTGGGGGTCACCTCAACGAACTGTATTAAAGGGTCGCGGCATTAGGAAGGTTGAGAACCTAGAGCAATAGGAAGTGGAATGTGTGTTTACTTACCCGTTCCTTAATTTTGTCCGTCAGAAATGGTTTAATTATAGAAAAGACAGCATGAAAAACTATTGGCTCATTTATCAAATGGATGCCACGAACTTTCAATGGAAAAGAATCCTTTCAGAAAGAAAGAAAATCTTCATTAATAATGAAACATAAGCAAATATAACTATATTCTTAGTGACCTGTCCCTTCCTTGTGCACTCACAGTACTTATAGTAATCTACAGTGTGATTTCACTTTCAAAACTCTGGTTAGTTCATCAACAGAAAAGGCTATCTAAAAAGTTTACTACTCATAGCTTAAAATAATTTCAAGAAATACCAGCACTTTTAATAAGACACAAATAATCTCTTCTTCAATCACATATAATGAATCTTTGTTGAGGGCTAGTGAGTATATTTAACTTTTTCCCCAAAGTTTTTTATTTTGAAAATAATTCAAGCTCTCAGAAAAGTTGAAAAAAGTAGTTTAATTAACACAACACAAATGTTAAACTTTCAACACTGGTGGTATCAGCCTTTATTACAGGCTCTATTACAAGTTCAAAAGGTGAAGGGTTGGGGAAAAGAAAAACACCTCATCAAATATTTCCACATGTGTTATTAAAAAACCAGCTTTTCCCTCCACATCTTTCATGATTTTTTTTCCTTACTCAGAGTTTTAGAGCTATATCTCAAATTTTGGGATGTTCCCTCCAGGTTCATTGTATGCATAATTTTATTTGAAATTGCATATCTACTAGGGTACTATATAATTTCACAGTGTGTCATTCTGCCCACTTTTTGTACACATCATGGGGGTTTTTTTAAAGCCATTTTATTGGGGGCTTGTACAACTCTTATCACAAGCCATACAAACATCCATTGTGTCAAGCACTTTTGTACATTTGTT
>NW_022103896.1:77698069-77720691 GCF_000313985.2 Echinops telfairi | reverse complement strand
GGAGGAGACGAGTCAGTCAGGGTGCAGTGTAGCAACGATGAAACATACAACTTTCCTCTAGTTCTTGAATGCTTCCTCCCCCCCTCCCCACTTTCATGATTCCAATTCCACATCATGGGTTTTACTACTATTGGAACCATCCATTAAATGGGTGTACCATAATTGTAAGTAACGCTTTTCCTATTCTAGAACACAATCTGTTTCCAAGGTCCTTCTAGTAAAAGTGGTGCTGCAGCAACAATGGTGAGGTTCGCTTCCCTGCCTCTGTCACAATTGTGCTTTAGCATCACTGTGTCACCTCTCTGATCAAAACAAAACAAAAACTCACTGCTGTCTGCGATCAAGGCAATGCCCACACTCAGAGTGACCCCACAGGGCAGGGTAGAACGGACTGTGCATTCCAAGACTGTCCACTCTTCACGGGAGTAGAAATACTCATCTTTCTCCCCACCTCTCTGACAAGAGTTTATTCGTAAAATGGGGGAAATGATGACCATGCTTCATTGACTTGGTACCATCATTACATGATAAAGCATTTGAAGCACACTGTAAACTGTTATTGTTATAGGCCAGGTCTTTATTTACTGAGTTGCTATTGTCAGCTGCCATTAAATTTGAATCACAGGGACTCTGCCTATCACAGAGCAGAACACTGCTGGGTCCGGTGAGTAAAGGTTGCCAGAAATAAAAGAACTGGGTCAAACAAACATAGTGATCATTTTTTTAAACTTATCATTCTTGAAACAAATGTTAAGATACCTCACGGCCTCTGAGTCAATCCTGACTCATCTCTCTCCCAGGGAGCAGTTGCTAAGTTCAAACTGCTGACTTTTTGGTTACCAGCTCCATACATAACCCACTAAGCCAGCCGGGCTCCATCTACTAACCTTGAAGTGATAGTTTTACTGTATAAGAACTAAAAATATTTTGGAGTCATTTTAAATGCTTAGAATATCATGATAAAGGGAAAAATCAACCGGTTATTGTTTTAATGTATAAAATAATGTAGTTACTACTTTTGAACCTATTTTCAATTACCAATATTTAGTATAAGTTACTATTTGATGTTTTATTTCCCCTTAGGATCATTCACTTCTATGCTTTCAATTTTATTGAAATTTTGAATAAGTGTATTATTGCTTCCCTTTCTCTAACATATAACCAAATTTAAAAATTGGAAATCCTAGTGCATACAGCTATAATATAAAATTATAGAGAACACTTACTGTAAGTACACATGCAATCTTCTTGGCTACAGACGGAGTAATTTGAAAAGCATGAGCATACTGCCAGCCTTCCAGATCAAAGATAGCTTTGACACCATTGCGTTGAGTTTCTACATCCTGGACAATGAGCTCCGAGGTGATCAGACTTAAGCGAAATGCCTCATAAGCTGTGAAAACTTTTGGGTCCCAGTGTGCTAAGGGAAACAAAGAATAGCAAGTCAACCTCGTCTAGAGACTCCGAAAGCTCTGCAAATGAACACAAGTGATTTCTTAGACGTAAAGGCTTAGTAGAAATGATAAAGGCTACAAAGATCGTGGATATTGAGTATTAGGTCAAACTGGCAATGCCAGGTGCCTGTGTCTTCCTGTTGTTTTCGTTGCTGACTGAGGTGGAGACCACCTCATTGTTCCCACGTTCAACTGCTCCCTATAGTGTTCTTGCCTGTGATGATTATAGGGCTTTCTGGGTGGCACAAACAGTTAAGCTCTTCACCACTTAATTATCAATGTTGGTGGCTTAAGTCCACCCAACAGGGACTGGCAGTCTGCTTCCAAAAGGTCCCAGCCTTGAATCAGTCTCTTCTTTGCACGTATGGACTCATCCATTATGAGTCACAAATGATTCCATGGCAACCAACACCAACTTCACAAAAGTCCATCATCCAGCCTCTCCTCTGTGGAGTTGCTGGGGGTGTGTCCTCAGCCCACTGCACGCTGTGCCACACAGGTTCTTGTTTCTCCCTCCAGAAAAACCAACCTCACTCACTACCAGAGTCAGGGCCAGGGTAGAATTGCCCCTGAACAGTCCCATGCATAACCACAATGCTACCAGGGGCTCCTTCGGTTTCTCCCTACTTTCTCAAACTCCTAGAAAAGGACATATTTTCTTGAGTGTGGGGAAATGAAGATGGATGCAGGCCAAACTTGATTGCCGGATGAAATCCCAGCACAAACATGCCAGAGAGGACTAGAACAAAAGAAAAGAACGTTTGGAAACTGATTGTGGTAGCAGTTGTAAAATACTGCTTGATGTGATAGATGCCTTAACTACTAACAAAAAATAATAATTTTTTTTAAGAATTAAAAAAAAAGATAGGGTTGCCTTTTAGTATGGTCCAAGCTTAGAAGTGTTGGCAACAGGACAGGAAAGGGGCTGAATTATGAAAAGGTACCAGAACCCTATCCAAGAATTTGCCATGAGGAAATACATGAGGAACAGACAGGCCATTGGAACAGTCTGACACTTCATCAGTGACAATCAGCACATAATGGAGCCATCTGCCCACAGGCTGGAATCATAGGTGTGGTCTTAGGACAAAGGCCCACCAGGTGACAGCACACACCCAAGAGAAACAGGAAGTACCTGTGCTAAGAAAAGATGTTACTGGTATTCTTATCTGCACATCGCATTCTTGCCCCACTATCCCTGAAGCATGCCATGGCCTGCAGAAATGGACTGACATCTTTTAAAAGGAAATGCATTCATTAAGAATCTTAATATACCTCAAGCAAAAAACAAACAATGAAAAAACTCAACTTGGTCCCAAGAAACAGCTGATGGACTTGAACCATTATTCTTGTGGTTAGCCAGTTACTATCAAGGAGGAGTGGTGGGGGGTGAGGGGTAGTTAACTGACACTTTATTTTCTTAACTGTGGATTAGGTATTAGGTGGAGGAATTTACATTTTAGACAATCAATGCTATATTCAACAGTTCAAACCACTGGTGCCCTCTGATTTCTGGGTTCCCTCTTTTGGACCTCCAACCTTGCCCTTATTCCTGGGGGAACCTCCAATGTTTGCTTGCTTTGATATGCAGGTCTTTTTCTTATGTTTTATCCTTATAGTAGTGTTCTCATGAAAGATTTGTCCTTTTGTGATTGACTAACTTCACGCAGCATAATGTTCTCCAGGTCCATCTATGTCATGAGGGTTTTCATGGTTTCAGTATTGTTTTTTAGCATTGCATAGTATTCCATTGTGTGTGTACAAGTTTCTTTATCCTGTCTTCTAGATGGCTATATGGGCTGTGTCCAACATCTTGCTATTGTGAACAGTGCTTCAATAAACATGGGAGTACACATGTCTGTTCATGTTATGGCTCTTATTTCTCTAAAGGATATAATTAGCACAGGTTTTATTGCATCATATGGAATCTCAATTCCCAGATGTTTGAATTGTCATATTGCTTTCTACAATAGTTGTACATATTTACAGGCTCACCCTTTCCAGAATCTGTTGTTTTCTGAGATTTTGAATTGGACTGTCATTGTCAGTATAAGGTGATATCTCATCACTGCTTTTATTTGCATCTCCTGGATGGTTAGTTACATTTTCCCATGTTAGTTAGCTATTTGGGTGAACTGCTGATTCGTGTTCTTTGCTTAGTTGTTAATTGGAATATTCGTTTTATTTTTCTCTGACTGAGGTATTGCAGTGTGCTTTAGATTTTAGAGATTTGTCCCTTGTCCATTGTATTGTTGCTAAAGATTTCCCCCAATCCATAAGTTCTCTTTGTATCCTTTTGGTGAAGTATTCTGATACACATAAGTGTCTTATTTTTGGTAGGTCCCATTCATCTATTTTGTCATTTACTGTGTGTACTTATTATATTTTGCAGTATGTCTATTCCTTGCAAAAGCACTCTGGAGCTTGCCCCTTTTGTTACATTGATGATCTTTATAGTTCTGGGCTTTCGTTCAAGTCTTCGATTTATCTTGAGTTCGTTTTTGTACATGGGGTGAGTATGTGTCCTGCTTCATTCTTTAGCAGGTGAGGTCCAATTTTTCCATTTTGCCAATTTTCACTATTTGTTGAAGAGATTACAGTATCTCCCATTTAATGTTTTTTGACACTCTGTTGAAGATCAAATGTCTGTAGGTGGATGGATTATTTCTGGGATTTCTCTTCTGTTTCACTGGTCTATGTGTCTATCAATATACCAGTACCAGCCTTTTTTTTTTTAACTACCATGGGTCTATTCTGGGTTTGAGGTCTGAGAGATCTCCTTTGTTATTTTTCTTAAGAAGTTCTTTGCTTATCCTGGGTGTCTTCGCAATTCATATAAAGCTAGTTATTACTTTTTTGTTTTGTTTTGTTTTAAAGAATAAAGTTGAAATTGAAATTGCATTGTATCAAAATTTCATTGTATTTATAGATTGTTTTAGGCAGTATTGGCATTTTCACAATGTTAAACCTTTCTATCCATGAACATGGACTATTGTTCCATTTATATAGGTCTGTCCTGTTTTCTTGTCATTGTGTTCTGTAGAGTTCTTTGTACAAGTCTTTTGTTGGGTTTATTCCTAAGTAGTCCATCTTTTGTACAGTGATTGCAAAAGGTACTGCTTTTTCAATTTCCTTTTCAGAACTTTCTTCATCAGTATACAGGAATCTGATTGATTTTTTGTGTGCTAACCTTATATCCGACCATGGTGCAAAATCTTTCCATTGTTTCCAATAATTTTTTAAATCAAGTATTTGGGCTTTTATCCATATAAAATTATATCATATGCAAATAGTGAGATTTTTCACTTCTCTCCCCATTTGAGTACCTTTGATTGTTGTTTGTTGTGTAGTGGTTCTGGGTAAGACTTCCTATGCATTGTTCAATAAGGATAATGATAAGAAGGTTCCTTGTCTGGTTCCTGTTTGCAGGAGGAATGCTTTCAATTTTTGCCAATTAAGCAAAATGTTATCTGTCAAATTTTCATATATGGCTTTTATTGTGTTGAGAAATTTACCTCTGTTCCTATTCTGTTGAGTGTTTTTTATCAGAAATGGATGTTCATATTGTTAAATGCCTTTTCTTCATCAATTGATATGATCATGTGGTTCGTATTTTTAGTTTGGTGGATTACACGGATTCTTTTCTAATATTGACCCATCCTATGTAAATCATGGTGTGTTTTATTGAGATTATAATTCAGTGTAAGCTCAAAATCCATTCCTATATCTATGGTTTATATATGTCTCTGGTTCATCTTAGAGACATCATTGATATTATCAATCATCCCTCTGGGACATAAGGTAATTCTATTGATAGTGTCATTAATTAAACTAAAGGTATAGAATTGAAAACACTGTTGAAAAAAAGGGACATTATATAAGTATAGACTGACTACCATCTGCAATGCGTGAATTGTTGACTAGTACAAATTAAACTCTTAGGTGACTGGACACTATTTACACAAATCAGGGGAGCTGGTGATTGGGCAAAGCTTTCTATAATATTCATTGATAGCAGAAGAACCAGGCGTACCAGATTAATACATGTAATAATAAAGCAAGGAGCTATTAATTATATGGTAGTTCCAGGCTACCATTAATTGGGCATCCTTAAGGTAAGAGATCCAAACCAAATTCCAATGACTGCCAGTTCTATACCCTAGAGATAGCAGTTATCTGATTCTTCTCACACAAGAGAGTTTTGGCCTTAACTCCAAGGGTTACAAGTGCGTTCATTTAGTGAGATTTCCACATGGAGTCTTTCTGGTGTGGCCTATGAAGGATGTAAGGTGCCTCAAAAAAAAAATTTTTTTTTCTAAAGTCCCAGTATGTTTACTAAGGTTATGTCTTCTTGTTCTATTATTCCTTTAATCATTATGTAATGTCCTTTTTGTCTGTCATGATTTTTTTTTGTCTTGGATTCTAATTTTTTGGAGATTAGTATTGCCACTTCTGATTTTTTTTCCTTTTTCTTCTTGGTTGCCTTAAGTTTGATAAAAATTTTCCCCCTTGAATTTCAGACTACTTTTGTTCTGGCCTCAATGTATTTCTTGTAGCAGCGTATTGATGGGTGTTGTTTTCTTATCTACTCTCTGTCTCTTGACTGGTGCTTTTAACATTCAATATCATATTGATATGTGTGAGGTTTTGCTGTCATTTGGGGGGGTGTAGGGTTTTATTGGTTTCTTTTTCCTTCCTATATTTCTGTGTTATTTTTAGTACTGTTTTCATTGTATCGATTTCTGCGTAGTAGTGTCTTGCATGTTGCTCTAAGATTTGTCTGCTTTTGTTGTTGATTCTCTGTGAAAAATGTTCCCTTCAGTGCTTTTCGTAATGTTTATCTTGGTTTTACAAATTACTTAATTTCTCCTTGTCTAGAAATAAATGTATTTCTCCCTTATACTTGAGGGCTAGATTTGCTCGATGTAAGATTCTGGTTTGGCATTTTTTCTTCTTCTTTCGCGGTTTCATAAATGCCACTTCATTGTCTTCTTGTTTGTGTGGTTTCTGCTGAATAATCCCATTATTCTTGTTGATTTTGCTTTGCAGGTGGCTGTTCTTTCATCTAGCTGCTCTCAGGAGTCTTTCCTTTTCCTTGAGCTCTAGGAACTTGACTAAGACAGACCGTGATGCTTTTCTTATGAGCGTGCACTGCGTGGGGCCCTTTCATCTTCTTGAGGAGTTATTTTCTCCTCTTTTATGGAGTTAGGGAAGTTTTCTTGCATCATTTCTTGTTCTATTTTCTCTCTGCATATTTTTGTTTCTTGATGCTCTGGGATTCCAATGCAGCATAGGTTGTACCTCTTGAGAGTGTACTACATAATTCTTGGACTTTTTACAGATTACTTTGCTATTTTTTGTTAATTATTTTTCTCATCAGTCAAGGGGATTCTCTTAAAGTCCACTAACTCAGCTTTCCATTTCTTTGGGTTTTACTGCTTTTACTGGGTTGTCCAATCTGTTATCATTATTTATCCTCTGGAATTATATTTAGTGTACAGTTTCTAGTTTTTTGTTCATTGTGTTCTTTCAAACATTCCCTCCATCTATTGAAAGTAGTTGAATATCATTCTTTTGAATTCTATTTGTTAGTTTCATGGCTTTTCTTCAAAATATTCCATTGGATCTAAATTTTGTTTCGCTGTTTGTGTCCATTTTTCGTGTGTGTGTGTGTGTGTGTGTGTGTGTGTGTGTGTGTGTAGACCACAACTGACTCTGCAGCATCATGGTGCAGCTGTCAGTGGTGTAGGGCTACTGGGTCATGTGGGAGTAGTTGGCTATGTCTTCTCAGGGCAGGGGGCTGAAGGGAGTTCCTTGATGAGGCAGAGGGACAGTTGGAGGCTTCCCTGCTGGGATGCAGGAAAGACGAGAGACTTCCTTGCTGGGGCATGAAGATGTCCTCGGTCATCCTTGCCAGGCCTTGGGAACAGCTGAGCCTGCGTTGCAGGGGCACTGTGATGCTCGGGCCTTACTTGCCAGAATTGGGGGGAAAGCAGTGGCTTTCCTCCTGGGGCATGGTTACAGGTTTGAAACCAGCAGAGGAGCTGTGGGAGAAATATTGGCTTTTTACTTTCATAAAGATTTACAGTCTCAGAAACCCACAGCAGCAGTTCTACCTGACCTCTAAGTTTACTGTGAGTTGTAATTCACTCTGTGGCCGTGAGTTTGAAGTTTTCAGTATAATGGTTCCAGAGAGGGGGAAAAAGGGGAGGGAAAAAGCTAGCATAATGAGAATAAAATATTATTTTAAAATAATCAATTGAAATCTCAGTCAAGAAAAATCTCTGTTGAAGGGCCCAAATACAGAAGGGAAAAAAGTACTAACAAATAAGCAGTGAGTTGAAAAGTGAAGCTGAGGCATCATCTCAGATTCAGCCCCAAAGGTCAATATGTACACATAAAACACATGCAGGAGTTCAAACTCTAAGACACTCGGTCTCTGTAAGTAGATTAACTTAAAAATGGAATCTTAAATCTATTTGTAAGGAGCCCTGGTGGTGTGGTGGTTCCTCGTTGGGCTGAGAGCCACATGGTCGGCAGTTCGAAACCACTAGCAGCACCGTGGGAGAAAGAACAGGCTTTCTATTCCAGTAAATAGTTACAGTCTCAGAAACTCACAGGGGGGTCACTATGAGTCAGTATTGGCTCAGTGACAGTGAGGGTTTTTTTGTTTGTTTATTTTTAGATTTTAATTTTAAGTCTTAACATAAGTCCGTAATCCATGTTGAATTTTAAAGTTGCCTTTTTCTAATAAGAGTTGATTTTTCTTTTTCCTCTCCTTGGTGGCATAGTGGTTACATTTTAGTCTGCTGACCACAAGGTCAGCAGTTTGAAACCGCCAGCCACTCAGAGAGAAAGATAAGGTTTTCTATTCCCATTAAAGACTTATAGTCTTCGAAACCCACAAGGGAAGTTCTACCCTGTCCTATAGGGTGGCTATGAGTTAGAATTGACATGATGACAGTAAGGAAATGATTTGTTGTTCTATTTTGTTTCAATATATCCAAGCTGGTGGGATGGGTGTGCTACTCTGGTCAGTGTGGGTATGAGTCTCTGACTGCTGGGCATGTAACACAGTTGAGGGCAGGCTGGGTGGATGCTGGTGGCCTGCTGTTATTAATCCAGTGATGCTGGAATGGATGGTTCTACTTGCCCAATGGGTGGGACAGCAGACTGGTGGGTATAGCTGTGTAGGGTCAATGGCTCCTGACCGATGGGTAGTGGAAAGAAGGAGGAATTAATAAACAAAAACAGCCAAGGGGAGGGAGAAGGAAAACATTAGAAAGAATGAAAGTATGGGGGAGCTGGGTGACACAGTATAAGCCCTACCTGCCAGTCATAGCAGCAGCATGAACATGATGCCTAACCTACGAGGGGCACCATGCCAACTACAGAGGTTATGCTCCTGCATGCAGCCTGTAAGAGCATGCCTTGTAGATGTCTCAGATGGTAAGCACAGGGCACTGGGGGAGTGGAGGGACGAGTTGGGTGGCCACAGGAGCAGGGTTGGGCTCACCTCAGTTGGGTGGGGAGGGGTGTGGGGAAGCTTTACCTGCCACCAGGTAAATGGGAATGTGTGTGGGAGGGGGTGAGGCTACATTCTGGCTAATGGGACTTTGTTCAGAGTAAGAGAGGAGAGTATACTTTTATAGGTATAGGTCACTAACATGGTCGCCAGTTCACTTGTGTCAGTGAAGCTAGTCATTTGGTCCATGCCCTGACTCAATGCCTATAGCCTCCACCCAGCAGGTCTTCCGCACCATGTGGGTCACCCACCCAAATGAGCAGAGACCACAGCTTGGTCAGATTCTTGAGCTTTGACTTTTGACACTCAGGCTTCCAAAGCTGTCTTCTGTATCTACTTCACTTATTTTCTCGGGTCATTGTGGAAGGAGGGACTCCCCGCTGTCTCTGGGTAAGCTGTCCTACTCAACCTCCTTGACTTTGCATTGCTTTCATAGTTAATTCCTATCAAGTTTCTTTCATTTAGGAAAAATATTACTGTGAGTTCACCATACCATTTTTAAGCCTGTCATTCACAGGTAAATTTACTTTGCTGATTTATTGAAACCACAAGAATAGACTCTATAAACTCCTAGAGCACTTAATATTTCAACTGTGGATATTATTGGACAAAATAAGGATTTTTAGGACTTCTATGAAGAAGCTGATGAGATTTTCAGATGACTACTGACCTAGAATTACATGGAACCAAAATTAACTTCATTGCACTGAGTAAACCAAAAAAGGCACTATAGATGTATTTTTGAGACACTTATTTCACAATACATGGGTGGAAGTATAGGCAGTCGGGGGCAGGTCAGACCACACCCAGGGAGGTACATGTGAGTCCAACATAAAGCAGGGGAAAGGTGGAAGGAGGCGGGAGAAAGGGGGAGAAACTGAGATGATGACATGGGGGCAACAGGGCACTGACCCACCCAAGGAGAGAGTATTGCTTGTGTCCCCACAGAATTGTAATATGCATACAGACCCCACCATGATGCGCCAAACCAGGAGGTCAATGTAACACACGAAGGAATCCATGAAAAGACTGGACTACAGGGCCAGCCCCAACCAAAACCAGCCTGACCCCCACTCTGGAAGTGTGTGCTGCAGAGAATGACACTAGACCTTCTGGTGGGGGAAAGAAACCGACCTACCATACCCAGAGGTAAATGGGAGTAAATGAAGGGGGAGGAAGAGAGTGGAGCCCACCATGCCCTGAGGATGATATCCCCACTGAGAGCAGCCAAGGACAGAGAGGACCATATGGCCGACCCCACTATGAGACATGACATCCCGCACTGACCCATAGCACTACACAGGGACAACACTAGAGACACAGTGTGGGAATTGTGCCCGATCTGACCCCACCACACCGAGGCAAAACACTAAGGGCAGACAACAGAACAGCAAGGGGAGCAGAGCAAGGAAGTCCCAAGGGAGTACCAAAAATAGACTTTGAGGCCAGGGCATGGCACCCCATCAAACTCGACCAGAAAACACTCCTAAAGATCAACAACGAGACCTTGAACTATTTACACGCTTTTCGCTTTTTTTTTTTTGGTCATTTTTTTTTTTGTTGCCGTTGTCCTTGTTTCCTTTTGTCGCTTTGTTTTGCTCTGTCTGGTATTTATGTGCATATTATTATCTCCGCAGGCAGGTCTATCTAGATGAGATAGGCTAGATAAACAATCTGGAGGAGAAAACAAGGGACCTATGGTACCAGGGGGACATGAGAGTGGGGGAGGTAGGGGAAAGGAAGTGGTGTTAACCAACCCAGGGACAAGGGAACAAGTGATCAGATATCAGTGGCAAGGAGGGTGTAAGAGACCTGGTAGGGATTGATTAAGGGCAATGTAACAGAGAAGAATTACTGAAACCCAAATGAAGGCTGAGCATGATAGTGGGACAAGAAGAAAGTAAAAGGAAATAGATGGAAGAACTAGGAAGCAAAGGGCATTTAGAGAGGTCTAAATACAGGCATGTACATATGTAAATATATATATATATGATAGGGAAATAGATCTATGTGCATATATTTATAGGTTTGGTATTAAGGTAGCAGATGGACATTGGGCCTCCACTCAGTACTCCCTTAATGCAAGAACACTTTGTTCTATTAAACTGGCATTCCATGATACTCACCTTCCCATCACGATCGCTGAAGACAAATGGGTGCATAAACAAATGTGATGAAGAAAGCTTATGGTGCCCAGCTAACAAAAGATAAGAGCGTCTGGGGTCTTAAAGGTAAACAAGCCGCCATCTAGGTGAGAAGCAGCAAAACACACATGGAAGAAGCACAGCAGCCTGTGTGACCACGAGGTGTTGAAGGTATCAGGCATCAAAGAACAAAAAATCATATCATTGTAAATGAAGGGGAGTGCAGAGTGGGGAGCCAAAGCCCATCTGTAAGCAACTGGACATCCCCTTACAGAAGGGACTCAAGGAGGAAATGATCCAGTCAGGGTGCAGTGTAGCAACGATGAAACATACAACTTTCCTCTAGTTCTTAAATGTCTCCTTCCCCACCACCACCACCCCTACTATCATGATCCCAATTCTACCTTGCAAATCTGGCTAGACTGGAGGATGCACACTGGTACAGATAGGAACTGGAAACACACAGAATCCAGGACAGGTGATTCCCTCAGGACCAGTGGTGAGAGTGGCGATACCCGGAGCGTGGAGGGAAGTGGGGATAGAAAGGGAGAACCGATTATGAGGATCTGCATACAACCTCCTCCCTGGGGGATGGACAACAAAAAAGTGGGTGAAGGGAGATGTCGGGCAGTGTAAGACATGACAAAATAATAGTAATTTATAAATTATCAAGGTTTCATGAGGGAGGGGGAGGGGGAAGGAGGGGAAAAATGAGGAGCTGATACCAAGGGCTCAAGCAGAAAGCAAATGTTTTGAGAATAATGAGGGAAACAAATGTACAAATATGCTTGACACAATGGATGGATGAATGGATTGTGATAAGAGTTGTATGAGCCCCCAATAAAATGATATTTTTAAAAAGATGTATTTGTGAATATTGCTGCTGTTCATGGTTTCATTTTCTAGATAGGATATTTGTGTTGTAATTATATAATCATTTAATGTCTATTTTTTGTACCGCATTAGAAAACGTTATAGTTCATGTCAAAATTTTAATTGCATGTAATCAGAACATTTTAAATGATTCTCCTTGCAGACTCCAAGAAATAAATGCTGAAATGACTATGATAAGAAAAGTAGTTTTTTTCAAACTGAATGGCTTTCCATTATGTTGCTTTTACCAACTGCAATATTGTTAAATGTTGTCAATATTTAATCCAGTACTCTAAGGAAGGCTTTCACAGATTAAATAAATGTTTTGATTACTGAAATCCAAAATTCCCAAATCAATCTGTTGTACCAAGTGACCATGTTTGAGGCGGTACCACCCCCCCACCCCCCACCCCCCGAAAAAATGGAATTCGTTTTTCAAAGGTATGTATATACATTTTTTTACAAAACAACCTTATCACCTTCGAAGTGCTCTCCATCACACTTCATACATTTGTCCATTCTATGATTCCATTCTGGGAAACATTTTTAAAACTTGGATGGTTGTTTAATGGATTTAATTACTTGGATGATTGACAGCACCTCCCTAGTTTTTTCTTCACCTCTTCTATGCCATCAAATCACTGTCTTTTCATGTCCATCTGCCTTCGTGGAAACAAAAAGAAGTCACATGAAACAAGGTGAATAATGTGCATGGGGCCAGAGAGGCATGCTGGCTTTTGCTCAACACTGACGCTCTGAGATGGCTGCATGAGCAGGTGCATGGTCTTGGTGGCAAAACCAGTCCCCATCTGCCACATATTCGGGCCTTTTTTGGGTTGCAAACTGTTATGTAATCTTTGCAGAACCTCTAAATAGAAAGCCTGATTAATATCTGACCTGGTGGAATGAACTCCAAATGCACTATGAGACAAGATTTTCGTCCATTCAGGAAGTTAATAGATGTCCAGAACAAGGTTTGTCATCAATCGACATTTCACCTTTTTTGAAATGAGAAAACTGCTCATACACTTTAGTTTTTTCCCCCAGCGCTGTCCTTGTAAGCTGTGTTCAACAGCACAACAGCTTCTGCACATTTTTCCTGAGCAGGAAACAAAATTTCATAGCCACAGGCTGGTCTCTTAAATTAGCCATCACAAAAACGAGGTTCAAGTGATACTATTTTATGTGATACTATTTTATGAAAAAGTTCACCTGTGACCTGAAAGAACAAACATCCCCAGCCAATGAGATGCTGGATGCTCACCTAGTCGGTGAAATTGTGTACTAAGAAAGCTCCACTCACCCAGGGCAACTGGGTTTTTTTGTTTTGTTTTGTTTTGGGTTTTTTTTTGGGGGGGGGGCTCTTTATATAATGAAAAAGAGTATTAGCTAAAAGATACCCTAGATACTCATTGGAAAGGACATTATGTCCTTACTCATGTATCACTATGTTAGATGGAATTAAGGCATGAATTCACTTCTCCCAATTCAAGAACACTAGCACCTTTCTGGACTAGTCACCCTGCTGAAAGACCCAAACTAGAATCGAGGCACCCCGATGTCAAGAAGTAAGCCGCTGACTAAAGAACACAGTGCTAGTTGCTGAAATACTTGTTTGGACTTAGATTCCTCTTGATTGTTACTGTGGTCATTGTGATTGGACTATTGCAGGTTGGTAACATTGTTCCTTGCATTAATACTTTGGTTTTTTTCTCTGCAAACCCTTGCCTTTAATACTAGTCATGTGTTTTACATTTTTTACTATATCTTTTCACTCTTCATTATTGACATCACAAAGGGGCTAACTAACTTGCCCTTATTTACTGTCTCTGGGCTCTTTTTCTCCATTATGAAGCACTTCTTAAGTCTTTTCATATTACTCACCACAACTGCTAGAAGGCATACCACAAAAATGCTTTTGTCAAATTAGCCTGCTCTGTCCCATGGCCAGCGAATCTAGCCAATTGCTGGATAGTCCGTGAATGTCTCAAGACTACAGAAAGACTCAGCTCAACTAGTTAGTCCAGATTGCTAGTGATCTTGCTGATGTCATGTCAACTCCAGAGAAATCTTTATAAACCTTCTTTGTTAAGTAGCTTTAGATAACAAACTTCCCTTGGATTCTTTGTCAACCCAGCAGAGAGGAGGATGTGTCATTGCTAATATCTTCTGTTGAACTGGGGTTAACACCTTTGTGGAGATGGAACGGGATATTAAAGAAATTTGCCAAAAGACAATTTGGTGCATTTCCCTCCTCAGAATGTATCCCCTTTCCTTGATATATTTTATTAATTACCTAAAGTCATAGCTTCTTACATAGGTATATTTTAACAAGGCTTACAATACTCAGGGTTATTTTATTATAATTAAAACAACTAAATTACACTATGAAAGTTACTACTGATGCCTTACTCAGAAAACTGACCCATTGCTCAGAATCACTGACACAGTGATTCATATCCATTCATGAAAATGCTTTCTACTCCTGCAAAGACTTACAGTCTCAAAAACCCGCAAAGGTAGTCACAGACTGTCCTGTAGGGTCACTATGAGTCAGGATCCACTGGGTGGCGGCTAGGTTTCTTGGTTCTGGTTTTTAATTCCATCAATGGACTTATAACCCTGTCTCTAAAGGCGTCTTACTTTGCATAGCAACAAGGTAGTTCCTCTAAGGTGGCTCTGCTCCACACTATCTTTTCTCAAAATATCATTGAACTCTGAGTGCTACTTCAGACAGTGCCCAGTCATTCAGAGAAAATAGCATCTGGGGTTTTAAAGATTTGCACTAAGATAAGTGGCACTCAAAGAAAATGTGAGTAACAAGGTAGAACATTTGAGTAATGAAATCTCAGAAGAGTGTGCACACCATCCTATGTGTTGGCAGTAATCCTTGGTCAAGAGGAAGAAATGCATGAAAGTCCAAAATCAGAGGCACTTGGTCTGTGCCGATAGAACAGCTTGAAAATGGAGCCTCAGCTCTAACTTAAGTGATGACATGAATTTGGGATCCATGTTTAATTTACAAGTTGCCTTTCCTAACAGCGGTGTTTTCTCTCCTGTACCCAACCAAAATTATATTAGAAAACTTTACTCTGTGATGCAGGATGTCAGACACATGTTCTCAGAGTGTGTTCAGAGGATCTTCCTTCCTTCTCATGTAAATTCAGGATGCCATATCTCGTTCCCAGGGTGCATTGGGACACAAACGATTACCTGGAATGCCAATATATGCAGGACATTCTCAACAAATATGTTGTTGCAAGCAGGTTATTTTCTACTTATCTTACCTCCGTGTTCAAACAATGCAGTTTGATTAATGTGTAATTTTCTTAAGAAATGTCTGCACAATACAGTCTCAGTAAACGTATCCAAAGTTTATAGGTTAAGTTAATCAATATCTAGCATACTTGTTTAATAATCTCTGGTTTTGGAACAAGCCCTTTCCTGACATTGTCCTATCACTGATCTGTTGTTAGTACATGTATCCTTTAATCCCATGACATCTCCAGTATGAGAAAACTCAACTATAACATCTGAACATTATATCCCTGTTTGTTTGTTTGTTTGTTTTTTGTCTAAACCTTATGATAAATGCCTGGGAAGTTATTGTGCTTTGAACTCCTTGGTTTCACTGTGATGGGCCACAAAGAGTCCAATTCTAATCATTCTCTAAGCCCTTAGTAAAATTCTATTCACTCTTGAAACAGCACTCTTTTTTTTTTTATAGGAAAATATCAGATTCATTGAATCCTCTCATACAGGTATATATTACGCACACCTCTAAATAATCAGTCTACAGTCACAATGCACATTTTAAATCCACAGTGATCACAGATCACAAAAAATCATGCATACATAAAAAAAAAAAACCCCAAACCTATTTGATGATAGCTTGTGGCTTCAGGTAGTATGACATGATCACATAAAATAACAAACTTAATCTAGAGATCCATGGTTCGTAACACCTAGCCCACCCAACCCCCCAAATTGATGTTGCTCTAAAAGATTTTTTTTCTTGAGCTTTACACCACCAGCTTCTCACAAGAAACCTCTTGGACTATTCAGTTAATTCCTTGTTAGCAATATCCCGGAAACAGGCCTCTTTTCGTTCAATGGCTAGACAGCGACCTCACTTGGTATCTCCACACCATAGCTTCGATATGACACTGCCATTGTTCCTGCAACCTACTACCTATCTACCAAGTCCAGATGTAAAAAGGTCAAGTTTTCTGTACAACAAGAGTTAAGAATCATGCAGCTGAAACCAGATGTTTTCACATCTAACCAATAAGAGCTCCAAAAGGCAATGATACTGCGAACAAAGAAAAGGAGAGAAGTAAAAATGACAGCGGGAAAATGCCCTAAGCTAAAAACACGTATGTGCATCTTCAAATTAAAGGGTCCATGAGAACCTAAGAGAAGGGACAGGTGGTGGAGACTGAGAGAGGCTGAAGATCCATCACTAAGTGAGGGTAAAATTTCAAAATCCCAAAACGTCTGCCTTAGACAACTGCATAGAATGGTACTACTTTTTACTGAACTAAGGAACATTGGGAGAGATCAGGTCCTTTGGGGGAAAAGATTATTGTGGTAGTTATATAATCTGGTGTCAACTTGCCATGCAGTGGAGTCTAACCTGTCAATCAGGTCGCAGCTTGATGACCTCATTTGGAGGCGTGAAGGAGATAAATAGCTCACTGGAGGCCAGATACACTCCCTCCCTCCCTGCAAGACATTCCTGTTGACAAGCCAGATGGAGACACACTGATGGAGCCAGAGCCTTGGAGCTGGAGGAACCATGTGGAGACCCAAGGCAGGGCTGAGATCCTTCCACTGCCACTGGATCTATAAGACTTTCTACCCACTGGACTGTCATCTACCTGCATTCGGCATCATTGCATGGCAGTGTGAGTCTAAAGAGGAATTTATGGACTAGTATTGGACATATGGGCTAATATTGGACTTATGGACTTGATCTGGACTGGGCTGGGATGTTTCTCAATACACAATTACTCTTTGATATAAAACTCTCTCTTACACACATACGAGGATCTCCCTGGATTTGTTTCTCTCATCTACCTGGACTATTATTATACATGCATTTAATTGATGACTAGGTGTAGAGTTAAGTGAATAGAGTTGAAACAAAGAGCTGGTCTGGACTTCCAAGAAACTGAGTTGGTGAAAATTTGATTCTTGAGGTGGTCATTCACAAATTCCAGGGGGACAGGGATGGCCTCATTGCCCAAAGGTGAGAGAGTGTGATTGCTATGCTCAGAGGACAGAAGAGCAGAGTCTGGTGAGATCACTCCCACATTAACTAGGAGAACAGGGTCACCCAAAGCCAAGGAAGAAGAGTTACTATCCCAGTGAGCCAGAAATCAAAGTTGAAGCACAGGGCTGAGCATTGAGTTGAAGCATAGCATCAACCCAATAATCTACGGCAAGGCTAACATCCAGAGTGTGCAAGGCAATTGTCCAGACGATCTTAAGAGAAAATGTTCTGCTGTGGCTTAGACTTGATTGGTACTCATTATTTCTCTCATCTATTTATTTATTTGTTTGTTTTCTAAATTTTAACCTATATGTCCACTTTGCAATGCATGCTGCATGATAGCACAGCTAGTCACAAATCGGGTCCATGGTCAGAGGGAATTCACCAGGGGCTGTACCACATTTTTTAACTGAAGCAACTTTAAAATGTGTCCAAAAGGAGATCAAATTATATTACATTTTGACCTAAGTATGTTTGTCTTAATCAACTTTAAAATGTTCTATGTCTGAAAAAAAGGGTTATTCATATCCCTCAATTATGATTGGAGGGAATTCACCAGAGTCTTAACTCATGTGTAAACCCTGCAAATGGATTTTGGGTTTCCACTGTCATCCATATCCTTCTGCAGACCAGGTGTTCACAATTTAAGCTCTGAATGCCATACCCTCTTTCAAATTTTGATTATATTATTTACAATCCTTGGATCACACAGGCTGGTATGCTTCTTCCATGTGGACTTGGTTGAGGCCTCACTCAGATAGCTGCTTGTTTGAAAACAAGGCTTTAAGACTCCAGATGCTATTTTTCCTGAATGATGGGTACCATCTAGATTCGTCACCACACTTTTCTATAGCACCCAAATCTTCGGTGATCTCTTCACGATGTGAGCATCAAGTGGGGCCGTGCCATAACAACTAATTGTTCTCAGATCAGGACTAAAATTAAATGGAATCCCAAGATCCATTCATTAATCTATGGTTTATATGTCTCTAGTTCACCTTAGAGACATCATTGTCATTTTATGGTTAGAGAACATTATTAATCATTCCCCCTGGTGCATCAGTTCCATAGTCATGAAGTCAGTGTTGGCTCATAGGGACCCTACAGTGTTGGTTAAAACTGCCCCTCTGAATCTCCAATTCTGCGCATTTTCACAGGAGTAGAAAGCCTCATCCTTCCCCGGTGGAGCTGGCTAATGATTTCAAATTGCTGATCAAGCATCTAGCAGCCCAATGTATAACCATTACACATTTATAGTGTCATTAGTGTAGCCAATGGTATAGAATTTAACACACTATTGAGAAAAGGAGATTATGGGAGTATAGGCCAGCTATGAATCACAATATATGAATTGTTGACTTTTACGGACTGAACTCTTAAGGGAGGGGGTTGGGAATAGGGAAAATCATCCACTAACATTCATTCCCAGAAGTAGAGTCCTGCCTACCAAGTTAATACATGTCATAATGCATTTCTCTCATTTATAATAAAAATATCTACCTTGTGCTTGTTATACTTTGGAAACAGCGACTTGGATTCTAGATTTCATAAATTCACAGATGAAGATTTGAACTTGGAATTGATTTAAGACTTTGGGGAGATTATAATGGGGTGAATTTGTGTTACACATGGAAGGACATGAATGGGTGTGGCAATAGTAGAAATGGTATAGATTTAACTATGTCCCCCCTGAAATATGTGTCAACTTGGCTGAGCCTTGCTTCTCAGTATTATGCAATTATCTTTCTTTGTGTGATCTGAGGTAATCATACAATGTGTTGAAAATTCTCACCTCTTTGATGTTATTGAGGTAGTAGTAGAAGCAGTTATTTGAATGACACAGGATACAATTTACAGTATTATTTTATTATGTCTTGACTCAACCTCTTTTGAGATATAAAAGATATTAACAAGCAAACAGAGATCAGAGAGCCCCCTACTAGCACAAGAAAAAAGAGCCAGAAGTAGGGCATGTCTTATAGACCCAGAGTCCCTACAATGAGAAACTTCTAGCCTTGAGGGAAGATTGATGACTAAAATCTTCCCCGGAGCGAGACAGCTGACACCCTTCCCTGACAGCTGACACCAGAACTTAAACTTCTAGCCTCCAATAACATAAGTTTGTATATTAATAAATCCACCCATTTGTGGTATTTCTATTATAGCAACACTAGATAACTGAGACCATATATCTTTTCCACAGTTAAAAACATAGACACACACTCATAAGGTATTTCAAGAAAAAGAAGGTAGTTCACTGTAGATAAGTCAAGTAGGATAAGACTAAAAATGTCCATTAGAAAAGAAAAGAGCTGGTGCTTTGTTAAGGTTATTTCTGGAGAGATGGGGTGGGGGGTGGGGGCCGAGGGGGCGGGGAGGATGAAACTAGACCATAATGGGTTGAAGTGAAATGATGTAAACACATGGACAGTGAATTCAATCAACATGAGAAATCATGTTGAGAAAGAAAGGAAAGGGAAGGTGGCTGGCACAGAGGCTGGAGCACTATAGGCTTGAGGAGGGGGTTCAGTTTTGTTTTGCATTGGAAATCCTTAACAGATTTATGGGTTGATTGATAGCATCTAGTATCAAGGAAAAAACACAGATATAGAAAAAGAGATCATGTGAGTGAAAAGCAGAGTTCCAATTCTTCTGGAATCAATCCAGATTTCGGTGGCCCTTTTGAAATTTTTAAGGAATTCTGGTGGTGGGCTAAAAGACACAGAGTTGCACGTTCAAAGTCACCAGTCACTTCTCAGGAGAAATATGAGGCTTTCTCTGCCCATAAAGATTTAGTCTCGGAAGCCTATGTGTACACAGTCACCATGAGTTGGAAAATATATTGCCATTTGTTTTTTAGTTTTGAACCTTTTGATGTGAAGTTTTGAACCATAAACCTGGAGCAGACTAGTTTCTAAAAGGCAGCTAAAAGTTTAACAATACTCTGACTAATTGCTAGACTCTTTTTCTTTAGCTACTGTGCTTTTTGAATAATTATCTCTATTCAGTCAGTTTTGAGAAACAGAAACACCAGAATCAAACCAGAGCTGAGTTTCAGTATAAACTGTTTTGAAAGACATGCTCTGACACCATCTTCATGATAATGGCGATGAAATTAGGCACAAGCATTTTTTAAAGTTCTTTCCTTTATAGAACATTTCTTAAAAGAAGCCTGAAGAAACTGGGTGCAACAGAATTACTGTTGGCAAAGAATAGTGAGAGTATCATGGATTGTCCGAAGAACAAATCTCTATCTTGGAGGAAGTACAGCCAGAATGCGCCTTTGAATAGAGGACGGCAATAACATCTGTTTCCTACACACTTTGGACCTATTATCTGGAGAGGCAGGTCCTTAGAAAAGGACATCATGCTTGGTGAAGTAGAGGGTCATTGAAAGAGCGGAAGAACCCCATGAGATGGACTGACATCATGGCTGAAACAATGGGCTGGAACACTAACAATGAAAGGATGGCAGAATGACCGTAACTATTGACAACAAGCTGAAATGTTCCCTGGTTTACAATTAGTGAATTATATACATTTCAACTAACTTCTATGGACTTGATATGTTTTTTGTTCTAATGAGAGATTTAAAATTCCTAAGAAGGCACAATGGAATGACCTTTGCTTTTTAAAAGCTTCAGAATTCTCTATTTGAATAACTTAACATGTAAAAATCAAACTAATGCAGACATTGGCTGAATGTTACAATGATAAAAAGTATACACAAGCCAACTGAAAATTTTCACACCAGAAGATAAGATTGACTAAAACTTCTAAACCAATCAGCATAGTTTTTCTAGACTTGTTCTCTCTTTCTGGTAGGTTTTGACTAAATGTGACTATTTAAATTAAAATTAAATCAAATTTAAAGTTGTATACCTTAGTCACATTAGCTACATTCCTGCAGCCACATGTAGCTATCATATAACAATTTCATCTTAGTAGAAAAGTCTATCAGGAAGCACTAATATACATCTTAAACTCCTCTAATTCACAGTTGTTGAAAGCATGAAGTCACAGTTCATAACATTTTAATTCCTTCTACAGTATCTGTTTATTTATTAGAGGTGTATCTCACTGCCATCAAGTTGATGCTGATGCATAGAGATCATATAGGACAGAGTAGAACTGCCCCTTTGAGGTTTTTAATTATTATTATTAGTTGGGAATTATAATTAGTTGAGAATTTTAAAATTATTATTAGTTGGGAATTAATACGTACATATATCATATCATCCCATATCTCAGTCATGTGAAGTAGAATTGTACAATTGCTACATGGACTTCTTGACATCATGTCCCTTTTACCCCCACCCCCCACCATCACTGTGCCCCCTTCCTCCCGAACCTCTTGTTCTACTTGCTGTCCCTGTAGGTTCATCAGTCCTGGGTTTCATATACTGGAAAATGGGAAAGCATATAACACAGCACCAGGAAGGTAACCTTCACTGACATAACACCTCTGAGATACACTCTATTATGAACAAACAAAACCAAGTAACACAATACACACCAAAAATACAGAAAAGAGGGGATCTAGTGACACCGTTTTAACTGTTCAGGTCAGATTTATGCCTTTGATCTTCTGTACTCCTTTCTCCCAAGCACTCTCTTTATGACCACTTTCCTCCCATCCCTCAATTTTAGATAGAGGGGGATCTCTGAAGGCTTATTCCCTACGTAGTTCCACAAATGAAACTGGGGCTCCCACTGTCACCTATCGCCTCTGTACACCAGATTCTCATAATTTAGGCTCTGATACTGATCCCTCCATCAACTTCAGATTATATGGATTCCAATCCTTCGGTGACTGATGATGGTGCGCTTCTTCCATGTGAACTTAGTTGACATCTCACTTAGTTGGCTACTTGTTTACAGACAATCCTTTAGGACCCCAGATGCTATTTTATCTGATAGCCAGGCACCATCTAAATTCTTCACCACATTTTGCTATAGAACCCATATCTTCTGTGTTCCCTTCCTGAGGGCGAGTATCGAGCAGGGCCATGATGTCAGAACTAATTGTTCTTCAGTTGGAGTTAGGATGTAGTGCGAGCCCAAATCCCAGCCCTGGATCTTTGATTGGTGGGGTTTTTGTTTTGTTTTGATTTGATTTTCTCCTTTGACTTAGCTGTGACTTAGGAGTAAATACATATGTCATATCATTCCATATTTCAATCACATCAAACAGAATTGTACAATTGCTACCACTATCAGTCTCCTTCCGTAACTCCTTGATATCATCTCCCTTTTATCTCTTCCACCCCTCTATATCATGCCCCCTCCCCTGAAACCCTTGTTCTATTTGCTTTCCTTTTGAGTATTTGAGATGGTAATTCTTTTTTTTT
>NW_022103896.1:77690258-77696845 GCF_000313985.2 Echinops telfairi | reverse complement strand
AAAAAAAAAAAAGAAAGAAAAGAAAACCCTGTGGAGCAGTTCAACTCTGTAACACAGGGGATCACCATGAGTTGGAATTGAATTCACAGCAAGGGGTGTGGGTTCCTGGCAGGAATCGACTGTTTTTGCTCAGCTTGTAAGGCTGACAGTTTGAATTTTCTCAGGGATGCCCAGAAAGACTTCAGGATCTGCTGCCATAAAGATAATAGCCACCAAAATCTAGGAAGGCTGGTTTTTATTCTGCACCAGGTAATGTTCGAATATTGTATAACTAGTTTTAATGCTCACAGCAACTATGAGATACACGTTTACGATCCTTATTTTACAGAAGGAGAAGTGGAGACACAGCTCCATCATTTTATACACATGTCAAATGGGATAGCGCTGGACTTCAAAGCCCGGCAGTTGGGCCACAGAGTCTGTATTTATGAGCGCTAAGTCACAGTCAGAGGTAATGTCGATGGGTACCTTGAGTGAATTCTGACTCAGGATTCCTATATAAAATGAGACAAAGCATTGCCTGGTCCTGTGCCATTTCAACATCATTGCATGTTTGAGACCCCTGAGTGATTCATCCCACTGAGGATCTTCCTCTTTTTCACTGGTCCTTCCTGATAAAATCTCCGACATATGTGAGAAAAAGTCTCACCATCTTCCCTCCCAAGAAGCATTCTGGCTGTGCTTCTTCCAAGACAGAATTGTTTGTTCTTCTAGTAGTCCAGGATAATTTCAATGTTCTTCACCAACACCATAATTCATAGTATCAATTCTTCAATCTTCTTTATTCGAGTATATGAAGCAAATGAAAATAACATGGCTTGCGTCAGACACACTTTAGGCCTCAGAACCAAAACACCAAACTCACTACCATCGAGTTGGTTCCGACCCATAGCAACTCTCTGGGACAGGGCAGAATTACCCCTTGGAGTTTCTGAGAATGGAACTGTTCACAGGGGAAGAAGGCCCGCCTTCTGCTATGAGCTGCTGCTGGTTCCCAGCTGTCAGCTTTGTAGATCACACGGCCCCGCGAGGAAGGAATATGCCACCAGATTCCACATAGTCCTCAAAATGACCGGGTTTTTGTTTGCTTTTTAAAAACACCTTAAATAGATCTTTTGCAGTAGATTTGTCCAATGTTATTTGATTCCCCGCCCCCCCTTCTCTGTTGCTTGACTGCTGCTTTCAGAGACTTTGGTTGTGAATCAAAGTAAATGAAATGCTTTACAACTTCACTATTTTCTCCCTTTATCATGATGCTGAATTGTGTTCTAGTTGGAAGGATTTGTATTTTCTTTATGCTGAAGTGTAATCCATATTGAAGGCAGTAGCAGTCGTTGATCTCCATCAGTAAATGCTTCCAATCGTCCTTGCTTTCAGCAGGTAAGGTTGTGCCATCTGCATATCATAAGTTGTTAATGAGTCTTCCTCCAATCCTGATCCCCTATTTTCTTTAGAGTCCAGTTTCTCAGGTTCTATGTTCAGCACACAGAATGACTAAGGATGATGAAAGGATACAACCCAGATACACACCTTTCCTGATTTAATATCACACAATAGTCTGTGAGGTTAAGGGACACTTTTTCTAATTTTTAATTTTTTTTGCTGAAGATAATTCATATAGTTGCAGCAATACAATAACAAGGAAATGCCAGAATTCAGGCTGGAGTCAGCAGAGGGCATCAAATGAGGGATATCGTTGCTGGTGTTAGATGAGAGCAGAGAATACCAGAAAGATGTTTACCTGTGCTGTACTGCCTATGCAAAAGGATTCCACTATGTGGATTATAACGTATCTATCTATGCATATCACTGCAAAAAGCAGGCATTCCAGAACACGTAGTTGTCCTCATGTGGAAGCTGTACATAGACCGAGAGGCAGTCATCCAGTCCTATCTTTTTCACTATGCTTATTCAATCTGTATGTTGAGCAAATAATCTGAGAAGCTGGACTATTTGAAGAAGAAAATGGCATCAGGATGGGAGGAAGACTCGTTAACAACCTGTGATATGCAGATAACAAAACCTTGCTTGCTAAAATCTAGACGTTTTGTTTTTTGAGTATTTGGGGAAATGGATCAAAATCTAAATTCTTAAAGAACTTTGAAAACAGTATGCTGAATGAGATGTCAATCATTAGGGAACAAATATCACGTCATTTTGTTTACATGGCCTACCAAGAATAAGCAAATGTACACAGGGGCTAGAAGGGGTGGAGAAAGGGTAGTTATTGATTACAAAGCACTGTTTCTGTTTATGTTGATGGGAAATTATGACATGATGAAAGGTAATTATTTCACAACATGATTAATGTAATTAATAGCTCTAAATTGACCATGAGAAAAAAAGTAGAATTGAAATGTGTGCTACCTACAGATAGACAATTCCAGTGGGATTCCCTCTGATGATGCTATTATAAAGTGGCTCTGACTTAAGTCAAATGCCCCCCTTTTTTAGTTTTGTTATTACCTTTATTTTCAGTATTTTTATAAATCCAATTTTTATTTGGGGTTTGGAACATTTGCATATATACTTAAAGACATTTTTATACATCCATAAAGTAAAGATTCACTCTGTGAAGGGTTGGGCAATGTGGCATTTCATCAGTTACAGCAGTCTCCACTTGTGGAAGGTTTGGGGTCATCTGGTATAATTATCCAGGAGATTATCCCATCTCTAGGCAGAATAGGAAGCGCTTCTCTTTTGATCCCTTTGCTTGTACTTTTCAGTAACAGCTCACTGCGTCCACATGGCAGGCAGCATCTATACAGGTCCATGTTTCCATGAAAGCCCTGATCTAGTTTTGAGAAAACAGCAACTACTTCTTTGACTGTAAAAGTGTTGACAGCTTCTCTCGTTTCTCTTCTTTGATAGTTCTGTCCAGTGTTATACGTTACCTTAGTCAAACGTGCATTCGAAGCGATGAAAGGGGATCTTGTCGGCATCAAAGTATTAGCAGTTTTCTCCCTGCTGTTCCTTCAGGGTTCAGGAAATCTGCCCACTTTCATTTGAATTGTCAGAAAATTCTACCAAATTTTGTTTTCTATCCAAATCAAGAGCTTTTCCATCTCAGGGATCGGCCCATGCCTGTGTCCCTAGCTTAAAGTGGTGATTTTATGCCCATAACGCCTGTAACTGCCTCCTAAGTCCTATCCTTATCCTTAATAATGATTGAAATGGTTCAAGTGAACAGTGTTTTCCTGTGCTATTTCACCAACTTTTCTCCTATGACTATAGTCCTTAATGATCTTTACATTTTTATCATTTATATCCAGATGTGGAGCCTTCCTCACCTCCCTTTTTGGATTTGCACTTCAGTGGCATAACTTCTGTTGCTAAGCGTATCACTGAAGACAGAAGGAGTGCAGTGGTAGAGGAACCCGAGTGAGTCAGCTTTTAACTAACCCTTGATGCTTCTGAGGGGTCGATGTCCTGAAGAAGGGCACACTGTAGAGCTGGCCGACAGTGAACTTGGCATGACTGTCTAAACAAGGACGTCAGAATTGTAACAGCTGTTGCACGAGCGAACAGTTCAATTGCTGTCTGTGGTTCAAGTTGAACATTGCCAAACATTCTGTCTGCTTGGGCTCCCAACACCAATTTCATCAGGGCCCAAGGCATGGCATGCTAGATATACAGCAATATTTGGAACAACAAATCACAAATTTGACCATCTGCAAGTGAATATTCAAGAACGATAATTTCATCCAATTAGAGCTGGTAGCACTGGATATAAGATACATTACCAATGATAAGATAGGGGGGGGGAAGAAAGAATAAGATGGTTTTACATATGGTTCATCATAGTTCTAATATGTCAAGTTGGAAACTACTTGTATATTTTTAAAATAATAGTATTCACATAATGAAAATGGGATCATTGACACTTGTTGGTAGTGGTTTTATTTTCCCTGTATATTAGTCAAGTAAAAGAAAGAAAATAGTGCTGTGTATTACTTACCGATTCTGTAGACAAGAACCTTGCTGCCAGTGGGATCCCTGGATCTCAGGACTCCAACGTAGCCTGCTTTCAGAAGGCCAAGGATACTTCTTGGGTGCAGGTCTGCACTTATTTCTGGACATTCTTCCCTCCATTTATAATAGTTTTTTAATAACTGAAAAGTAAAGTGAGAATGACTAGAGATGAACATTAGTGCAAATGTTAAACATTATGTAAAAATCGTAGGAAAGCCTGGGCATTACATATGAAACTTGCATGGGAGGGTCTCCCTCTGGGATGTTCTCAGTATGAAAATCAAAGGTTCTCTTCACTGAGGATCTGAGATGCTAGGAGTTAATCCCAAATGCTATTGTATTCCGAAAGTCTCAGAAACAGTTTGTCTGGCGATTAGATTTTGGTAAAGAATGATTTGAAGACATCCTATTGCCCCCAACAGTCCCCCCCCCCATTTTAACCAACATATACCAGAAATATAAACACTGCCAGCAGATTACAGAGAACACCAAAAGCAAATTATACTCTCATATTTAAAAGTGGCTGTACTTGAAATACTTTCTTTTTGATTTTCAACATTCCCAATTTTTCTAAACTGGCAACTTTTCATATACTTGAAAATGTCTCAGTCATGTAGAACTTGAGTTCAAATGAAAGGAGAAGGGTAAATTTTATAAAAAAGAGTCACTAACACCAACTTGGTCATTGTAACCACAAAATGATCTGGGTGCGAAAATCCAAATAAGAAAAGAAGGGAGGTGTGGGTAAAGTCCTTACAAGGAGCCCGGGTGGCTAGTGCTTACTACTGGGGCTGCAATCCGCAAGGTCCCAGAAACCACCAGCCAGCTCTGCAGGAGAAGACAGGGCTTTCTAGCTCCGTAACACAGTAGCATCCTGGAAACATCGTTCTACCCTGTCCTAGAGGGGCACTGGGTGAGCTGAGGGCAGCAGAGAAGCGAGTGGCACTGTGACATGAACGAAGAGAGTCAGCTGTGCCATCTGCTTGTCGCCGCGCTCTCTGACTCTGTGTTCATCCTTTGCTCCCTCTGCAGGCCCCTCTCCCTTTCAATTCTGCCTTTAATAAATGTTTCTTAACTGGCTGGGGAAAAAAAGAGTCTTGCAAAGAGTTAAATGCAACAGTGAGGTAAGGAAAAAAAACAAACAGTAAGTCTGCCAACAAAGAAATAATTGGTGACCTAAATAACAAGTTTCCAAAAGCAGTAAGAACAAAAGGCACATTGTAAGCTCTGACATACTCATTCTATTCTATAAGATGGAATTTTCTCCCGCTTCCTGCCTCAGAGAGCTTCAGATTAAGTGCGAAAATGATATTACAGTACTCCCTACTTTTCTGGTCATTCCCTTAGACCAGGGGTTGGCAAATTTTGAGACAGAAGAGCCAATCCTGTTCCACACCAAATTTTAAAAATGATTTGAAAGCCATAAATATATTTTACAATCGAAATCACCCTTATGGGAATAATAACCTTTATCTATTTTATTTTATTTTTTGTTTGTCTTTTTAACCTTTAACAATTTTATGAATGAAACTGTGATAGTTTTATTTTCATTTTCAATTTGACTTCAGAGCCACATATCTGTACCCAAAGAGCCGCACATTGCTGTGCACAGTTTGCCAACCCCTGCCTTAGACAGAAACACACTCCATTCCACTGTGATTCAAGAAAACACTGAAGACAGCATAGTAGCACCTATATAGAAATATCTGCCTTATTTTCCTAGGGAATGTTAAAAATCACCTTGATGAGAAGGAATCCTTTAAATGATAGCAGGGTCATCAGCTTCACTTTTGTAGAGAGCTGGGAACCCAGGAGACAGGTCCATGTGTTTAATGAAAAAAATGCGTCGATGAAAAACAAATGCATTAATAGAACACCTAAATTTTCTCCCTTAGAAAAGTGGCTTTTTAAAATCCCAAATCATTCCCATGCCTTTAACACCTACACCAAGTCAGAACTGATTTGATGGCAGTGGATTTTGAGATTTTATTTTGTAAACTGCTAGTGCTGACCATGAATATTTGATTATTTTTCCTACCGATAAAGAAATTCAAAAGTCTAATTGATGTAAGTAAATTATGTGCATGATGTAAATAAATTTCTATTTAAATATCCTCAAATCAACCAAGAACAAAGTTCTGTCTCCTCTGACATTACATTTTAATTTTTCCTTTCTTTCTTGTCTTTCTAGTGACCTTTAGCTTTCTTCCTTGATGTCCTTCCACAATTCATCTGATCTTTGGTCATTGATGGTATTCAGTGCATCAAATCTCTGCCTCAACGTCATAGTTTGGATCTTTGGGACATTTTTTTTTCCCTTAGCGCTTAAGCTTTAAAAAAAAAAAAAAGCATTGTAAATTGGGTGAAAGTGCTGCATTCAATAATTCATCTTCATTTTGTGGTTATTGATTGCAATCCCCACAAGGTAACATCACTCAGTCCATTTCTATGTTATGCTTCCTCTCTCCGTTCCTCCTCCTTTCAAACCCCTGCCAGCCTTCGGAACTTTGTCCTTTGGCAAATGCTTCCCTCTCAATGGTGAAAGCCTACTTGTTCGAAGGAATGGCTACCTGCAGGGATAGAGATGGGCATCAATGCCTCTTTTTTTTTTTTTT
>NW_022103896.1:77687163-77688788 GCF_000313985.2 Echinops telfairi | reverse complement strand
CTTCCCTCCCCCCACTCCCCCTATCCCATGTCCCCCCAGAGCTGTCAGTCCCATTGTTTTCTCCTCCAGATTTTTCATCAATGCCTCTTATGACTTCCCACAGGAAGGCTTTTCCAGATGACCTCTGCCAATGCAAACTTTGGGGGGTGAACTTGTGGCTGGGGCCACAGTAGGCAACACAGAAGCCCGGCTGCTGGGAGTCCAGTCCCTACATATAGTTCCATTGACTTGGTGCCCATCGGTGCAGCCATTTATAGGAGCCCACCCCCAAAGCCAGCAACACAGCTCAGGGATGTTAAGGGAGGGTGGGAGAATAAGCATCAGGGATGGAGGGCTCATAATTTGATAAGTTGGGGGTAACTTTTTGAAAATATTAAATTAGATGGGGTTTACATTTCAGATCATCAACTTTGTATTAAACAGTTTAAACCACCAATCCAGTGTCACCTCCTTCTTGATTTCTCTTCTTCCTCTTGTGGACCACCATCTTCCACTTCACTGACGTTAACACCTATCTACCATCTATTCTTTTTTTTTTAACCTTCATATATGTCATCTTTTTTTAAATTATAAATCATTTTTTGGAGGCTCTTACAACTCATCAAAATCCATACAAGCATCCATTGTGTGAAGCACATTTGTACATATGTTACCATCATCATTTTCAAAGCATTTTCTTTCTACTTGAGCCCTTGATATCAGCTCCTCATTTCCCCCCTCCTCCTCCCCCCCTCATGAACCCTTGATAATGTATAGATTATGATTTTGTCATATCTTACACTGTCCAATGTCTCCCTTTACCCCCTTGTCTGTTGTCCATGCCCCTGGGAGGGGATTATAGATAGGTCATTGTGATCGGTTCCTCCTTTCTCCCCCCACTTTCCCCTTCCCTCCTGGTATGGCTACTCCTAATATTGGTCCCAAGGAGTTTATCTGTCCTGTATTCCATGTTTCCAGGTCTTATCTGTATCCATGTACATGCTCTGGTCTAGCCAGATTTGTAAGGTAGAATTAGGGTCATGATAGTGGGGGGGGGGGCATTAAAGAATCAAAGGAAAACTGTATGTTTCATCAGTGCTATACTGCACCCTGACTTCTACCATCTATTCTATTGCTTTATCTCCTTTCCTTGCCCTCCCCAAACTAGAAACTTTGAAATCTATTCTATTTATTTTGTTGTTTTTTTCTCCATATGTGTGTGTGTAATTGTGGGCACACACAATATTTGTCCTTTTGGCACAGGATAACATCACTCAGCATAATGTTCTCCAGGTGCATCCAGGCTTTGAGGTGCTTCCTGCTTTCAGCATTGTTTTGCCGCAGCCCGTAGTATTCCATTTTGTGTATGGACCAAAGTTTCTTTGTCTATTCTTCTACTATGGGGCTTTGGAAATCAAACAACAACAACAAACCAAAAATAAATGCTAGGAAAGCTATGGTGCTCTGGTGGTGTAGTGGTTATGCATTGGGCTGCTAATCAAAAGATCAGCAGTTTGAAACCAATAGCTGCTCCTCAGGAGAAAGACACAGCTTTCTACTGCTGTAAGGAAGTCCAGTCTCAGAAACAAACCTACAGGGGCAGTTCTAGCATGTCCTATAGCCGTGGTTCTCAACCTTCCCAATGC
>NW_022103896.1:77684269-77686689 GCF_000313985.2 Echinops telfairi | reverse complement strand
CCAATGTATTCCATCTGGTGAAATCAGGTGCATAGTCACTGTTTTTGTTGTTGAAATTTCCAATGAATAGGTTGTTGGTCTTGCAAAATTTTATCATGAGGTCTCCAGTATCATTTGTATCACCAAGGCCATATTTTCCAACTACTGATCCTTCTTTATTTCTAACTTTCACATTTCAATCACCAGTAAGTATCAATGCATCTTGATTACATGTTTAATCAATGTCAGACCACAGAAGTTGGTAAATTTCTTCATCTTTGACTTGCTGGTTTGTGTGTAAACTTGAAAGAAAACCACATTAAATAGTATTCTTGGTAGGTGTGTGGCTATCACACTATCACTGACAACACAATATTGAAGATAGAGAAGTCCCGTTTGAGAAGGATTGGGCACTCCTCCGCTTCAGTTGACCATTGCGAACACCACAGGCCTAAAGGTTTTCTAATTCAAAATGGCTACTATCAGTCCATTTTCCCTCACTAATGGTAAGGATGTCTACCTTCACGTGTTCCATTGCATTCTGGACAACTTTCAATTGTCCTGAGCTCATACTTCATGCATTTCACATTCCAGTTATTATGGGATGTTTGCGGCCATTTCTCTTCATTTTGAATTTTGTTTAGGTTGTTTTTTATTGTTATTGTTGTTTTTTACATTTTGTACAATAATCAAGAGTAAATAAATACAAAATACTTGGTTTTATTTTATTTTAACTCTGCTGTGTCACAGACTAGGTTACTTCCTACCCTTCGCACGTGCTTTCAAAATAAACTAGTAAGCTCACATGCAGTGTGCCTGGGAGTGAATGGCATCCTTGGAGATCCTCCTTGCAGTAACCACTCTGAAATGTGGGGAAGAAAGCAAAAGGTCAGAGAAGTTCCACGTTTCTTAATGGGCAGTAACTACCAGGAAGCAGTCTGAAGTTGAAAACTGACATATGAGATGCTAAATTTTGCACAGACAAAAGCAGAGGGAGATTGGGAAGAGAAATCCATGCAGTTTTGAAAGCTTAGAAGTTCTTGGGAGAACTATTACAGCAATTAAAAGATTATAGTGAAGAATTTGGCTCCTCCCAAAAAGGGGTCTGGCCTTTGGCCCTGGCTCTGAAGAGGTAACCTCTAATCCCTTAACATTTTTGAATGATTGAAGTGTTTTTGTTATTCATGGTGAGTCCCTTAAACTACATGATCATTTATGCTAATAAGGTGATTCTAAGTGGGTCCCATGGGCGCTGTGATGTCACCCTGACCCCTGAGAAGGGGGTGCTGGAGATTGAGTTCAACCATATAGAAAATTAAGCAATCAATCATGTCTCTGTAATGAAGCCCCAATAAAAACTGAAGACACTGAAGCGGGGAGAGCTTCCCTGGTTGGCAATGATCATCACACTGGGCAAAGGATTAAGAATTTACCACATGGAGCAAAATGATATGGAACTTTTTTATGTGTGAAACCCAGGAACTCATATGGACGTGTGAGATAGACAGGGAGGTTAACAACTGGTTCTTTTTAACGTGGTAAACTGGGGGGTCAGTGGGATGTGGTGGAGAGCACCGACTGTGAAGTCAGCCCAAGTTCAAAGACCACTCCACCACTTCATAGCTGTATGGTTTTAAACAAGTCACTTACTCTTTACTTCTCAGTTTCTAGAAAGAGAGAATCATGACATAATACACTCAAACAATATTTACTAAAGTACCTGGAACTTCATAAGTATGAGTATAGTAAACTCAGCCTACTGTCCTCAAGTTGATTCCAGCTCATAGTAACTCTGTTTAAGGTTTCCCAGGCTGTGAATCTTTCTAGGCCCAGATATGATTATCTTTCTCTCCAGGAGCAGCTGGTGGGATTAAACCGCCAACCTTGTGGTGGAATTAAACCGCCAACCTTGTGGCTAGCAGTCCAGGGCTCACCTGAAAGTGCCGCTAGGGCTCCTTCAGAAGCACATTAGTCATTAGGATTATAAAACCTCATTAATTCCTTATAGCAACAAATATAAAAAGTAACATAAAAAAATTCATTGTAGCTGAGGTGCTTTCTTCATCGATCAGCTTTCTTCATACACTAAGAGGGGTTTACTCTAAAGAGTGTTTTTTTGTTTTTGTTTTTCATTATAAATAAAAGAATTTGAGATTAATTAACTGTCATTGTGGAGGAAAATTTTTTAATGGTTTCACATTCTTCCCCTTTCCCTTTCCTTTCTATTTGGCAAAGAAGTAAGGCAAAGAGTTCATAGTCAGAAACTTGATTTGCAGCCAGTGGATTTTAGACACAGCCCTTCCAGCCAATTCTTAAAAGGCATGGGGCAATGAAAACCCTTCAGTAAAATAAAGAATACAGAAGAAATATATTCAAGTGTACATGAGAGGCTGTGGGTAAATTGAATTTCTTTTAGTCAGACATTGCTTTTAAAAAGCAAC
>NW_022103896.1:77680723-77683954 GCF_000313985.2 Echinops telfairi | reverse complement strand
CCCAAATCAATTACATTTGATTACAGAACAAAAATTAAATCTGGACAAAATGATAATGTCCAAAGATAAACAAACCCAGGCAATGGACTTTCCGTAATTTTTAAAGCTAGTCTATGAATCAGTAAGAAGATCCATAGAGGACCAAACGCCCAGATGAAAATGAACAAACAGCAAACGCATGCACTTAACTGGAAAATAATGAAATTTTAATGCATGAACAATTTACCTCACTTGTAACTAAATAAATACATATTCTATGAATAGTGAGACAGGATGGCGTCCTGGTGGTTTAGTGGTTAAGTGCTAGGCTGCAATCTGCATGGTCAGCAGTTCAAAACCACCAGCAACTCTGTGAGAGAAACACTGGTCTCTCTACTCTGGTAAGCACTTATAGTCTCCGAACCCCGCAGGGGATCAATCACTACAAGTCAGCGTTCACTGGATGGCAGCAAGTGACAGTGGGTGAGCAACTGTTTCTCACCTAGCATCTTGGGAAGTCCTAATGTTTGGTATGTAGGTGCCAAGATGGCTTAACAGGTACTATCACGTAATATTGAAGTAAAATTGGTGCAAACAATTTGGAGACTACTTTGGTACACTCATCAACAATGAAAAATCCATCTCCCACTTCACCCAGTGGTTTTGCAGGTTGAACTTTTCTATGAGGATACATTCCTATGATGCACAAAGAGGAATATGCAATATATTCCTCTATATAACCTCCATAAAACGCCCATTTGGTGATGATAGAAATCACATTGTATTTTCGCTGCTTCAGGTCTCCTGTCGTACCAGGCAAGTCACAGGTGTTCAAAGTCCATCACTAAATGAAGGAATGAACAACATTCAAGGCAGAGCTGCCATTAATTGGTAGCAACCCTTATATGCCTAGGATGGGTTGGATAACTGTTAATGTACATAATTCACACAATAGAAAAATACACAGTTAACAAAAGGAATGAAACAGATCAGAATCTAGCTTTTTTTCATACATTATCATGCATGCTGATATAAAATAATCACCATGAAAAATCAGGTAAGAAAGGCAATGTGCAAAACACATGCACATGCTTATGTGAGGGTATACTATATTGAGAAAAATAAGAAATTGACAACTGCAACTGCCTTTGATTAAGTAGACAACTGACCACCTTACATTTGGGAGTGGAGAAATCCACCTTTCGGTTTCCTATGTTGCTTTATCTGGGTTCTTTGTATCACCAGTACATAACTTTTCCTAGTAAAAGTCGGTTAACAGCAACAAAGCTCCTACTGGACAGAGTTTGAGAAACGGGCTAGATGGGGTCCAATTGCGGAGTTCTTACTCTGCGGGCACGATGTGAGGCGCATCTTGTCCCAGCCTTTAAACTGGTTAATGTTCAATCCTTAGACAGTAAGTGATGCAGGCTCCTTACCGTTCTTTTCCACCGATGAGGGCAGCCACCAAAGGCCACCACAATCCGTTTCCAAACGTTCTCCCTACCTTTCTCAGGCAGTTGGAACACAATGCCAAACAAAGAACTGACCGGAACGCCTTCCTCCAGACTCGAGTCCAACTGAGTGGCTGTGTTATCTTCACACTTAAGAATTGCTCTTCAGTTCTGCTGGTAGTTTTATTATCCTCTCCAATTTAACAGCCACCTGCTCAGATGTGAGAAGCCTGGGCTTCCTGGTCTTTAACTGTTTACAGGATAGCTCTTCCTCCAAGGAGAGAAAAGCCCTTTCCTTCAAAAGCGACCCCTAGGCCCCTTCAGACAAGGTGAAAATTCCCACACGTACACTAAGTGGGTCACCCCTGTCCCCCAAAGTTCCGGCACTTTTCTAGGTTTCCGATTTCCAAGACACCGCCCCCCTCCCCCCCCAAAAAAAAAAATCGAAGAAGAAGAAAAAAAGATGAGAAAAGAAACCCAACAACTGGAAAGTCGGGGCGCAGGTGGCTGGGCGCACCTTCAGCCAGCGCGCACACCTGCAGAGCTGCGGGGCTGCGCGCCCCGGGGAGACAGGCTTACCCGCCAAGCCAGGTCCAGGTCGAAATCTCGGGCGCGGAGAAACCGCAGTAGGAAGGAGTCGGAGAGCGACGGCGGTGCGATCGCGATGCCGGCTTCCAGGGCTCGGTGCCGCAGGTCGGTCAGGGCCGGCTGCAGCCGCGGCGAATGGTCCGGCAGCGCGTTGAGTTGCTGGCCGGCCGAGAGTCCCGGCTGCTCCCCGGCCATGCCTGCTGCTCGGCCCGCAGCGCCGCGCGCGCTGGTTAAAAGAGCGCGCCCCGCGCCACCGCGCCAGCTCCTCCTTCGGTGGCGGCTGCCCAGCTCACATCCAGCCCCCCATCGGCCAGCTGGCCCGCAGGCCCCGAGGGGTGGCCGCCGAAACGGCTTCGGGGAATGAGCGGACCCAACCACCGGAGACCCTTAGCTTGCTCAGCCCCTCTCACTCTCAGAGTTAGGAAGAATCCTATACCGTTCTATGAGCTATCTTCTTAAAGGTGTTCCTAATGGCTCTAGTCTGAAACTTTTGGTAATCCCAGCTTTTACCCAGTGAAGCAAGTATTGTTTGATGCCAACAGGAAGGTGTAAAAAGAGGTTAGTTTGTCGATCCTGAATATAGTCAAGTAGGCTTAAAATATTTTTTTTCAGTATTAGTTGGCTGAAAAATGTTCCTTCCGTCATTATTTCCTTCTTCCCTCTCCTCCTTCCCTTCCTTCCTCCTTTCCTTTTATTTATTCATAACCTGGGAACTAGAAGGTGCTTCAACCAGGAAGTGTTTGGTAGCACTGTGACAGATGTGTGCAGTTCTGGTGGGCTAGTGGTTAAGCTTTGCCATGATCTGCATGGTCGACAGTTAAAAACCACAGGACTGGGCTTTTTACTCCCATGTATAGTTATTGTTTTGGAAACCCACAGGGGGTGGTTATTGATTCCATAGCATTGAGCATAACAGATGATCAACTGAACTCCCTCCTCTTTCTTCTAATGCTCTGAGCTGTTATACAATGACTACACACGTGTGTGCACACACACACAAACATTCCATAAAGGTAACACACATTCCATCATGATACTATTTCCACTCCTCCCTATTCAGGCAAATTCATTTCAGTTCTAGATACCTGGTCTCTACAAAATAAACGGCTAGTCAATATCAATTAAAACAAACAAAACAACACCAAAAACTTCCTCTGGGATACTTCAACACGGCTGAATTTTAAGATGGTGGTGGTGGTGGTGGTGGTGGTGG
>NW_022103896.1:77678714-77680222 GCF_000313985.2 Echinops telfairi | reverse complement strand
TAAGTTGTATTTTGAACCTCTTCATGGACCATCCAAACCCTTATATGTGCAGATCACATCTAAGTGATTTGGAGTAATGAAGATCAAGGAGGGAAATGATGTGGAAACCAGAAAGCTTATTAAACGACTTTTTGTTGTTCTCTACCCATTGAAAACACCACTGGGCTGCCAGTTTTTTGTACTGTACATCATTGGTGTTTGTGTATTGCTGTGATGTTGCAAGATATGATATTTCAAATACCAGCAGGGTCATCTGTGGTGAACAGGTTTCAGTGGACCTTTCAGACTTAAATAGACCAGGAACAAAAGTCGAATGATCTACTTCAGAAAAGTGGCCTATGAAAACCTTAGGAGTCACAACAGACTATTGTCTTGACTCACTTGCTTTGGATACGCCATCAAGAGGGATCAATTGGTAGAAGAGGACATCACACCTGGTGAAGTAAGGGCCAGAGAGCGTAAGGGAGACTCTTAGTGAGATGGATTGGCACAGTGACTACAAAGATGGGCTCAAACATGCTGTCATAGTGGGCATGAGAGAAGATCAGACGGCATCTTGTTCTAGTGTACATAAGATCACCACAAATTGGCGTTAAAATGATAGCAGCTATTTATCTAGCAATCCATTGTAACTCTCCTAGAATTGACTTGTTTCCCCAGAGTGGAATTAGTAAAACTGGTTCTTATTTAATGCACACTATGCTCCAGATAAATGCGGGACTTAGTATAGTGAGGGAGACTGCCGTTACATTCAGCAAAGAAATGTTTCTTGAGTGGGTATTGGGTCCAAACCCTTTATTAGAAACTGGAGATACGCCTATGAGCAAACAGACAAACTCTTGCCTTCAAGAACTTTCCTTGTTATGGGGCAAAATAAATGAGGTAAGGAGGGTGGCTGACCACGGGGATGTCTGAGGCTGGGGGCAGCCAGCTTGCCTTGTATTAGTGGGTAATGAGGAGCCACTAGAATTCTCCGAGAAAGCTACTACTTTGGCTTTTATTCTGAGTGAGATGGGAAGCTATTAAAGATTAACAAGTCAACATTGAACCTACTAGGGAAAGAGCATGGAAAAAGGGCTGACATATCCCAGAGGAAGGCTTCTCAGAGGGTAAATATTTGCTTGACCTTAGAAGGTACATGGGGAAGAGAGGGAGAGATAAGGTTAAAAGTATCCTAGTCAGAGGGGACAAGTTGTGTCAAACCTAAGGTGACCAGATTTTAACATTCTAAAGCAGGACACCATTGATGGGGGCAGGGGGGTGTCTTGATTAAAAATCTGGTCTATATGGAGCAACAAAAATTTTCATAGAATGCAAAAATAGTATTATAATATATTTTTAAAATTTCAGCATAAGTACAATTTACAAATATAATACATTAAAAAATTAGGCATAGTATTATTTTATTCTTTGGTATACAGTATTTCTCATTTGAGTGAATTTTTTTTAGTAGATTGCTGTCCTTATTTAAAAGGTCATGAAATTTTTCACAAGAATTTGTTAAATTA
>NW_022103896.1:77659310-77678222 GCF_000313985.2 Echinops telfairi | reverse complement strand
AAAAATGCCATTGTTCATTAAGTCCAAACAATGGTGGTCGAATTCTAACAACTGATCAACAATGCGAACTTTCCATATATTCCCTTCCTGGTCTCCCGCCGTTCTCTAGCTTGTTGTGCATTCTTTCCAAAAATCGGGACTTTTTTAAAACGCCGCAGGACACGGGACAAATTGTTAAAAATCGGGGCTGTCCCGCCAAAAGTGGGACGTCTGGTCACCTTAGAAAACCTCACTGAGAGTTCTAAATAATTGAAGATCTAAGAGAAGCCAATCTTCCTAGCGATTCTTAGGGTTTTAAAGTGAATTAATAAGGCAAGTTGTATGTAACTTGTTTCCTGTTACTGCTTTCTTCTCTCTCTCCTCTCTCTCTTTTTTCTTTCCCCCAAGACATTCTTCTACACATCTTTAGTAACTGGTTATCTACTTTTTTATAATTAGGCAAAAAGTTCAAGGAGAGTTTATGGACATTATCTAACTTTAGTATCTGTTTTCAGAAGTGAGTTATGTGTGACTGTAGAGTTCAGATCGCTTCTGCATTTGTTGAAACTCTTATAAGATCAACACAAAAGAACATCGATTGATTGCGAGCAAAGTCAGTGAAAACAGAGCCAACTCAAAGCTCAGATAACCCTAAGCGATAGACCCTAAATACCCAATTGAGGGCTGTGGGATAGCCGAGGCGCTAAAATGGGAATCCGAAGCCATTCCCAGTATTTGCTCTTAGGCCAACTGAAGAGAAGACAACTAGGGGAAGAGAAGAAAAGTTGAAAAAGTGGTGGAGTAGCCAGATAAGGTGAGAGCCCTGTATTGAAACTTGGTTACTCTGTTTTGTTCTTTGTTGTTTAAGGCATGTGTTTTTCAAGACTATATTTTGAATCTACTTAAAATGATTTAAATTCTAGATACAGTTTCAGAGGATGATTGTTGTGACATGTTCTCAAATTTACTTTCTTCAAATTTTACTGTCATCCAAGTCTAGAGCTGAGATTTCAAACACTTTCAGGAACTAATGGTATGAGGAAATAAGACAAAAGTAGGAGGAAAAGTTAATTGACATTTGTACACTTTGTTTGCACTTTACTTTGAATTATCCAACAAAGTGCTCTTTTGAAAGATTATTTCTTAGTAACCAAACAACAACAACAAAAGCAACTAAGAATAAAACAAACAAACAAAAAAAACACTCATTGCCACCAAGCTGATTCCAACTCCCAATGTAACTCAGAGTAGAAATGCACCATAGGATTTCTGAGGTGTCTGTAGAAGTGATGAGCACATCTTTCTCCCACAGAGCAGCTAGTAGGTTTGATCTGCTGACCTTTTGGCAGCCAGGTGCTTAATCACTGTGCCACCTTGGCTCCTTATATATTTGTGAATTATTAGCACCTGCTGAATCACAAATACGCCATTTATTTTGCTTTCAGTTTCACAGCAAAGACACAAAGATGGGTTTATCATGGTATAAAATAACTTTGAAAAGGGACAAAATTATTTCCTTTGTACCTTTATATAAATGAAGGTGTATGAAAGATTTTATGTGGCCCATAATAAGGGAACCAGGAAGTTCTATAAGAGATTTGAAGGATGACTAATAAAATAGTAAAAATTTATATTTTGTAAAGGACTATTGAAACAATTGTGCAAATTGAGACAAAATAGCCACTTACATAGTTGGAGAGGAGGTCTATTGAACTGCTACAGGACAGAATATAATTAGAATGTTCATACAAAAAAAAGACTGCTATTGAATTGATTTTGACTCATAGATGTCCAATATCAAGTTTCTGAGGTTGTAAATCTTTACAGGAGCAGATAGCCTCATCTGTCTCCCTCAGAGCGGCTGGTGGATTTGAACCACTAACCTTGCAGTTAACAGTCCAACATTTACCTGTCAATGCCACCAAGGCATTGTTATCAGTTGCCTACAATTTACAGAGTTATAAAATGGTTTGGGAAGACTCATGAATGCATGCACTTTGTTACATTAAATATAATCTTAATTATTTTATTACTCTGAAGCTTCAGTGTCTTTCCAAACATCTACAATATTTCCCCAGTTTTATTTTATCTTCCACTTTTTTAATTAGTTGAAATATTTTAAGGTAATTATCAATTATCCTATTATTTATCTGGTAGATACTTCAATATCAGTTAAGCAACTTTCTTTTTTTTACATTACCACAAGACCATGTTTCTACCTAGCAATATTAACAATGCACTAATATATAATACCCAGTCTATATTCAAATTCTCTTAATTGCCTCAAAATGATCTCTTTTAAATTGGCGTGTTCAAATGGTTAGTTGCTGTTGAGTTATGTGTAACAGAATGAAACATTGTCTGCTCCTGCCTCATTTTCAAAATGGAGCTCATTGTTGCCGCTATTGTGTCAATTGGTCTCATGGCAGATTTTAAGGAAGCCTCTACTTTGTCAGCAAAATGATGTCCTCTTCTAACTGCTCTCTCCTGACGACGTGACCCAAAGAAGCTGGTTGAAGTTCAGCAATCCTGGCTTTGAAGGAACATGCTGGCTGTCTTTCTTCTAAAAGGAATTTGTTCCTTCTTTGGGCAGTTCACGGTATACTCAATTGTGGCCAACCGCAGTTGAAACTCATCAGTTCTTCTGTCTCCCTTTTATATTGTCCGGCTTTCATACGCATAGGAGGTGATCGAAAAGTCCATGGCTTAGTCATCAAAGTACCGCCTTTTCTTTGTCAAACCTTAAAGAAAAGCCTTTTGCCATTGATTTGCCCAATAAAAATGGCCACTGTGTCACTGGATCCACTCAGCAGGGAATGGAATACGTGGGGAAAGAGAGATTATTTTATTCTCTTGAAAACTGAGATCTTCTGCAATGGAGACTGTTTGGGTGGACATTTATCTACCTTTCCAGCCCAAATCCTTGATGCTCTTGGCGTTCATAGTCACAACGTATGGTCAGCTCAAGAGGGATATTCACTCTCTGGGGACACCAGAATCAATTGGTATAAAGTCCACAAAGACAGTGTTCTACATCCTACTTTGGTGAGTAGCAACTAAGGTCGTAAAAGTTTGTGAGCGGCCACCTAACATACAGTGATCGGCCTCTCCCTACCTGGAGGAAACAAGAATTAAAAGAAACAAGTCGTCCAATCAGCTTTCACAACCCTGAGAACAGAACTACTTGGTCCCTGGCTAACACAACCGGCATCTCTGAAAGAGATCACATTGGTAAATCGAGAGAGAGTGGGAGAAAAAAATGTGGAATAAAAGTAAAAATCCTAAAAAGATCTGACTTACCGGTCAAATAGAGGCTGATGAAACCTCTGAAAGAGTATGGCTCTTAGTTATCCTTCAAGTCTGAAAATGAGCTAACCTCCCTGGTTCAATTTTCAGCCAAACAATCGATAGATCTATAAGGCAAACAATAGCACTAGGTAGGTGTGAACACCTTAGAATAATTGACCACTTAAGACCAAAAGGTCAACATTTAACTAAAGACAAAATTCATCAAGTTAGGAAAGAAAGAGGAAATGGAAAAGGTAGGAAGGAAGTGGAATATAGAATGTTACCTTGTAGCGACTTTTGTCAGTGACATGTTGGAAAATGTGTGTGTATTGCTGTGATCTAAAACTGATCACTCTGTAAACCTTCACCCATTTCACAAAAAACTTTTTTGAAAAGCAAACTATATTCACATATTTACCCACCAATCAGGTCTCTAACTATTCTCTTGCACTAGTCTTTGCAAGTACCTTATTGAAATAATTCATCAGCCACTGTCCACAAATCGGAGTAGATTTGTGTTATAGGATTCTCCTCCTGCAACACGAAGAAAGCAGCAAGAGGCATCACCTGAAGCTCTGCCCACTGGGATGATTTCCCATCGCCACTCTTTTCTCAGGAAAACCCTGACTGATGCTGTTATGGTGTGTTACCCACAAGCAGCCGGTGCCAGCGCAGTTGCACATTTGCTCATAAACTGGGCCTCATGGGCTTGAGGTAGTTGTTGAATCCAAAATCTGCAGTGCAGGTGGAATTTTTCTGGCTCATGTCCCAAGCACCAGATATTTCAGTTTGATGAGTTGGATGTAGATAGGGAGAGTGAGAGGGAAGTGAGCACGCAATGGAGCACTTTGCCACGATATCCTTATAGAGGGCATGCAGGTCACATCCCTAAGGAAACTCCCCTGCCAACTGCTTACTTCACATCACAACATGGAGGAGGAGTACATAATACACTGAGAATGATTGACATATAATATTAATCGTCATAGATTCCTAATCTTCTTGGGCCTGACTCATGTAAAGTGTTCCCATTTAACACCAGAAAGTTGAGGCACATCTCAGATTGTATAGTTCCTTGGTGGCCCACGACCATGAATCTACTTTCTACTCAGGCCCAAGAGCAAACAAGGAGCTGCCTTCAAATAAAGAAAAGTGATGAGCAGGATAGGGTATTACCTAACCATACAATCTTGGAAATATGGATTTGTGTCTGCTGTAGACCTTTTCAACACCTTTGGATGGGTCACAGAGACGTGGTGAGGCAGGCTGACCTACCAAAGAGCCTTTCCTATTTCTAGCGCCATTCCACACTGACAGCCTATCTCTCTCACTGCCCTCTGGGGAATTCTGACTCAGAGTGACACTAAAGGACAGGGTAGAACTGCCCCTGTGGGTTTCTGAGATTGTAACCGGTTGTTGTCATAGAAAACCTCATCTTTCTCTTGCAGAGCAACTGGTGAATTCAATCTGCTGATCTTGCAGTAAGCAGCCTAATGCATAAGCACTACTATATCAGGGCTTCTAGATTCACATATAGTGCTTCTTAAACCACAAACCAAACCCCAGAGTTTGATTTACTAAGTATTAAATAGGGTCCTAGAGAAACTGTACTTACCCTAGTCATCCTGAAGCTCTTATAGGACCCTATTTGATAATGACTGCTTTAGGGAGACTTAGGGATAGCTGATCATGTTTAGTGATGCCTTCTCATGATTGTAAATTTCCCTACAGTAAGGACAAGAATGAATAAAGAAATAACTGTGCTCAGCATAAAGTAGGGTACCTACACACGTGGAATACTACTCAGCAGTAAAAAGAAATGAAGTACTGATGCATGTGACAACGTATAACCCACTATCGCACCAGGGCTCCTAGAGTGGCACTAACGAGATCAAAGCAGCATATTTACCTATGGAATGTTGCCTCCAAAATCTGAAGACACCAGTCTGAGGGGATGCTTCTTTCTTTGTAATGGAAAGTACAAGGGGAAGCAACGTAGCTCTTACTTTAGAGGGGCTCTCCTAACACGTTGCTGTTAGGTGCCATCGAGTGGGTTCCAAATCATAGCGACCCTACGGACCAGAGAACAGAGCACCGCACAGTCTGGAGCTATCCTGACAATTGCTGCTATGTTTGAACCTGTTGTTGCAGTCAGTGTGTCAATCCATCTTGTCAAGGGCCTTCCCATTTCTCGCTGCCCCTCGACTTTACCAAGCATGATGTCCTTCTCCAGGGACTGGTCTCTTTTGACGACATGTCCAAAGTAAGGGAGACAAAATCTCACCATCCTTGCCTCTAAGGAGCACTCTGGATATACTTCTTCCAATACAGACTTACTTGTTCTTTTGGCAGTCCAAGGTACCTTCCACGTTCTTCACCAGCACCACAATCAGAAAGCCTCAATTCTTTCGTTTTCCTTAGTCAGTGTCTGTTATTTACATGCATATGAGGTCATTGAAATATCATGCATTGTGTGAGGGGCATCTTTATCCTCAAACTAATCTCCTTGTATGTATGTGTGTGTGTATAATTTTATTGGGGGCTCTTATAGCTCTTATAACATTTCATACATCAGTTGTATCAAACGTCTTTGTACGTATGTTACCATCATCATTTTCTAAACAATTTAAAGAGGTCTTGTGCAGCAGACTTACCCAATGTAATGCATCAATGGATGTAAAGCCTCATTGACTCTTTTGACCACTGCTTCCATGAGCATTGGTTGTGGACCCAAGCAAGAGGAAATATTTTATTTCCTCTTCAATCTTTTCTCCTTTTATCATGGTGTTACCTATGTGGCATAGTGTTGCACCCTGAGCTGCAATCCACAAGATCTGCAGTTCAGAACCACCAGTTGCTTTGCCAGAGAAAGACGAGGCTTTCCACTCCCATTATGAGTTACAGTTTTGGAAACTCATGGGGCAGTTTTACCCTGTCCTATGGGGTTGTTATGAGTCAGCATTGACTCAATGGTAGTGATAATTTGATATTGATGCAGTTGTGAGAATTTTGTTTTTTTCTACTTTGAGTTGCAATACTTGATCTTCATCAGCAAGTGCTTCAAGCCCTCCTCACTTTCAGCAAGCAAAGCTGTGTCATCTACATATTGCAAGTTGTTAATAAGCCTTCTTCCCACCTTGATGACTCATTCTTCTTCATATATTCCAGCTTCCATAGTTATTTGCTAAACATACAGATTTAAACTATGTGCCCCCCCCAAAAAAAATGTTGAAGTTCTAACCCATGACATCTGTGAAGAGGCCCATGATAGTTAGTGTTGTTTGACAATTTGACTGAGTCATGATCTCAGTGGCTTTGAAGTTAGAATGAGATCACCTTCTACAATGGGGACTGATAATAATGCAATCACCTCTGTGATGTGATACACTCTGAGCAGGCGATCAAATGAAACAGAGTTCCTAGAGAATGTGGCCTGTTCTCAATCTATTCATGGCCATTCTGACCAAACTCTCTTGTTTTTTGCTGGATCTTGATCAGATTCACAATCATCATCTGACCTCAGTTCTTTGGACCCCATCCAGCAGCCTGTCTTATTGTCTTTGGATTCATTAGCCTCTAAGGCAGCGGTTCTCAACCTGTGGGTCGCAACCCCTTTGGGGGTCAAACAACCCTTTCATAGGCGTCGCCTGATTCATAACAGTAGCAAAATCACAGTGATGAAGTAGCAACAAAAATAATTTTATGGTTCGGGGTGGGGGTCACCACAACATGAAGAAGGTTGAGAACCACTGCTCTTAGGCATGTTATCTGCCAACAGTGGAGTCATTTGTCTCGCCAACCAGCAGCATGCCATCTGACCTGCCAATCTTGGGTTTGTTAACCACTGCTGCTGTGAGAGTCAGGTGAAGCCTAACACCTGATCCAGTCTCTACAACCGCGTGAATCATTTCCTTGAGATAAATAAATGTGTGTGTTTCAAAAAATGTGTGGGAAAACTCCATTATCTCTTCATTCATTGTTTTTCCACAAAGTTTTAAAGCCATATAGACATCTGTAAATATAGATACATATAAGCCAGCCGAAGAAAATGTCATCTTTTAAGATGTCAGTTAGTTTAGGATGGGGATACATTGAAGTAATCCCATCTGAATGGTGTCCTTTTAAAAAAAAGAGAGAAGAGATACAGAGAGACAAAGAAGGTCATGTGCAGATGTGTCTGTAAGGAAAGGAATTCCTGGGGTTCCCAGAAGCTGGGAGGAACAAGAAAAGATCATCCCCTGGCGACTGTCCAGAGAGTATGGCCTGGCCAATTCATTGCTTTTTACTTCAGTTGATAAGAAAATCGATTTCTGTTTTGAAAAGGCACCCCATTTGTGGTACTTTATTATGGCAGCCCTTGGGAACTAAGACGTAACTCTTGACTAGAAGCCTTATCAATATGGCAGCCCTGAACTAATGTGGGGTTTCTCCTTGGTCCTCTGCAGTCTTGTATTAAAGTACCTCTTTATTGGCTATACACTGTTCGACAGATCCAATAACATAAAATTATGTGACAGGACTGTCTTCTGATTATTTTTCACTTTCCCCTCTAGGGATGTCCTCCACATTTCTCCACCAGCCTGTGTTCCAGCTGATTTTATCAGACTCCTCTAGGCGCTCTCTTACCTCCTAGTTTCCAGTTTTGTTTGGCAGCGGCTCACACTGGTAAGAGACACGAGCAGTTTGAGCCTGTCTGTAAGGTTGCAGCAGGTGAAACACACCCATCGATGAAGCGCTAATAACTCCCTTCAAGCAACACCCCCTTTTCACAGCACCCGCAACTATCGGTAGCACAACCCCAGGTTTGCCCCTACAAATCCAAGGGTGGCCATGGGATGGTGCCTCTCATCCCTGTGTTGCTGTAAAAAATGCCTTCATTATTTCCAGAGGAAAGTTAACTCAGGGGTGGCCCCACTTATGTGAGAGCTGAACTGTGTTCCATCGTTTGTTCAGCCTCTGCTTTTTCAGAACTAATGTAAGACCATTCTTAGAGGCCTCTTGTTGGGCTCCAACTTCCAACCTTACAGTGCTGAGTCAAGCACCTTAGCCATTTGGATCACCTGTGTGCCAATTTCCTGGCCTCCCCATAATTTGAGTACATCATCTCTCTCCAGTCCCAACACTGCTTGACTAACTAGTCTTCCCTGAACTACATTATGTAAAGACAAAAACCAAACAAACAAAAAACCCACAAGAGATTGCAGTCCTGAGATAAAAATCACAGTCCTTGATCACATGAAGGCAAAATGCCTCTGATTCTGTTTACTGATGGAAATTGAACAGCTTCTTCCAAGTTAGTCAAAAACAACAACAAACAGTTGCTACAAAGTTGCTTTTGGCTCATGACCACCTCGGTCTTACAAAACAGAACTGCACGGTATAGGGTTTTCAAAGCTGCGCACTTTGTGGAAATAGATCGCCAGGCCTTTCTTCTGAGGTGGTTCAAACTACCAACCTTTTGCTTGTAGCCAAGCGCATAGGCATTTGCAGTCCAGGGCAGTGAAGTATTTATTTCTTCCAGTCAACACACCACATATAAAGCTTCAACTATAATTGGTATCACCTATTGATTAAATTTGCAATAATTCACAGTCACATACCCATCTTTTAGAATCAAACATAATTTTCAATATCCCAAATACCAAGGTAAGGTAATCTTACCTCACTGCAAAGCTGATGTAGGATGAGTTCTTTTATGAAGGATTTTAACAAATGTTGAGCCTTGATGGCACAAGGGATGATTCTGGTGGGAAAAAAATAGGACTGAATGATTCCAAATTAAAGAGGGATATGAAGGAACTGGTTTCTGGATGAGAAGATGTTTTGGAATATAGTAACCAAATATTTTAATGAATCTGAGGTAAAAGTATCTTACAATATCTGTTAAGAAAATAAAAGCTCCATCAATACATACAGTGCTAACGGACAACAGATTACGAATATCTCTTGATGTCAGCAATGTAAGACTGAAAAAGAACGTGTCTTTCACTCACTGAAATACATTGTATTCATTTAAGTGATATATAAAATGATGTAATTTATAATCAATTACATCTTAGGTTTGCTAACTACCTTAATCACCTTTCAACTTTGGATTCTGGTCATGTCTTTGAACTTCAATTATGACTCTAACTTCTGCATGTCAGCATCCATATCACTTATTTAAGAGGCACATCAAGTCCCGAGAGTTTGAATTGGATAATTCTTCCTTTGAAGATGTGCTTGGGGGTCGCTGAAGGGTTTATATTTTGTCTGCTGATTTTTAGGTAAGAACTAAACAAGTTTTGAAAACTCTTATGACTTCTGATCCAGAAATGGGTTCTATTATCAGTTTTGCTACTTAGCAAATAATAATCTAGAAAAATATTTCCCAAACTTGTTCAATCATTAGAATAATAATCTTGGGTTTTACAAAGACAGAGACTACCAGCCCTACCCCAGACCTACTAAATAGAGTCTCCAGAGAAGGAGTCTAGATATCTAGATTTATAACAAGTTCTCCTAGGGGTGGACTCTCATGACAAGGCAAGTTTTAGAAATGCTACTAAAGGTAATCCAGTTATCTGACATTCATCTTCATGAGAAAGAATATAGCAAAGAACTGTTCAAAATAGAATTGCTCAATAAATTTCACTTCAAAAATAAATAAAATTCACCATTCATGTATCCCATTTAGCCTTGATGTATGACTTCATATCCTCTATGGGTAATTTTAACTCTGTTATGCTGAAATATACCCTTGGTAGAGATAAAATTATTATAAAAATTAATGTCATGTCTATGCCTCAACATAATATTGAGTGGCCCAAGTTTTGCTAATCCAGACACATCAATATGTTTTATGAGTCACTAGTTATATGAGAATTAGAGATTCTTGGTTGTTGCAATTTGGGTCACCTTAAATCCTATCAGCAAAGAAACTTTTTTTTTTCCTAGTTCTTTTTTTTTTTTTAATCATTTTATTAGGGGCTCATACAACTCTTATCACAATCCATACACACATCAATTGTGTAAAGCGCATTTGTACATTCATTGCCCTCATCATTCTCAAAACATTTCCTCTCCACTTAAGCCCCCGGCATTAGGTCCTCATTTCCCCCCTCCCTCCCCACTCCCCCCTCCCTCATGAGCCCTTGATAGTTTATAAATTGGTATTTTGTCATATCTTGCCCTGTCCGACGTCTCCCTTCACCCACTTTTCTGTTGTCCGTCCCCCAGAGAGGAGGTCACATATAGTTCCTTGTAATCGGTTCCCTCTTTCCTACCCACTCTCCCTCTACCCTCCCTGTTTCGCCACTCACACCACTGGTCCTGTAGGGCTCATCCGCCCTGGATTCCCTGTGTTTTCAGTTCCTATCTGTACCAGTGTACCTCCTCTGGTCTAGCCAGACTTGCAAGGTCGAATTTGAGTCATGGTAATGGGAGCGGGGAGGAAACATTTAGGAACTAGAGGAAAGTTGTATTTTTCATCGTTGGGGAGGAAACATTTAGGAACTAGAGGAAAGTTTTATTTTTCATCATTGTTATATCACACCCTGACTGGCTCATCTCCTCCCTGAAACCCCTCTGCGAGGGGATCTCCAGTGGCTTACTAATGGGCTTTGGGTGTCCACTCCGCACTACCCCCATCATTCACTATGGTAAGATTATTTTGTTCTGATGATGCCTTATACCTGATCCCTTCGACACCTCGTGGTTGCATAGGCTGGTGTGCTTCTTCCATGCAGCAAAGAAACTTGTAATTAAATGTTTACATGGAAAAAATACAACTCTTTTAGGAGCACAGGCTCAGAACTTTGATCAACGTGGGTCCATTTCCTAGTTAAGTCATCATTTTCAAGTGCAAATTGTGATCATCACAAATACTTTTAAGATGTTTATTATGGAAAACCTAAACTTCAATCAATATTCTCTTCAAGATGTCATGTGTGCTGCATATCAGCACCGTTGGAATGTGGGTAGGCAACACTGTGTAGCTTAGTGCCCATTGAGTGCTGAATTGAGGACTGGTCTCTTATACACACTCATATGTACTTACTATGTGCCAGGAATAAAACAGAATACTGTGTATTCTATGTGCATCACAGATGATGTCTATTTTAAGAGAAATCAGTTCAACATCCTCCAACAGCATTAATGGATTTTACAAATACGTATAAGGAGCCCTTTTGTGTGCTACGCAAGGTGAAAAGCCATATGGAATGATATCTTATCATCTCCAACTTAAAACATTTCATTTCCAAACTTAATTGAGAGCAAATCATTTTTTCCATCCTCTTTAACTAAAAAGGGAAGGGATTGAACTAGATACTTTCTTAGGTATAAACTTTCTGAGTCTATGACCTTAAAATTTGCTCTCTCCCCATAACGTCTCAAATGAATATATTTATATGGCTTATAACATATTCTTTAGAAAATGTAAAATGTATTTGCTTCCCTGAAAGACTTCTATATAATAGAAAAGTCCAGTAAGTATTCTCCACCGGCAGAATGACAGCAGCAATAGCTCTTGTAATACACGTATTACTTCACATCAGATTAAGGACACGAAAATGCCAGCTTGTCTTGTTCCATAGATCAATTTTAATGCACAATTCTCCTATTATGTGGGATAACATACAAGTTGTCTGATAGGATATTTTAGATAGGAATAAGAATGTCATATGCAAAGTTGTTAGAACAAGTGTGGCAATGAGACCTCTGTGCTCTGTTTATTCAATGATGCCCTTTAGTACACGACCCAGTGTTGTAAACATCAAAAGACCAACTCAGCCTTGGGTTAGTTAGCCTTGCCCTTTGAGCTAGTGCTGGAGACAGTTATGCAAAATAACTTTTGTGCTATTTTTAAAAAAACCACAGACACTGTTCAGTAAATCCTAACTCAATGGAATTTTATTACATCATAGAATTTCTTTATAAGTTTTTTTTGGCTGTCATCTTAATGGACACAAATTGTTAGGCCTTTCCTTCGGATGTACCACCAGTTGAGCAAAAACTGTTTTTGCCACCACCTAGGGACCCTTTTTGCCCAGTTACACCTACTGTCATACAGTCAGTTCCGATTCATAAAGACCCCATACAGATTTTCTGACACTAAATCTTTATAGAAGTAGATAACATCATTATCTTCCTGAGGAGTGGCTGGTGGCTTTGAAGCACTCATCAGATGGCTACTTGTCCAGCACTTCAATGGATACTGCCACCCGGGCTCCTTTTTGTCCTCTTTCGTGGTTCTCCACCTTCCTCATGCCCCGACCCTCTCATGCAGTTCCTCATGTGGTGGTGACCCTCAACCCCAAAATGATTTTCGTTGCTACTTCATAACTGTCATTTGCTATTGTTTTGAATCGGGTGACCCCTGTGAAAGGGTTGTTTGACCCCCAAAGGGGTCGCGGCCCACAAATTGAGAACATCTGTATTAGATGCAAATAATACCTCCCAACAGGAGTTTCCTTTATACCAAATTGGCTTTTTCATGATATAAATATTTCCAAACTGCATGTCTACAAACTCCATATTCTAGCACATTTAAGAAGTTTGCACAGCCTATAATCAATGGCACCGAACAATGAAGAACTGTTTTGAAAACATCAGATTTTAATTGGCTAAAAACAATACACCTAATCACATGATTGCTGACGAGAGCCTGATGAGGGGTTGGTCACAGCTGGTGGGGTGTAAATGGGCACAGCCTTCCCAGATTGCTTGGCATTCTGTATGCCAACATCCTAAGGAAATGGCATGGGAGTCAGATCTGATTTCCTCTGGCTTCAGGCTTCTATCGGGAGGTGGCGACTTCTACTCCGCCTTAGAGCAAGGCTGATTACCAGAAGGCAGAGATCTGGTGTGCCTTATTCTCCACCTTCCTTCTTTACCTGTTCCGACACCAACCAGGCCTCCGACACAACTCTACGCCCCTGCTGAGTTTGTTTCCTAATTTATTGTAATTTATTGTAATGACCATGCGGAATTTATAATCTTCATGATTGTGGGATTTATCAGGGAAGCTAATAGGTTAAAAAAAATAGCAAGGATACACTTCTTTTGTCCACAATGCCTCTTCTCAGCCATGCTGCTTGGCATGTTTCTCTTGTCCTCTGACTTTCATAGTTCCTTGGCCTTTGCCTTCATGAACCAGGAAGTCCTCCTGCTGCTCTACTTCATGTTCTCAGCTCTGCTCCTCTGCTCCGGCTCATGGGCTTGATGCTGCAGCTTCTGGTGCTTCTGTGCCTCTTCAGTAAGGCTATTGCCTGTGCTCCACCGGTGACTCTTCTTTCTTGACGGTCACAGGATATTCTCTCACTGCTTCCGAAATGCTTCTCGGACACCCAGAAGAACGGCAGCACTGACCACTCCCTTCTTCTATTCGTCGTTCCCAAACCTATTTTAATGCTCCCACCCAAACCTTTGATGGGAGATCTGGATAGAAGTGCCATTCCAAGTAATTCCCATCCACCATGGGTCCTTAAAAGGAAATGTGTGAAATTTGACCCAGTTATTTATTTGAAGGGAAAAAAAAAAGTCAAGAATGCAAAGGTCCACAAGCAACAATGTTCCTTACAGGATTGGTGAACTCAATATTTCTCATTAAAATTTTTAAAAAATTAAAAGCCAAGGAAACTTCCAGCAAGGTGGTGGCCTAGGCAGACAGGCTATCCACCTGAACAACAACAGCAGCAAAATAGGAGAGACCAAATGAAGCAAATACTGATGATAATCCTGGAACCCTTAAGCATCAGCAGGAAGGACAGAGACGTATGTCAGATATGTAAAAAGGTAAGAAGCTCCAGAAACGCAGCAAGCAGAAACAAAATGGAATGGTGAGTTGTTAACTGGCCTAACATAGCACAGCCATTTTGATTTTTTGCAAGTAGCATGCCAATGAGAACAGTGACCTAATATTCAGCTCCCCTTGCCTAGGACCACACTGGTGCCCACTCTGACTGGTGATCAGAAAGGTCATATTCTACTTGTTCCCCACATCTATCCAGTATCTAGGAATGTGACCAACCCCGACCCTCACCCACCTGGATGACATTCAAATACACACTAAGCCTGGGCTCCTCCTGATATTGGAGGCAAACTCTTGTGATTCAGGTGCCGGGGGCTGCTCCCCATGCTTTTGGAGGCACATGTCTGCCTCCTCAGGGTTGCATAATGCACAGTGCTGGCCGGGTGCCCTGACACTAGCCTACCCCTGAACTAGCAGGAACTCTTTCCTGGGCTAGGCACCTTGACCCTAGCTGCGCTCGGAATTGAAAATCTGGATCTGCGACCAGGGATCCCGCTTCTACTGTCTATCTCAACCAGGAGAAACCCTTTTCAGGACCAAGTGCCCTGTCCCAAGGTGCTTTTCAGGCCAGAATGAACCCTATTCTGGACTGCCCACCCTCCCTTTCCCCACACACAGGACCGCCTTGGTCAGCAGAGCACACTAACCTTACTAGGCGCCCTGCACCCAACTGCCTTCTCAGCCAGCAGGAACATCAGTTGAGTGGCCTGCCTCCTCTATTTTATCCTTTTTCTTTTTAAAAATTCTTTCCCTTGCTTTTCTTTTTCTGCCTCTCTTTTTCCCTTTTCTTTCTTTGCTTTTGTATTTCTAACCATTATTCCTTCCCCCTCATTTTGTTTTTGCATTTAAAATATTTTCCCCTTTATTTCCATTTTTTAATATCTGTACTTTTTTGTTGTCGCTGGTTTTCTTTTTCTCCCATTCTTAATCTTTCAAAATTTATTATTATTTTTAGGTATTTGTTTGTTTGTTTCAATCTATCCCATTGGAAGCCAGCAACCTTATCCATGCTCTCCAGCCACACCTCCACCTCCTGCAGCCATCCCCACTGGGCAAGGGTCACCACCTGCTCTGACGCCACAGGATCAGTGACAGACGGGGCCAACACCAGGGCCACTTGCCCACAGCTGTTCTCCAGGGAAAGCAAGCAGGAAACTATGAGCCCACTTACAATCATCTATCCCAACTTCCAAAATTAGGTGGTAAGCAGTTATATCAGGGCTGTGGCCTGAGTGAGGAAGTTGCTTCTGCCCTAATCGTCCCACAACTGATTGATTGCTCACAGCAAACCCCACATGGAGTTGATCACCTTGTGTGAGATCACGTCATGGGGAAATGCGAAGCCTTACCTGCCAAGCCACAGATTCTGGCCCATCAAATTGGCAGACAACCTTAACCATCACAGAGGTCCTGGGTAGAATGAGAGGAAAAGTGTGGAACAAAATTCAAAAGACTGAGCTTACTGGCCAAATAGAAACGACTGGAACATGGGCAACACCTGATCTTTGGTCCCTTCAGGTCTGGAACTGAACTCACTGTTATGCTTAATTTGTAGCCAAATAACCCAAACAACTGCTACTGAGGGAATTCTAACTTTGAGGGGCCCCACATTGGCTTTCGGAGATGATAAATACATGTAGGAGCAGATAGCTTCATATTTCTCCATCAAAATACCCAGTGGATTCTAAAGGCTGACCGAATGGCCCAATGCCTAATGCCTACCACACAGCACCATCAGAGCTCCTACCCAAATGAACAGACACTTCCAGCAGGTAAATAATAACACTTTGGAGAGATGGATTCCTTAGGAGAATTGGCCCTTTGAGATCAAAAGGGCAAATGTCCAAGAATAAAGTTCAGAAGGCAGAAAGGTTTAAGAATGGAGGAGGAATGGAAACAGGAAAAATAGGAAAGAAATAGTAAAAGTGGTATTACTTGGGGGAATTTAAATCAATGACATGAAACAAAGTACGTATGAACTTTGGAACAGAAAACTGATTTGCTTTGTAAAACTTCATGTCACTAAAATCTAAAAGTTCAAAGTGAAACAAAAATACTTAAAGCCCAAAGCCTGACATGGGATTTCCCTAATTGAATATAACTAGTGTTTTCCCTCCGATGGAACTGTATTGCCCCTGAGACGGGTGGTTCCCTGGTCGTGGAGACTGCGCAGAGTTCACGACCTCTGTGTGGCAGGTTCTCAGAGTGGAGGCAACAATGGCTGAGCAGTAGAAATGGCAGGGAGGGCAGCTTCCACTTGACCTGGGTGGACACATGACACATACTTTGGGCCTCTAGGAACTATTCATCTGGTGGAGAGTGGCTTTTTCAAGGATTGAATGATGCAGGCATAGGGCCAATTTTGCATCTCCACCACCATCAGTTAGTCTGCTGTACTGTGGTGACTTGTGACTGTAGCTTGCTATACTGTTGATGCTGGGAGTTATGCCCCTGGCATGTCAAGTACCAGCTGAGTCAACCATGGTGGATGCGGTTCAGCCGAGCTTTCAGACTAAGAAGTAAGGCCTGGTGATCTACTTTCAAACATTAACTAGTGAAAACCTTATGAATCACAACAGAGCATTCTCTTATATAGCGCTGGAGGACAATCCTCACTAAACCACCACAGTGGACTTCAATATAACAACGCGACACAGTCATCATCAGGCGGAGGTGACTTAACAGCAGCTAATAACAATTTCTAGGTGCAAGCAGGGCAGTTCTAGAGATATTGGAATTGCATGTATGTTCCTAGCTTTGAAGGGCACAATTGGTAATCATAGGCTTACTATTTCTTGATTCAACTCTCTCTTTTATTCCGTAAATATAACAAACCCCTATTCACTGGCATTGAATTTAATGCCATTGAATTCACGGCCATCAATTAATTCCAAGTGATAGCAATCCTGTGGGACAAGGTAGACCTGCTCCTCTAGACTTTTTAAAATAGACTGTGAAAATAGACTGCCTTCATCCCCTGGAGGGGCTGGTGAATTTGAACTGCCAACCATGTGGTGAGCAGCCAACATTTAGCCCATCACACCACCAGGGCTCCTTTATCAAGCACCTACGGCTTGTGGATGTGCAAAACTATTCTAGTCTCTAGGGCAGGCATCCTCAAACTCGGCCCGCGGGCCACAAGCAGCCACCAAGGACATTTATCCGGCTCACTGGGTGTTTTTGCCCTGTTTGGTTTTTTTACTTCAAAATCAGATATGTGCAGTGTGCATAGGAATTTGTTCATAGTGTTTTTATAAACTATAGTCCGGCCCTCCAACAGGTCTGAGGGACAGTGAACTGGCCCCCTGTTTTAAAAGTTTGAGGATCCTTGCTCTAGGGTCACAGATGGGGGCCCTGGTCATGTAGTCTTATATGTTGGACTGTGATCTGCATGGTCAGCAGTTTGAACCCCCCAGAAGCTCTGTTGGAGAACAGAGCTCCTGTAAAGAGTTACAGTCTCGGAAACCCGCCGGGGTCACTATGAGTCAGTATCAACTTGATTGCAATGATTGTCACACATATTGGGGTCTGTCTTTGTATATTTAGAATGTAAATCTAAATCTCTCCTTTTTCAGTTGTGAAGTTTTTGCTATATATAGTTTACACTACTCATCTTTTGAGATTTTGAATTGTTTTTTGTTTTTGTTGACTGCCAGGTCGTTGATTCTGACTCATGGTGACCCCGTGTGTACAGACAGAACTGTTTCTGTTGGAAGCCGATTGGCAGGCCTATCTCTCAAGACACATGTGAGTATATTTGAATGCCAACCTTTTGGCTAGTAGTCAAGTGTTTAGCTGTTGGTGCCACCAGGGGCTTCTTAGGAAAAATTAAGCTTATCGAAGCAGCAATCATTTGAAAGAATTCAAATTATTGACCAATATTATCTTTAAAAAATAGAATTTAATATTATTTGCTCAGTTTTGGAATACAAATTTTACTCTTCTACGCACAGCGTGTGTGGAAAATAGGATACAGTATATGCCCCAAATCAAAGATTTTGTTTGGATTTTTTATTATCCCAAGATTTGTTATCAGCATGATAAATGATGCTTATGTTTCATTTCAGGATAAGAATTGTGTAGGCAGCCAAACACACTTAGACATATATAACTCAGTATGTTTCTCTGTATGCCTTAACTTCCCAAAACTGAGAGTCATATTTTGTGCTCAATTTAGAAATTTGCTCATTTACATGTTTATATTTGTTAGACAATCATAACTTGTTTTTTTAACTTTGAAGGGCAGAAATGTATTCTCCTACAATGAGATGAGGCTAGGCAGTCAAGTGCATGTGGTGGCTTTTTCTTTACCCAATGTCAGCTCCAGGAAGGTCTTTGGCCCACTTCAGCATCTGTTCCTTGGCAGTCTTCATGTGGTGTGGCATCTTTCTTCCCCCATCTGTGCTTCCTGGTCTCTCTGCCTAAGCCCTCCTTTTTCACCTTGAGAGTCAGTGATTTTGGACACATCCTACACTGATATGGTCTGTGGTAGATACATAATCTGGTGTCAGTTTGGGACTTGAGAGGATTAAGAGTGAAGGGGTGGAGTCTAGTCTGTCAATTGGGTCATTGCCAATGAGGCCTCTGTGTGGGCATGGCCTTCTCCTGAGGATTCTGGGAACTCCTGTATTTCTTCCTTGGAGGAGGGAGATACCCTCTCTCTTACTCACGCCCTTAGAAACTCTCTACTGACAAAGTTGACTCCCTGCGTGACATTTCTGAGGAGAAGTTACATGAAGCTACCCTGAGGCAGTCAGAGTTTCAGAGCTGAAGGAATCATGTGGGAACCCCTGCCAGTGCTGAGATGCCTATAATGCCACTGGATCCACAAGACTTCCCACCCACTAGCCTAT
>NW_022103896.1:77648249-77658352 GCF_000313985.2 Echinops telfairi | reverse complement strand
CTTTTTGGCTTTTTGAAGTTTGAATTCTAGTGGTTTTTGACAGAAGCTGGAAAAAATCTGGAACTATGAAGAAAACTCCTCTCTAGGACTGAATATTAAAGGAAGCCTGTGGGCAGGCTGAAATGCTTGCTAGGTGACCACCTGGATCCCTTGTTTAGTGGAAGTAGGAGAAATGCATAAAAATAGAGATGGGTTGAGTCTGGCCACTGGCACTATGGGCCTGGTTCACAGGAACAAAAGGAGAAGACGAAAGCCAGTTGAATGGTCTGAAGTTCTTGACTTAGCACAAGGGGGCTAGGGTTGTTGAGAATTTGTGATGGGGCCATGGTCTAAGGCAAGGCGAGTGATGGACACCCTGTGTCCATCAGGGTGGAAAGCCCTGTGATGGAAAAGCCCACATTGAGTTGACCAGAACCCCACCAGATGAAGAGAAGATATTTGAGCCTGTGAACTGGTGCATATTGTTGCTGACTTTCTGTATGGCCTGCCCTGATTTGACTTTGCTTATGGATGTGGACTTCACAAGGTTCCAACTGGGATGAAAATTCTTTACGTCAAAGAATATGATGGTCTCTCTCAGACCACTGGGTTGATGTTAGTGGGCAGTCCCCATCCAAAATGGGGTGGATAAAGGCATGAAGTGGCTGGCTTACAAACTTTGATAGGTGGGGGAATATATTCATAGTATTATAGGATTAAAGTTTAGATGTTATACTTATCTGCAATTTTTAAGCATAGGATATTTTTGCTTTGTTCACTTATAGAATATTATGTTTAAATGAGGGTGGCACATATTGAATGATATGGATTATAGTTTCATCTGCTAGGTCCAGATATGATTTTATTATTGTTTGTTTGAGAATTATATATGACTACAGAGTTCTGTGAAAGTGTCAAATTGACAAGGGGTGGTCTGTGATAGTTACATAATCCGGTGTCGATTTGAGGATTAAGAGTGAAGGGGTAAAGTTTAGCCTGTCAATTATTAAATAGCCAATGAGGCTTCTTTGTGGGCATGGCCTTCTCCTATGGAGTCTGGGAACTCCGGTACTCCTCCCTGAAGGCAGGAGTCACATTCTCTCTCTGCTCACTTCCTGAGAGACTCTACTGACAAGATACATGGAACAACCTCTGGAGTCAGAAAAGCCACATGGAGACCCCAGCCAGTGCTGAGATGCCTACAATGCCGCTGGATCCACAAGACTTCTCATTCGCTAGCCTGTGATCTTCCTGCCTTCGGCATCACTGCATGTGTTTTGTGAATCTGAAAAGGAATTTATAGATTGGTATTGGACATATGGGCTAATATTGAACTTAAGGAGTTGATCTGGATTGGGCTGGGATGTTTTCTCAATATTCAATTGCTCTTGTATATAAAGCTCTTTCTTATACACCTATGAGTGTCTACGAATTTGTTCTCTAGTCTACCTGGACTAACACATGGTTTAACTGCCATAACAAATAAATCACTGTACTCAAAGGAGATTACACCCAGAGGCATAGCTAACCAAGCACAAATCCCACTGCCTGGATGTCTTTGTTAACTTTCTCTGGGCCTGTTAGGCAGTATGGCAGACTAGTGGGTACCACCTGTGTGTGTGTGTCTCCTCTCCTTTATCATGGACTAAGACCCCATTTCCCAACCACTCTGTTCTTGCAGTTGGCACAGTTGGCAGTTGGGTGGGACAAATGCCTGACTGGACTTTGGCCAGTAGAATGTAAGTTGGTTTGATGTACAATGTCAGAACCAGAAAGGAAAACAAGCACTCTTCTAGTTATTTCAAACACAGGAAATTTAATGCAGATTACTTCTTGCATAAGTCTTGAAAGGGCTGAGAGAGCAACACTGATGTAACTCTGGGATTGATTAATTAAAGGAAGCAGGTACCACCCTAGGACTGGAAGAGCAAAGGAAGAGGTGGTGCCACTAGAAGCTAGAACTACAGGAAAGTTGCCACTTGGCTGGTGCTGAGATCACAGACAAAAGGCTCTTTAGCTGGTGCTGGATCCACTCAAGGATGGAGGGATGCCACATGCCATTGTAATCACGATGCAAAAGGACTGCCTATCAGATGCTAGGCCCACTAAGGAGAGTGTCTGTTTGAAAGCTGATGCTGAGACTAGTTTGCTAGGTCTCCAGCACCCAACTATCTATTAGACTTAAGAGTAAAATCCATTCAAAGAAGTTCTCTCCTGGATGGCTTCTCTCATCATTCTCAAGTTGTAAATTTTCTATCATGACTTAATTTCACCAGAGTATTCTCAATTGAGAAATTAGAATATTTTTATCCAGATAATAGCTATGAGAGGTCTGGAGGCTTAGTGGCTCCCTGGTGGGCTACAATTCAAAAGGTCAGCAGTTCAAAACCACCAGCAGCTCTGAGGGAGAAAGATGGGGCTTTCTACTCTGGTAAAAAGTTAGTCTCAGAAACTCTGCCTATAGGGTCACTATATGTCAGCCTTGACTCAATGGCCTTGAGTTTAGTTGTTTGGTTTGGCAGGCTTCTGAGCTATGTGCCACACTGCTAACCATAAGATCAGCAGTTTGAATCCACCTGCTGCTTCACAGTAGATGAGGCTTTTCAGTTCCTGTAAAGATTTGCAGCCTTGGAAACCCAACGGGCAGTTCTCCTCTGTCTTGTAGGGTTATCTAAAATATATATATAAGTATCAATGAACTGATTTCTAAAATTAGGCATAGAGTGTGAATCTCTCGTTTGGGGGGATTTAAGGCATGAAAAGAAACATATTGAGTTATGCATCTTTTTCAGTTTATTTGGCTGCCTACAACATTCTTATCCGGAAGTGAAACATAAGCATCATTTATCCCATTGATAACCAAATCATGATTCTTAGAATAATGCAAAAAAGTCAGAATTTCAAACTTGCTTTGGGTTGACATCAACTCGATGGCAGGGGGTTTGGTTGGGTTTGGAAATAATAAAACTGCAAATTTGGTTTGTTTTTATCTAATCTCCACCTGGAGAAGTAAACTCACAATTCCATCCATCCAATAACATCGAGCTTTACCTTTCTGAGGCCCCAGCCCACAGCCCCCCAGGGTTTAAGGAAACGAGGGGGTAAAAAGCTTTTAAAATGACACAGAGCAGGAAGGACATTCTCCACTTGAAGACAGAACTTCAAGCATACATAAGAAAAGTCAATTGAGGGGACTTCAGAAAGCTAATGGAAAAACTTTTCATTCAATATTTACATGAACTTTTTGAAGTCTCTCATGTATTTAACATTTTAAGTAACTACCAGACTGTTTACCAAAGTGTCTGCATTATTTTACATTCTACCAGCAATATGTGCAGATACTAATTGCCCTACATCCTTACCAATCCTTATTATTGTCTGGCTTTTAAAATTTCAGCCTTCTATTGGTTGTTACAGGAAGACAAGCCTGGTGATATACTGTTGAAAACCATGTGGATATGAACCATCTGATTTGTAACTTACTGAGGGGTTGGTGCAGAATCAGACAGCATTTAATCCTGTTTGCATAAGTTCTCATGAACAGGGCCAGCTTTCTAGCCATTAACAATAGCGGCAGCAGGTGGGAAGTAGTATCACTTGTGGTTTTGATTCCTGGGGGTAATGCTGAGTATTTTTTTCATCGGATTATTAGCCATTTATATCTCTTCTTTGGAGAAACTGACCTGACTAGAACTCCAGGACAATGCTGAAAAGAAGTGGGAAGAGGGAAATCTATGATCATTACGTATCTACTCACTATGAAGCTTTGGCAGCTGTCTTTATCATTTGAGATCATTCCTTTCTATTACAAATTTGTTGATATTTGTATTATGAAATGGTGTTGAATTTTGTCAAAATATCTTTTCACCTCTATTGAGTTGATCATGTGGTCATTTCCCTTCCCTCCCTTATCCCATTGATATGGTGTATTACATTAATTGATTTCAAGGTGGAAAGACAACCTTACATTCCTGGAATAACTCCGACTTGGTTATGGTGTACAATCATTTTTTTGGATTTGGGAGTTTTCCATCTAAATTAATAATGATAGAGCCCTAGAGGTGTAGTGATTATGTGTTTGGCTGTTAAATACAAGGTGTGTTAGTCTTGGTAGACTTGAGAAACAAATTTAGAGACACTCATATGTGTATGAGAAAGAGCTTTATATAAAAAAGAAGTTGTATATTAAGAAAACATCCCAACCTAGTTCACATCAAGTCCATAAGTCCAATATTAACCCATATGTTCAATATCAGTCTATAATTCCTCTTCAGACTCTTGCAACGCATGCAATGATACCAAATGCAGGAAGATCACAGGTCAGTGGGTGGAAAGACTTGTAGATCCAGGGGCGGTGAAAGCATCGCAGTGTTGGCAGGGGTCTCCACGTGCCTCCTCCAGCTCCAAGGCTCTAGAGTAGCTCCATGTGTCTTGTCCGCAGGGATGTCTTACAGGGAGTGAGTGTCCTGCCTCCAGCAAGCTAGTTATCTCCTTAGTGCCTCCTCATGAGGTCCTCAAGCTGTGACCGGATTGACAGACTAGACTCCACCCCTCCGCAAATTGACACCAGATTATGTAACTACCACAGAAGGTCAGCCACTCCAGGAGAGAAAGTTGAGGCTTGCTATTCCTGCAAAAAGTGACAGGCTTGGAAACCCACAGGGGCAATTCTACCCTGTCTAATAGGGTTGTTATGAGTTTAAATTGTGTTCATGGCAGTGAGTTGGTTTGGATTTTTTAAATATTCATAATGAGATATTAGACTTTAAGTTTCATGTAATATCTTTGTCTCGGTTTTGTTATGAGGGTAGTATGGGCATAAAAGAATGAGCTGGAAGTACTTCTTCCTCTATTTGGGGGAAATATGGTAAATAATTCAGAATAATTTTTAAAATATTTTGGTAGAACTCACCAGTGCAAATTCTGGGCCTGAGCTTAAGCTTTTCTTTGTGGAAAGTTGCTTTCATTACTAATTCAACTGTTATACATCCATTCAAATCTATACTTCTCCTCGATTCAATGTTGTTGACTTTCAAACAGCAAACTTTTGGTTTCATGTTTTTCTGCATTGTTTTTCTATGATCTATTTTACAAAGTCTGATCTCATCATTCTATGCTATTCTAATCTTAGTTGCCTTGTGCTGTTGTAACACAAATACCACAAATAATTGTCTTTAAGGAACCAAATAAAAACTATTTTCTCACAGTTCTGGAGGCCAGGTCCAAATCAACGTCTTGTTCATGTTGATTCCATCCCTGTCAGTACTCCTGACCATTCTTTGGCAACCTTTACTTTGTTGGGATCCTCACATGGAGTCAGCCTTCCCTGCTTTCATCCACCCCCCATAGATTGCCTGTCTCAGAAGTGGGTAGGCTTAGGGTCTGCTCTTAACATAGAAAAAGGAAGTCCCCATTTCCAAGAAGGATTATGTCCACAGGCACAAGGATCAAAGAATTTAACACCTATTTAGGGGGAAGGGGAGTCAAATTCAGTCCATACAACTGATTATTTCTTTACATTTGAAAATACTGCCATTGAGTTGATTGCCAACTCATAGAAACACATAGGATAGAGTAGAACTACTCTTGTAGATTTCCAAGACCGTAACTCTTTATGAGAGTAGAAAGCCTCGTTTTTTCCTCCCATGGACTACCTGATGATTTAGAACTGCTGATCTTGCTATTAGCACTCCAACACATAGCCACTACAACACCAGGGCTCCTAATTATTTCTTTGGACATGTGTAATTATTGGGTCAAAGGGTATGAACCTTTATAAAAATAGGGATACCAACATTTTCCACAAACCACACATGCATTCTATTTTTTTTTAGCCAACTCTACCTCCCTTTACTAGATTTTTTTGTAAATGTGCTAAAACAATTAAAATATATATATTGCTGTAAAATCATTAGCATAGCATGTTTATATAAACATCTCACGGGGGAAGACAATTAGCAAACAAATGTAGAACACACATGCATTATTTGTGTAAAAATACAGTATATGCTGACTTTTCCTGAAGATTTACCAGATAAATTCACAAGAAGTTGCTCATATTTTTTCAATGAATAATTTTTTATTACAATAAAGTAGAAATATTATGAGCTCAAAATTAAGTGTAGTAGTGCTCTGTTAATGGGGATGCATTCCTGAGTAATGATCCAATACCTAACTTTATCAATTTCTTTTTGCCACTGTAATAAATTACCATGAGCAAAAGAATTGATGCATTTGAATTCCCTCATTGACAATAGAAAGTACCAAGGACTGCCAGAAAAACAAGTGACTTTGTTTTGGAAGAAGTACAACCAGGATACTCCTTAGAAGGGAGGATGGTAAGTTTATTTCTACATATCAGGAGAGACTGGTCCCTGGTGAAGGACATCCTGCGTGGCACAATCGAAGGTCAGTGACAAAGAGAAAGCTTCTCAAGGAGATGGATCAACACAGTGACCGCAAGAATGGGCTCAAATATCACACTACTTGTGAGGATGGGGCAGGAACAGGCAGTGTTGCCATCTGTCATACATGGGGCTGTTATGAGTTGGAACCATTAGATGGCATCTAAGAACAGCAGTGATATAAAATACTGTGTGAGACAGTGTTCTCTAGAGAAACAAAACAAGAATGCTAATCATTTTATATATATTTATACAGATAGATAGATATATAACACAAGAAATGAACAATTAAATTATAAAGCAGTACAAATGGCTCAGTGCAACTCACTCCTGTGAGGCACTGGCAATCCTTCAAGTCTTGAAGGCTGCCGGGTAGTCCTCTTTAGAGCAATCCAGGATATCTGGGCACAGGCAGCAAACTGCAAGGCAGGTCACCAACAGTCAGCCAGATGACAGGGTCTGACAGTCCCCAGCTCAAGAGATATAAATTCCAATGGTGTGGTGAAGCAGTTCTTGAAGGAACCTCAAATTACAGTGACACAGTCCACAGGTTAGGTGTCCTACAGGTAGTGTAGCTTCCAAATGGAGGCACAGAACAAGCAAGGCAGCCACACACTGGTCCAATGATCAAAGAGCAGGAGACAAAAAAGACGAGGTTTGCTGAGCCATTGATCTCTCCGCCTTTCAATTAATCCCACGTGTTTATCAGCCAGGTTGGCACAATAAACTACCTCAAATACCATGGCAACATTCTTGTACAGATCTGGAGATCAGAAATCTAAACTAATCTTAACTGTAATAAAGTTCAAGTGTCAATGTGGCTGATTCTGAGAAAATCTGTTTTCTTGCATTTTGTCATCTTCTATGGTGATCTATATCCCTTAGCTTGTGACTTCTTCATCTTTTTTTTTAAATTGTTTTATTGGGGGCTTGTACAATTCTTATCACAATCCATCCATCCATCCATTGTGTCAAGCACATATGTATATTTGTTGCCCTCATCATTCTCAAAACATTTGCCTTCCACTTTAGCCCTTAATATCAGTTGCTCATTTTCTCCCTCCCTCCCCACTCCTCCCTCCCTCCTGAACCCTTCATAAGTCATAACTTATTATAGTTTTGTCATAAGTTACACTGTCCGACGTCTCCCCCCCGCCCTCTTCTCTGCTGTCCCTCACCCAGGGAGAAGGCAATACTTAGATTCTTGTAATTGGTTCCCCCTTTCTACCCCACATTCCCTTCACCCTCCAGGCCTCGCCCCTCTCACCACTGGTCCTGAAGGAGTCATCCGTCCTGGATTCCCTGTGTTTCCAGCTGCTATATGTACCAATGTACATCATCTGGTCTAGCCAGATTTGTAAGGTAGAATTGGGATCATGATAGTGGGGGGGAAGGAAGCATTTAAGAACTAGAGGAAAGTTATATGTTTCATCGTTGCTACCCTGCACCCTGATTGGCTCGTCTCCTCCCCACAGCCCTTCAGCAAAGATAAACAAGCAGCCATCTAGCTCAGAAGCATCAAAGCCCATATGGAAGAAGCACACCAGTCTGTCTGACCACAAGGTGCAGAAGGGACCAGTTATTAGACATCAAAGAACTAAAAATCAGATCAGTGGGTGCCCACCTTCCTGGTACAATCACTGAAGACAAACGTGTGCATAAGCAAAGGTGGTGAAGAAAGCTGATGCTGCCCGGCTATCAAAAGATATAGCATCTGGCATCTTAAAGGTTTGAGGGTAAACAAGTGGCCATCTAGCTCAGAAGCATCAATGTCCACATGGAAGAAGCACACCAGTCCATGTGATCACAGGGTGTTGAAGGGATCAGGTATCAAGCATCAAGGAACAAAAAATATTGTAACAGTGGGTGGGTGCAGAGTGGATACTCAAAGCCCATCAATAGGCAACTGGACTTCTTCATCTTTAATGCGCATCATTCAGCTCTCTACTTCTTCCTCAGATGGTACAAGCATAAAAATCAACCTAACTTCTGATTCTCATTCTTTTCATTTTCCTGACACCAGTTATGGTACGGCAGCACGTTTCTCTCTGACTCTAGCTCCCATGAACTAAATCAAATCTCTCAGGCTAAAGAACACTACCCTTTAGTTTATGAAATAGGTAGGTGCCAATCCTAAAATCAGGGGTTTCCAAGGGCTCCCCTCACGTCTGACCTGTGGGATACAAGTGTGTGGGTTCCATCTACCACCTCCAGATACCACCTGAAACATAGAGGTCCCCAGTCCTCTTGCTTCTGATCTTCTGGTTCTCATTGCATTCTTATGTTTGATAATTTGTAGGAGCAACTCAAAATATACATGGAAAGAGCTATACTTATGATTATAGCTTTGTTATAGTGAAGAGCCAGCTAGGGCAAGGTCTGAGAGAGTTCAGAAACAAGAGTTCTCAGCTGTTAACAAAAAAGTACCATGGTTTTAACCCACAGTCACTCCATAGGAGAAAGATCTGGCAGTCTGCTTCCATGAAGATGCCAGCCTTGGAACCACTATGGAGCAATTCTCTCTGTCCTATGGAGTTATGGTTTACAATCAGCATGACGGCCATGGGCCTGTATCCTCAAGGAATTATATCATCCATCACAGATGTTTTAGCCAACCAGGAACTTCTGGGAGGTTTGGAGTCAGAGTTTTCACAGGGCTTTTGTGTTCTGTAATGCAAACTCCAGGCCCTCTCTTTGAGGTTAGTCACTCTCCTGCAGTGGGACTTTCCGGCCCAATCACCATGAGGCAGCATCATGAGTCAGGCCTCAGGCCTGACTAGCTAGACCAAACCTGAGTTGCTTTTCCTGCTTCATTGAAATTCCAAGAGTTCTCAGGAACCAAGGACAAAGGCCACATGACTTAGATAAAGCTAAACTCTTCATCACATGCATGGCCTTCCTCTCTGACACAAACTCTTATATCCATCTAGTCATGATGACTATGATTACGTTGGCTGTAGCCAGAGAATCCACGATAGTCTCCCCATGTTCAAGTTCGTCACATCTGCTTAGTTCCTCTTGCCAAATAAAGTAATATTCACAGGTTCTAGGAATTAGGATAGAGATATATTTTAGGGCTATTATTCAGCCTACTAAATAATATACCGATTTGTAAACAGACATAAATGTATCTACACAAAAGGAACTCTGAGGTGTTTTTTAAGTGCTAAATCAATCTAATGGCACAAAATTACAAATCATGGCCTTAAAGTTCACTTGTACGTATTGAAGATTCTATCAGGAAAAATAGCCAAGACACATATGTAAGAATGGAGTAATTTTGTGATATCTGAACTTTGAACTGGAGAGAATATTGGGAGACTGATTGTGAAATCCAGGTGGAAGTGTATGAGGTTGGTTAACAGAGAGCTTCCAGACACACGAAGAGGCAGATTCCAAGGTCTGATTTTTGCACAGACATCATTAATGCCATAAATAATGACATGCATGTAATTAGAGGTAGGCTATCATTTTAAATTACTGAGGTGAACTGTCTGAAAGTTGAGAACTGTGCATAATTGGAAAGTTATGGATCCAATTTTCTCAGAGTACTATATTGCAAGTTCTTGGTTCACCAAGTCCAGACCGGCTTCTCTTGTTCTCTGAGGACTTTAAGGGGACCGGGGCTGAATATAGGTCTCTTTAATGTTCATACTAGACCTGTACTCATATTATCATTTAGCATAAATCAATTTGACTTCCACAATATTTAACACAGCC
>NW_022103896.1:77624107-77625643 GCF_000313985.2 Echinops telfairi | reverse complement strand
TCCTCTGAGCACTCTTTTTGCTGTGGTCCAAAGGTTTCGGTATATTGTGCTTTTATTCTCATTTGCCTCGAGGCATTTTGTAATTAAATTTCAGAATTTCTTCTATACCCAGTAGTTTTAAAGCTGAATGTAATTCAGTTTCATGACTGTTCCCCCTTTATCTTCCCATAGTTGATTCATAACTTTATAGCATTATACTCTGAGAAGATGCTTCATAATATTTCAGTGTTTAAATACTGAAGTTTGTTTTGTTAGCTAACATATAGTTTCTTCCGGAGAATGTTCCATGTGTGCTGGGTAAGAATATATATTGTGTTGTTGGGTGGACTACTTTGTATATGTCTATGAGGTCAAGTTTGGTAAATTGTCTTTAGTTCGTCCATCTGTTGTCTCTCTCTCTCTCTCTCTCTTCAATTTCGTTAAAGTTTTATTTCTGTATTTTGAGACTTTTTAATTGAGTGCATATACACTGATTCAATAAACTTTTCCATTGAACATTACAAATAATTTCACATATATTTGTTTTTAAACACATTCTAATAACCCTTTACTACCTCATGTTACTTCACAGTGTCTTCTCTATTCATTTCAGAGAGTTGAGTTTAAAATGTTCAAGAGAGCTATAGATTCACATACACTTTAAGAATATAAAAGATGTTGTGTACTCATTACCCAGTTTCCCCAGCATTCATTGCAAAACTATAGTACAATATTACAACCAGGATATTCATTGATAGTGGAGATATAGAGCAGTTCCATCACTATATGGATCATGATTTCTGTTCCTTTATAGCCACCCCCACACTGCTCTCCTATCTCTAGCTCCTCCTTAGCTCTTGGCAACCTTTTATCTATTCTCAATTTTTATAAAAGAAATTTTTATCACTTCAATGTTACATAAATGGGACCATACAGGTTTTTGTTTTAAATTATTTTATTGGGGCTCCTACAACTCTTATCACAATCCATACATACTCCATTGTGTCAAGCACATTTGTATATTTGTTGCCATCATCATTCTCAAAACATTTGCTTTCTGCTTGAGCCCTTGGTATCAGCTCATTTTTCCCTTCCCTCCCCACTCCCCCTCCTTCGTGAACCTTTGATAATTTATAATTATTATTTTGTCATATATTACACAACCCTCCCCAGACCTTTCTGTTGTCCATCCCCCAGGGAGGAGGTCATATACAGATCCTTGTAATCAGGTCCCCCTTTCTACCCCACCTTCCCTCCACTCTCCCGGTATCACCACTCTTACCATTGGTCCTGAAGGGATAATCAGTCCTGGATTCCATGTGTTTCCAGTTCCTATCGGTACCAATGTACATACTCTGGTCTAGCCAGATTTGTAAGGTAGAATTTGGATCATGATAGTGGGAGGCAGGGGTTGGGGAGCATTTAGGAACTAGAGGAAAGTTGTATGCTTCATTGTTGCTACCTTGCACCCTGACTGGCTTGTCTCCTCACCACGACCCTTCTTTAAGGGGATGTCCAGTTGCCTACAGATGGGTCTTGGGTCCCCAATCAGCACTC
>NW_022103896.1:77620744-77622934 GCF_000313985.2 Echinops telfairi | reverse complement strand
CGCGTTGAGTCCTGGTAGTAAGGTAGTTAAGCATTCAGCTGCTAACAGAAAGTCTCACAGTTTGAATCTACCAGCAGTTCCATGTGAGAAAGATGAGGTAGTTTGCTTCTGTAAAGATTTTCCACCTTAGAGACCTTATGGGAGATTTCTACCCTGTCTTATAGGCTGCTATGAGTCTAAATGAGACAGCAACATGTTTTGGATAGGTATTGTTCTAGGGAGGAAAAAAAAATTCAACTTTTAAAACTTTAGAGTTCCCCTTTCTTAAATATAAACAAAAGTCTTAAACAAAGACAAAACCATCTGGATGAGGGAGGCCTTCGGAAGGCCATAATGGTGTGCAAAGGACTCATGGCTATGTTGATAATTATACAAAATGGAAATCAAAATAATCATGAATGGTGGAAGATTAATTCATCACAATCATAGGTAGCACTTTGAGAGCAAGAAAGGGGTTGTTATTGGAATATATATACTATTACTGATTAGAAAAGTTTATAGGATTGGTTCTAGGGAACTCCAACCACTTCTGTGGGGCATGACTCAGGACTATGTGGCTTAGGTATCCCAATTTCCATTAAAGACACAATCAAGTAAGTCCCTGGGGATGAGACTACCCCTCCCTGTGCTGGCTATGCTGAACCATAGCAATTAACTTTCAAATTCACTCTACCTCCTTTTGACCCATTCTAAAATTATTGGAAAAGAGCCTTGGGTGGAGTAATTGTGAAGCATTGGGTTATGATCTGTAAGGTCAGCAGTTCAATACCAGAAGTCACTGCCAGAGAAAGATGGGGCTTTCTATTTTTGTAAAGAGTTACAGTCTCAGAAACTCACAGTGTCAGTTCTACCCTGTCCTATAGTGTCGCTATGAGTCAGCAGTGAGAAAATTGTTTTAGTTTTTAATATTTTCTTCTTTCCCTTTGATTAAGGTTTTTCTATGCTGTCTAGTCATTGTTGTTGCTTTTTGTTTGTTGCTTCCAGTTTATATTTTGTATGATTTTCTTTATATGAAATCCAGGAAAGGCAAGTCTATAGAGATAGTAACTGGATAGGGCATGGCAGGGACGTTGGGGATAAATGGGGAGCTAACAACAATGAATATTAGAATAAAATGTTCTGTAATTGATTGTAGTGATGATTGTACAAATCTTTCTAATATGATTAAATGATTAAATTCTATGATATGTGAAGTATATGCCAATAAAACTACTTAAAAAACAAACAAACACATTCTGCCTGGAGTGAAAACTTTTTATTTGCTTGTAATTAGCCAGAAAGAACTCAATGGAGGCTTAACATGTGTTAAGATTCAAAATGGAATTAAGGATCCCACTGTAAACTGAAGCTTTCTACAAACCAAGTGCTTGGAATTTAAGTTTTTAATTGTGTGTGCTCACACTGTGCTTAATCATTCACTCATTAAAGAACATCCAAGTTTATTTCAAGGTTTGGCTGTTATGTGGAAAGCTGCTATAAACATTGTCTACAGATTTTTACATAAATATAAAAAGACATTTATTTTTTACTGCTACTATTAAAAAAAAAAACTACCACAAACGCAGTGGCTAATAGCAACTGAAATTCTCTTACAATGCTGTCAACACTAATTATCTTCTGAAGGTCAGAAATCAGGAATGGGTTTTACTAGGCTAAAATCAAAGTGTTAGAGCTGCTTGTTTTCTGGAGCTCTGGAGGAGAATGTTACTTTGTAAAGGCTGCTGGAATTCCGTGGCTTGTGGCCACAATACTTGCTTCTCTGCTTCCCATGTCTCAGCGTTCTCTCCCTCATATCCTCCCACTCTTATTTAATAAAAACTGTACAGATTAGTGTTGACACCCACAGAACTCAGAAAATCTCATCTCTGACTCTCAATCACATTGTAAAATACCTTTTGCCAAACAATATATTCACAGATTCTAGTTATTTGGATATGGTTACCTCTTGGGGATCATTTTTCAGTCTACCAGAGTTAAATTTTCATTTCTCTGGGTTAAATATCCAAGAATATAACCACAGTTGTAGAGCAGTTATATGCTTACTTTTATAAAAAAGTGACAAATTGTTTTCATAGTGCCTGTATTATTTATGCATACTTCCCCACCAGCAATGTGTGACTAACATTTCTCTGCATACTCAACAGTATTTATTGTTGTCATGATACTTTATTTTAGTCCATTCTAATTTGC
>NW_022103896.1:77617838-77619587 GCF_000313985.2 Echinops telfairi | reverse complement strand
GGATACTCTGCCCAACTTACTGGGGAATTCCTGCCTGTGTGCCTGGGGGCCTAAGGCAATACTGGGAGGGTGGAGTGAGGGTAGGGTGGAAAGGAGGAACTGATTACAAGGATCCACATATAACCTCCTCCCTGGGGGATGGACAATAGAAAAGTGGGTCAAAGGAGATGTCTGACGGGGCAAGATATGACAAAATAGTAATTTATAAATTATCAAGGGTTCGTGAGGAAGTGGGTAGCAGGGAGGGAGGGAAAAACATGAGGAGCTGATGCCGGTGGCTTAGGTGGAGAGCAAATGTTTTGAGAATGATGAGGGCAAAGAATGTACAAATGTGGTTTACACAATTGATGTGTGTATGGATTGTGATAAGAGTTGTATGAGCCTCTACTAAAATGATTTAAAAAAAAGGAATGGGTAGTGCCAGGCTACTGTTACTAAATGTTTTAATCAAGGAATTGGTAATAACTTAATCTACATCAGTGGTTCTCAACCTTCCTTATGTCGCAACCCTTTAATTCAGTTCCTCATGTTGTGGCGACCTCCAACCATAAAATTATTTTCATTGCTACTTCATAACTGTAATTTTGCTACTGTTATGAATTGGGTGACCCCTGTGAAAGGATTGTCCGACCCCCAAAGGGGTCGCGACCTACAGTTTGACAACTGGTGATCTAGATCCAAAGGGTAAAAAATCGGATTATAATTTAAATTTCTTACTGAAGGAACTCTTGAATTTATTGCTCTGAGACAATAAAGCGAAATACTCAGGGTTGATAGGCACAAACAGGTTAGGCTTATTGCAAGGCAGTTATTGCAAACATGAAAGTAAGATCTTACAAAACTCATTTAAAGACTCAAAATGAGCAAATTCAAGGTTAGTTCAATAGCTAGAGTCTAAATCTTTTTACCTTCAACAAAAAGTCTTAAGGAGGAACTGTGTCCAAAATTAGTCGAGATCTGGAGTGGCTAGGTGGAAGTCCTTGGAAGGCAGAGTCTCAGCAGGCTCTTGGGAGTTACCTCTGCTTTCTCTCAGTGAGCCAGCAGAAATTTAGGGTTTATAAATGAATTTGTCACCTTGAGCAGTATAAAATTAAAAAATAAACAACCAGTCTGTTTTATCTTTTCTCCAAGGATAGAAATTAAATGAATGACAAACTATTTCTTCAAGGTCAGAAATTAAGGTGGTTGTTTAGACTTGCCTTAAGGCTAATTTGCAAAGATTAGCTATGCTACCTCTGCTTTTATCACAGCAGGCCAGGGCAAAGTTAATGTGTAGTTTGTTAACCATATTCTTCATGTATTCTGTTTCTATGTCTAAGTTCAGGAATTTTCCAAATAACTTTCTAATGACTTACAACTTGCTAATTACATATTAGAGTCTCTCAACATGTTTATATTTCTATCATGAGTATTATGTATTAAGAATTACATATGGATTTTAAAGCATAATACCATACTTATGGGATTTGTGATGATAGAAACATACAGAATCACCATGCGACTAAATTATACCAAGTTCATTTCTTTTTTTTTTAAATCGTTTTATTAGGGGCTCATACGACTCTTATCACAATCCACACATACATCAATTGTGTAAAGCACATTTTTACATTCATTGCCCTTGTCATTCTCAAAATATTTGTTCTCTACTTAAGCCCCCGGCATCAGGTCCTCATTTTTTCCCCTCCCTCCTTGCTCCCCCCTCCCTCATGAGCCCTTGATAATTTATAAATTTTTATTTTGTCATAT
>NW_022103896.1:77609377-77616447 GCF_000313985.2 Echinops telfairi | reverse complement strand
TCTTATTTAGACAGACCTGCGGAGATAATAACATGCACAAAAACAAGACAGAGCAAAACCAAGCAACAATGTACAACAAAACAACAAACCACTGACAAAGAACAAATTAAAACACAACAAGAACTTAAATTATACCAAGTTCGTTTCTAAGGAAAACAACTGTTTAGGTAAATTAGTAAAGAAAGAATTCTCACCATCGTGCTGTTCTAACTAGCTAGCTGTATGAAATGAATTTTCCAACAGTTGCTCTGAAACATAGTTGAGAAGTTTAGGAAGCAGAGAGTCTAAGGTAGAAATAGTGGCAAGGTGACACAACCTGAAGAATGTAACCAGTGTTATTGAATTGTACATTCATTAACGGATGAATCATTGTAGGTTTTGCCGTGTATATTTCTACCAATTATTTTTAAAGGATAGGGGCATGCCTAAATGACATAAAAACATATTGCACTCCTAATGGCCAATGCTAGAACCATTTTAGCAACTAATAATTTATGAAAGTATGAATTATAACCTTACACATAAAGATAGCCATAAATTCACACTGACATTAAAAAACAGGAGAGAAGGGACAAACTTTCCTTAATGCATAAAATCCAAATACAATTAGGCTCTCCTGCCACAGGAGAGGAAGCTTTAATTCCCTTCCATACGTTGTAGTCCACCATGTGTCTGTCAGTTAGTTGTACTTGGTGGCTTGTTGCTATGGAGCTAGAAGCTTTGTCACTGATATTTCAAAGACCAGCAGGGTCACTTATAGTGGACAGTTGTCAGTGCAGCTTTCAGACCCAGAGAGGCTAGGACGAAGAGGCAGGCAAACAAATTCTGAAAAATAAGCAACTGAAAACCTTAAGAATAGCAGCGGAATAAAGTCAATATAGTGTTGGAAGATGAACCTCGCAAGCTGGAAGGCACTCAAAAGCTGACTAAGGAAGAGCTGCCTTCTCAAAGTAGAGTCAACAGTAACAACAAGGATGGAGCAAATCTTTTGAGACCTTTGTTTGCTGATGTGCAAACAATGTGAAGCAGCAGCTATGAACATTTAGTAATGATCAGGGTGTAGAAAGATCTGAAAATGAAATGGAACACATAAAGTTGGATATCTCAGGCATAAGTAAGCTGAAATGTACTGGTACCGGCCACTTGAGTTGAAAAATCATATGTTGAGAATGAAATATCAAAAAGAGATATCATCACATCCATTGTCAAAGAACATTTCAAAATCTCTTGTGATGTAAGTTCTGAGAGTGATAGACCCGTATGCCCACAGGGATACTTGGAAATGTGACTTTTCAAATTTATACACCAATCACTAAGGCCAAAGGCAAAGCAATTGATGAATGTGTACTAACTTCTGCAGTCTGAAATTGATCAAATATGAATCCGCACATTAGGAATTACTGGTGATTGGAATATGAAAATTGGAAACAAAGAGAAAGGATTGGTAGTTGGTACATGTGACCTTGGTGATAGACATGATGCCAGAGATCATATGATAGATTTTTGTAAAACCAATGACTTCTTCACTGTAAATATCATTTCTAAACAACATTTCTATGACATGAATATTGTCATAAATGATGACAATATTCACAGGCTTTGCCAGATGAAATACAGAAATCAACCTGACCATATTCATGGAAAAGGATGACGGAGAAGTTCATTATCATCAACCAAATCAAGATCAAGGAATCACTGTGTAATAGATGATCAATTGCTCATTTCCATGTTTGGGCTGAAACTGAAAAAATTTAAAACAAGTCTACAAGAGCCAAAATATGGCATTGAGTTAAGAAATCAAATGACATATTAAATCGTGTAAATCTACTGCAAACCCCCCCCCCAACTCTTTACAGTGTTTAAAACAAAACAAAGGTGTCACTTTGAATACTAAGAGGTACCTGAGCCAAGCTACAATACTTTCAATCACCTTATTTATATGTGAGGAACCCTGGTGGTATAGTGGTTACACATGCCGAGGTCAGCAGTTTGGAACCACCAACTGCTCCATGGGAGAAAGACAGGGCTTTCTACTCCCATAAAGAGTTACAGTCTCAGAAGTTAGTACACCAAGTCCTATAGAGTTGCTATGCGTTGGAATTGACTCAAGGGCAGTGAGTTTTTGAGTTCTATTTACCGAGTGAAAACTAGATAATGAGTAAGGCAGGCAAAAGCATCGGTGCACTTGAATTCTAGTGTTGATGAAGAATAATGACAACCGGAAGGGAAAATGATTCTGTCTTGGCAGCACTGTTGGAATGCACCTCAGAAGCCAGGATGGCTGTATTTTTGTCTCATGTACTTCGGACACATTCTCAGGAGGGACCAGTCCCTGAAGAAGGTCCTCATAATTGGCAGAGGGTCAGTGAAAAAGAGGAAGATGCTTACAGAGCTGTACTAACACAGTGACGGCAGAGATGGGCTCACATGCCAGAAGCTGTAAGGATGGTGTAGGATGAGGCAGTGCCTCACTGGGTTGTACAGCCCGCTGCTGTAGGCTCGAACTGATTTGATGGTGTCTAACAACAATAGCTTAATAGTGGAAAAACACTACACAGCACTGAGACACACCTTCATGTGATCAAAGTTAACATCACCTGGCCTATATCAGGTATCACTGTTAGGAGAACAGGGTCACCTTAACTAAGGTACTCTTGCAAAACTCATACCCCATGGTCCAACAAATTCTTTCAGGACAATCTAAATAGAAGTACTATTATGAATTTAATCTCTCTGGGGAAAAAATATATTGACATCTTAATTTTAGGCACCTTTGAGGATGACTGTTTGGAAATAGGGTCTTTGAAGATGTTAATAAGCATGGAATCATAGTGGTATTTTGTGAGTCCTAATCAATATAGTATCTTTAAGAGAAAATAGATGTAAAATACATAAAAAGAAAGAATGCTTGGGGCTACATAAAGTAGGAGAGGTAAGATCTTCTAGAGGCTTCTGAGTCAGGTCCTGCAATAAAGTTTTCATTTTAAGCCTCTGTGTTGAGAAACACCAGTTACACTCATGCATATAAAGAAAGAGCTTTATATCAAGAAGCAATCTTTTATCAGGAAGACATCCATCCCAGTCCAACTAAGCTCATGGGTCCAATACTAGCTGGAGCCCTTTTTAGCCTCACGCAGCTGCAAGCTGTTTTTGCAGAAAGTGAGATGCAGGAAGATCACAGGTCGATGAGTGCAGGGTCCCTTGGATCCAAAGTCAGCAGAAACAAGACAGGATACCAAAAGTTCTCAGGGTCAGGCAGCTCACATGGGGCTACCCCTGGAGGCAGGCACAGAGACCCAGCAAGCAGGAAGACGAAGGCACAGAGAGAGTGAGGAGGGAGCCCCAGGATCTCTCTTATAGCAAGGCCACACACCTCTCAGGAGGCATCATTAGGCTGTAACCTGATTGACAGGTTGGACTCCACCCTAAGCAAATGCAAATTGACAAACAATCTAATTGCCACAGCCACCCACTTTGTGCTGTTTTATAATAACAGCAGCACAGTCTAAACAACCCTGTTTAGTTCCTGTTACAAGTGGCAAAGTCATAGAAAAACAAGGAAAGGCCAAGAAAGTGTCACAGATCCAGGATACAAAGGCAGGATACATACATGTAAATAGAATTATAGATTGATTCCTGGAATATTAGTGGAAAAACTGAAGAAATTCAGTATCCTGAGTTACTATATTATTATGGCAATGTAAATTTCTTGGTTTGATAAATGCACCATGAGTATACATTAACATTAGGAAAAAGTGTGTAAAAGATATACAGTAACACTACTATCTCTGCAATGCTTCAGTAACTTGACAATTATTTCAACATGAACATGTTTATTTTTTATAGTTTTGGACCCAACTCCTTTGATTTGGGATCTAGGGAATCACTAGTTTGTAATAAGCACCCACAAGATGCTAATGCCACTTTGACAAACCTCCCTTTAGCGAATTCTTTGTGCTGGTTGATAGTTCCTGTTTTTCTTATCATGTTTCCCTGAAGTACACACAGGATGAATGAAAAAGTACTATTTTAAAGCTGTTTTCTTTTTATTTGTTGCATTATTCAGTGCCATTCTCAACTATAATTTTTTGTCTTAAGCTGTTATTTAAGGATAACTTCCTTTTTAAAAAGGAACCCAGGTGGAGTAGTGGTTATATGTTGGCCTTCTTATCAAAATGTCAGCAGTCTGGATCCACCAGTTTTTCTGTGGGAGGAAGACAAGCTTTCTACTCCTGTGAAGAGTTACAGTCTTGGAAACCTGCATGGGCAGTCAGTTCTGCCTTGTCCTCCAAGGCCACTCTGACTTAGAACTGACTCGATGGCAGTGAGTTCGGCTTTAGTTTGGTGGCATAGTGGTTAAAGCATCATCTGCTAACTGAACAGCTGGCAGATTGAGTCCACCAACTGCCCTGTACCAGAAGGAGGTGATAGTCAGCCTCCTTAAGACGTACAGTTTTGGACAGTTGTACTTCGTTCTACAAGGTCATGATGTGTCAGAATCAACTGGAAGGTAAACAGTGTTATTTTCTTTTGCCTTTCAAAAAAATTAACACTTGACTCAGTCACTTGTTTTTTTAATATGTATAAGTGAACATCCCCTGTAGTCTAAAAAGCTGAATACTGTATTCCCTTATCTCAATAGTATTTTAAATTCTGTATGATAGGCTTAATGATTAGTTTAATGCTACTATTATTAGGATTACCAAAGGACATGCAAAAGCAGTGAATTATTTAATGCGGTTCTCCAGCCAGTCTATAACTCCCATCTAACGACTTTTTCCTGCATGCATTTGGTAAGAAGGTGGAAGAAGATACTAATAGGATTTACCTGGGAGTAATTATGAACAGGATTCCCTGGGCTATCATCCTGTTTTCTTTAAAATAAGCCCTCTGAGCAGGAGGAGGGATCTCATCATCAAGAACCAGGAGTGGAGCCCATATTCTCTGGACTCAAGGTCCCTGAATAGTGAACTTCCGGGATTCGGATGACAGCTTCAACATCAGCGGAGCAGCAGCACCAAGAGCCCGGGCATGGGACAGACTGATGGATTTCCCACCCACGGAGCAAGTATAGCTGAGTGCTTTCATGCAGCAGGCTGTCTTGCCGACTGGGGTGTCTCTGGGCACTTAATTCAGGAAGCTGAGTTTGCTGACCCACAGAACTTAAGTTGAATATCTTTCAGTTTATAGCAAAGCGGTGTGCCGTTGGAGCATTTATTAGTAGACTTGATAGCACTTTGTAACATGTCCTGACAAACAATTCAACCCTGAAAATTCCTCACTGGCATTACAGTAATTAACTTCTTTAATAAACACTTTAATCACGGATTTTGTCTGTGCGCAGTGCATTGCCATTGCAATGGATATTAGAACTCAGGAGTAAAATAGAAAACATTAATACAGTGCAGGCCTGAGGGAGGTTATTTATATTACCTCTCTAAAATATAATGCTGACATGAAAGTGGGACAGGGATATATAGAAACCTTAGATATATGAATGGATTTTGAACTCGCACTTAGTCATCAGTTCTTATGATGTGGCCTTGCTCAATACTTAACCTCATGAAGAGATACATGAAGATATGGGTATTATAGCAAAGTGTGAAGAAAGTAGATGGTACCCAGGTATCAGAAATACCATCTGGGGCCTTAAAAGCTTGTCATAAAACAAGCAGACATCTAAGTGAAGTATCAGATAAATCTACACAGAAGAAGCACGCTAGTCTGTGTAATCCCAGAACTGTAAACAATAAAATCCATGATCAGAGGAAGGAATTGTATTAGCGTTTAAATTGTGAGCAACTGGTTTGCAGAAGGCTATAGATGACAGTGAAAGTCCAAAATCCATTTGCCTAGTTCCCGCGGACTTAGACCTCCATTGAATTCCCAGAGACCTCTGAGCAGAGATGTAAACAGCCTTGCCTTCCTTCAGACAGAGTGCAGCAGAAAGTGAATTATCTTTTTTCTAAGATGGCCTGAAATAAGTGAAGAACAAATATAACATATATAATAAATACCTTATATGGGTCAAAGTCTTTTATTTTTTGGGAATTCTGGAAATCTTATTTTAAAATCCTACATGAAAAATAAATAAGGAAAGTGAATTAAAGCAAATATAGATAGGCTAACATTTATAATCTTTTAATTTGTCTTGTCTTTTCACCATTTTAAATTTGTTCTAGTTTTTGTTTTCTGCTTTTGGAGGGTTGAGATTTTTCTGTGTTTTACTTTGTTGTTGTGGGTTTATTTTGTATGATTTTTTTCTATATGGAAGCCAGGATCAGTAAAACTATAGAATCAATAATGGGATCTATAGTTTCTTAGGCTAATTGGGAAGCCAATGAATTAAAAAATGAAGGGACTGTTCTAAATTGTGATGATTACACACCTTTAAAAAATATCTCCAAACCAGTGAATTGCATGGCACGCAAATTATGTCAATGAAACTGTTAAAAGAAATTAGTCCTTGAGTTGAATTTTCTACCCCTACTTCCATTGTTATTATCATATTTATTATATAAAACTCTATAATGAAAAGTCATGAGCGTTTTGGTGTAAACAGTGGCAAAATACAAAAATATGTTTAATGCTACCAGGTGACCAAGTAAAACTGTAAAATATTGTGCATAGAATTTATAACTAGTTATTAAAACTAGTTACAAATAAGTAGTTACTTCCCACCTATTTCCTCCTTTTTCTTTTGCAGTAACCTCCCTAGAATTTAGTGGAACCCCTGGGAACTCCAGATTAGGGCGTTGTGAACTGGTTTTCATGGCTGACACAGCAAAATTGGAATAGACCCAAATTTGTAAAATTGTATATAATGGAACAATAGCTGGAACAGGAATAATCACGGACCAAAGTCCTAGTATATGGAAGACTTGGAAGAAGTGTAGTGACCCCTTTCAGAAGCCAAATCTGGGATATTGGATTATGGCAGGTCTGTGGGGAGAAATATTCAAAACAATATGGTCTACTCCAAATTTAGATCTAATAAGGTACCAGTGTTTCTGTCTCTACTAGATGAGATTTTGTTGCTATGCAACATGTATATTGCTTGTCTTCTACAC
>NW_022103896.1:77583529-77608504 GCF_000313985.2 Echinops telfairi | reverse complement strand
GCACTCTATTTTGGAAGTTCTGACCTCACTGCTGGGAAGAAGGGCCATGAAGGGGGAAGTCTGTGTGGGGACAGGAATGAAAGAAGAGATCCTCATCAGAACATCAAATCCTCCCAAAACTCATTGCCGACTCCCGGTGATCCTATAGGACAGGATAAAACTGCTCCTTCTGTTTGTGGGAGGGGCTGAAGGAGGGGTTCCACCACTGGCCTTCTGGTTAGTAACTCACTGTACCACCATGGCTCCTCACTATGCCACCGGCTCCGCGTCCAAACAGCCTGTATTTAAACCAGTGTTTCCCAGAATGGGTGATGCCACCCACTTGGCGTTGCAGGAACCATCCAGGAGGAATGCAAAAAGCAGATACCTGCATTTTATTCTGGATTATGGGGTACAGCACAACATATTTTAATTGCTAGGGGGATACTGAATTTTTTTTTTTTTTTTCTGAAATGGGGACAGTAGGCCAAATAAATTTGGGGACCTGTGATTTAAAGCCTAGTGCTCACAGTGACTATGTTATTTTGGGGCACATTTTTCAATTTCACTGTGTCTGTTTTTATAACAGCACTTACCACACAAGGATGACTAACGACTATTACAATGCTGGACACACAAGGATAATGAGTATTCAGTACCTATTATTCTGGCAATCACCTAGCAAAGAAGCATAGCCACAATTCACAATTTGTTGTTACTTTGTACCAATAATTGTATAGATGTATGACCCTATTTTATTCAGGAGGAAACTAAGGCTTAGTGAGGTTGTAACTTTTCCAAGGATATACAAGGCTTTGCTAAAATAGTTATTAAAAATAGTTATGATTCAAAGACAAGATCTGCAAGATTTCATAGGCTTCCTCTTGTATATTATCTTTCATCTACAGTCTTCCGCTTTACCAGCTGAGCTATCAGGGCGAACTTGTGAGTTATCTTTCAACCCTCCTCACCCTCGCTCCCTATAGCAGGAAGCAGCAAGCGCTTTAGAAATCTTTAAAAAAAAGGGGGGAGTCTATATGTAAGTGGATAATGGGGAAATTGGGCCAGCTTGAAAGCCAACAATTGGGAAATGGTAATGATGTTCAGCAGTACAGGAAATCCAGCAAACGTGGCAAGGTCGAGCCTCTCTGGGCTAGGTGGGCCTGAAAATGCCTCTTGAAGACTTTATGTAAAGGTGGCTACTTGAGAAAGTTTCAGCTTTATCATTCAGCGCTTCCAAAATGTTGTTGTATTGTACATCACAATATTCCTGTAAATTCAACAATTTATGCTTTCTAAGTTATCGTTTAATTGTTAACATTGCTGTTGCAAACTGGCTTCTTTAGGTTTTGCCCATTTGCAGAAAACTAACTTCGGAAGCCACAGGGGCAGTTCTACTCTGTCCCATCAGGCAGTGAATTCTTTCCAGTGACCAGATCCAGTCTAGCCTTGGCTCTGTCCGGGAGGTCACAACAAAACGAAACAAAACAAAAACGCCCCTAACTCCTGTGCCAAGGCAATCATAAGCAACGACAAGAGGTGAACAAAGTCCATCAACTGGGTGACAAACTTTGCACTCAGGAAATCACCAGTAAACGGTGCGTTTTCCCTACCTAGCTCGCGTGCGTGCTAAGAACCAACACCGGCCGGTACACCTATTTTATTCCACTTGACGCAGAGCTCAGCCACCCACTTACGCTGCTCCAGCTAACGGCCCGGCAAGCCCGGCCCGGGGCGCCCAGGGCGGCTGACTCACCGCAGCCGCCCACACAGCCCAGGTGGCCGAGGGGGCTCCGGGGATGCTAGGGTGCACCCGCTTTCCGTTCAACCTGCGGCGGGCGGTCATAGCGGCCCCTCTCAACGCCCGCCCACTCGACCCCCATCCTTTTCGGAGGGCGACAGAACCTGCCTCGGGCCAGCCTCCCAGGGGGAGCCACCCTCGGCGCGCCCTGCCACTTCAGCGTGGGACGAGCCCTAAGGAAACCGATTCCTACAGACACACAAGCGGACTACCGCCTCTGCGCCTGCGCCGAGGGGCGGGCTGTGCACGTCCGCGTCCGTGACGTATCGGCGCGGGGGCGGAGCCAAGGCCGGTGGCGGGAGTGAGGGGGGGGGGCGAGAATTGCGAAGTGAGTGTGGACGTCAGAGTGGGGAGCGGAAGGTCAGGGCGACTCGGAGCGGAAGTGAGACTTGGGAGTCTATCCGCCATTGTGGACCCGAGAAGCGGAGAGCTAGAGGGGGAAGAGGAGCGTGCCGACGGAAGAACGGGCCCCTTCCGCCGACGCCCGAGTGCGAATCCCGGTTTCTGGCGTCTCAGCGAGCGGTCGCGGCGGCGGCGGCTGGAACACCGTCGGCTGAGGGCGGCAGCCAACTGCTGTGAGTGCACGGGGAGAGGCCCAGGCGGCGGCGGCGGCGGCGGCAGCGCTCGGGTTGCGGTGAAGAATGTCAGCCACTAGCGTGGATCAGGTGAGGGAGCAGAGGCCCCGGGCTCTCCGAAGGCCCGAGCCCCGGAGCTCCACCCTCGTGTGGGGCTGCGGCTCCTCCCCGCCGCCGCCGCTGCCGGCCCCATAACGGTGCCTGGGCGCTAGTTGCTGCGGTCCTGCCGCCCGGGCCCAGCCGTGCAGCTGGCCCCGGAGCCTGCGGCCGAGGCGGGCGGGCGCTGGACCGCGACTCAGTGGGGAAAGGTTGGTTCCTCGGGGTCTTAGGACACGTCCCGAGGATGGGAGATGTAGGACTGAAACCAGGCGAGCTGTAGGAGACGGCTCCGAGTGGGGGGGGCAGGAGGCTTGAAAGCGGAAGGTGTTTGGAAAATTGGTGGCAGTGGAGGATGGGGATGGGTTTCACTCCTACGCGGATTGTTGAAAATAACTTGTCTTTGAGTAACACACTTCTCTTCTTTTTTTCTTTCTGTCATATCTTTCTTCTTGTTCCAGAGACCTAAAGGACAAGGAAATAAAGGTGAGCTTGGATTTTTTTATTTTTTCCTCCTTATTTTCATCAGTGTTTGGATTGATGTTGCTTTGGAACTGTGGGGTTTGGGTTCTGGTGTTTGTTTTTTGCAGTCCCCTCTCCCCAAGGTAAAATCTTGGCTTAAAGAAGAGAAGCATCATCCATCGTGGTACCTAGGTTCCAGTAGTTCCCTGCACTGATGCTACTTTTAAAGTGGTGCTACAAGCGGTTTTGCTAGTCGTATTTCAATTGAGGCAGTGTTACTGTGAGTGCAGTGGTAGTTATCTAATTTTTCAATGTACTGTATTATGTAATTTCTACCAGAGATTCTATCACTGTAGGCAGTTGAGCTCATAGAATGGACATTTTGACTTGACACCTCTTCTTTAAATGGATGTGCAATTCACATCGCAATCCATGTCACGTTAATCAAAATTGCCATACTGTTGGTCACTAATTCCATGGAAGTCACTTGAGTGAAGTAATAACATGTGAGAAATCAAAACTGCACAGGAATCTCATCTTGCTCTATAATTTTGATAGCAAGGTGTTAATAGGATATTTTAGAAAGGACTGAGAAAGAAATAATTTAAGTTTCTGCCATACAATTATTACTCTTTGGTTAAAGAAAGCATTTTAAAATATTGTGTAATATGTGTATTTTCTATTAGCATGGAACAGTGCAGTCAGGTGACTTAAACATTATGACAGTACTCATGTGACATTAGTAAATATAGAATAATAACTGCTTTCCTGGAGCAGTGCCAATTAAGTAGCATAAATGTGACTTATAACATTTTGTAATAGAGTGTGGAATTACATGAAAGAGAATGATGCTTCCTGTTTTTGTTGTAGTAGCAAACTTCGACTTAGAAAAAAGTTGCCTTTTAGGTGTTAAGTTCAATGACTTAGTGGTACTCTATTTCTTAGGGTTTTTATTTGCCATTGTAAATACGGTTAGTTTAGAATTTGTCAGGTGCTGTATTTTTCTGTTAGACATTAGGTTTTGTAAATTAGTTTTTTGGAGTGGTATAATTTCTATAAGGGCTTATACATGCCATTTATATGGCACTGTATTAGGTAGCTTTACTTCTGGAGACTAAACATTTGGAAATTTTTAGAATTGTTTTCAGAATCTTCCATGTTATAAGCATAAGATTCAGAATAGGACATTGATTGATTTTAAATATATTAAAAATGGTAAATTATAAAAGAATGCCTGCTTTTCCATTAATTTCTCTTGATAACCTGCCATTTGGAAGTATATAGACTTGGAGATATGTGAAATTTGTGGTCATTATTGCCTAGCATAAATTATTTTATCCTAGATCTTTGGGGAGGTGGCACTTTGCAAGGCTATTTGAAATGCTAAGTGTTTTGTGTTACCTGCCTTGAGGTAAGTAAGCAAGTTCTATGAAGTACTTAATAACTTGTTTGAGAAAACAAAATAGACAACCTACCATAGTGTAAGTCAGTACTATATTGCTCTAAACTTGATTTTGGACATCACCATTTTACTTAAGTATTAACATTGACCTTTTATACTTATTTTTTTATTACTAAAAGATTTAATCCATCAGTATCACCTGTTAGGTGCATTTAGTTAGACATAACGAGCATTTATTTGACTAGTTCTTTATTCTAAGAAGTTTGTTTTCTATTTCTCTTTACTGGGATTCCTAGGGGTTCTGAGTTCTAATACTAGACTACCTTTGACTACTGACTTGCCAAGTTAACATGAATACATTTTATTTATTGGTCAGAATTCCTGTCTGTAAAATGAAAGGAGTAATTCTAAACACAAACCCCATTATAGGCTACGAAGATTATTGTCCTTATAGCAGCCATGTGTTTGCTGGAATTCTTTCACCTCCTTTGCCTCATGTGTTTTTAAAGTGCAGTAAGATTCATTGCTTAGTGGCAGCAGGATGCAAAAACTACTGGCCTTAAACTATTGGTGGTGACCAAGTAAATTGTTTGACAGTGGTAGATGATAGAAGTGCACAGATAGACAATGTATATGTTTATTGCACTCTCATGCCTCTGGAGGCAGAATTACAAGATAGGCAGCACCTCCAATAATACAAATAGTAGCTGTGTGTTTGAGGAAAAAACCTACTCTGCCATAGCTAACTTGGTTTTTAAGCTAGAAAATTGTTTTTTAATTATTCTGTTTACTTTTGATGAGCGGAAAACAAAGTTATTTTCCTTGAATGTAGTCTCAGTGTTGTAAGAATGAGTAATAAAACTGAAGCTCAAACATCATTTTTTATGAAGAATGCATGTCCCTGAAAATTGGTGGTGGTTAAATTTTTGAGAGCATAGTCTTTTTCAGTTGACTTAATGTAATTTTAAAGATGCTATATTAATTTAAAAAATTTTTTTTTAATTATCTTCAATTGGCAATAGTAGTGTAGCAGCTGGCTTCTTTAGTGTTTTTCTGTTCTGCTGAGGGCTTTTCTGTACATCCTTATTGACTTGAGTGCACTCAAGGAACTATCATTTGAAAGGAATTCTATATAAATCTCTTAATAAAGCGACGTGCTTGTGTAATCTGAATAGTAATATCTCAGGTTTACTTGTTCATAAGTTTGAGGGTTTTTTTAGTTTATAGGTTGACCCTCTTAAATATGAGTTCCTTTTATGCTTGGCAAGGCTGGTACTGAAGGATAGTAGAAATTTAAGAATGATTTTTTATCTCTTGATGCATTATTGAATATTTACTTTACATCAGTTTTACTCACTTGCTAAGAATAGAAGATTTGTTTGCTGGAATAAAGGTGTCCCTGAGGGACCCGTGGATTGAAGAGTCAGGTGCCATTTTTCCTGTAGTATCAGTTTTTATTGCCTACTCTTCCATATCCCTAACTTTATATATCGGCAAATATATGGAAAAGAAGTTCTTTCCTGCCTTCTCCCTTTCCCCTTTCAACCTAGGGATAGTGTGCATCGTTTTTTGCATAACTACAGGTTAAAAGAATTAGCTTGAATTTGGCTATGTTTTAATTTTCAGAAAAGTAGTGGAAAGCACTCTGTATTTTTGCAATATTCTTTGTGTCTTCTCCCAACTACCCCACCCCAGAAATGATTTCAAAGAACATTACTGTCATTATTTTAGGCTTCATTTTATTATTAATTCTCAAAACATTCCTATAAGGAGATAGCGGGTATATGGTATTGTCACTGTTTTTGTAGGTGGGAAAACATGATGCACAGATCTGTTGACTTTCCTAACTTGATGTAGTCAGGACCAGAGCAAAGAATCACCTGGCTCCTAAGGCCCATGTTCTATCTTGATTTGACTCTGCTTCATAGAGCAGAGGAAACAGGCGAAGGATCATGTAAGTCATCTGTTCTTTTTTCCCTGAAGATCTTTTACAGACTATGGAACTGGCTTGGTTTTCATTACTATGTAATGGCGTTCAGTCTCCAAGATAGTAGATCATCATTAAGTAATGTTCAAAAACTAAAGTCTATGACAGTTAAATTAATTGAAGGTATGCTTCTGAAATTCAAGGGCTAGCATTTTATTTGGATTCTAATTTAATGCAAATTGCTTGTCAGTACATGTGAAATACTTTTAACAAGCTATTTCTCCCTTAGATTGATTTCTAATAGTTTTTAGGTACTTTGTGTATCATTTTAAAATGATAGACTAGTGTATGAGCATATTGTGTTCTCAGTATCATCCTCTTAGAAGAAAAAGGATAGAACAAGAGGAAATGAGTAACTACATATTTTAAGTAGCAGTGTAGATTAGGTTTTTGAGTATCTAATGAATTCAAGAGATGTTATTTTGAAATGGATTGCAGCTTCTAACACTGACCAATAGACATTAGTCTAATTGTGCTCTTTTAAGAAAGCTGTAGTAGGCCGAGCATGATTACCTTTGATAAGGAAGTAAAGTGGTAAAGTACTAGTGGTAAGGGACAGAAAGTATGAGAGAATTCCTTGGTCCCAAATAATTAGCTCCAGCCTTATAATGGCACCCAAAATAACATGTTTACCCTAGTTGTTACAAATTTAAACTGGAGGAGTGGCAGGGGGTTGATAGTGGCACTTTCTGCACAAGCCTGATTCAGTCCTTATCATATACTGTTAAACCACTCCAAGGGAGACAGGATCAAGTTGACCTTCAGGCTGTTCTTGCTGCCTCAGAGGGGCAATGTCTTAGTATCTTAAGAGATCCACTTTGCAGACTACTGAGTAGCCTCATTTCTTTGAACAAGCATTGCTACTCAGTGATTGGCAGAAAATTAAGTGAATTTACTACCTTTGCTCCCGTCACAATCAACTCATAAATTACACTTTTAAGTGATCAGAACTCATTGGTAAAATTAGGCATGCATTAATACTCTGTGAGGGGACTTCAGAAACTTTCATGAAAAAAATTGAATTGAAACTGGGATTTTTTCATGAATTTTGTACTGCCCCCTCATGTTACAGAGGAACACAAAAACCCATTGTTTTTAACCTTAATTTATAATACTTTGTGGTGGATTATCTTAAAGCAGTACATTTTCCGATACTTATTTTTGTTTCTAAAAATATTTATCGACATGCATTAAAAACTTTCAACTATTTTCATCGCATGTGTTTCCAAAGTGGTACACAGTACTATATATTCGTAGACAATACTACCATATCAAGTTTTTGCCTAGGAAAGCATCTTTTATTGTTTTAAAAGTCTTTTCTAGTTTTATTTGAATCTTATAATATCTTTATGTAATTTCCAAATGATTGCGTACTGTCATTTAATCCTGAGAGGAAAGGAGTTAGGTCATATTAAAAATCTCCTTCAACAGATAAGTTGTAAGGTTAAGTCACTTAGTGGAGATTACTCAGCCTGTGGAGTGGTAGATTTAGATTCAAACCTAGGGCCTTCTTACCTCTGTAGTAGTCTGTGCTCAAAAGCACTCAGACAGCATCCACAGAGTAATAACTATAGAGCAATTATGGAAATGGCTTCTGAACAAATTTGCCATAACAAAGTAGGTTCTGACCAGCTTTCTTCTCATGTATTTCAAGAGTTAGAGTTGATATCTTAATTTTATTTGAACTTTAATATGAAAGGTTTTGTATTTCTTGGCTTAGGATTAAAGTTTGTTTTAGTTTTTTAAATAATTGTAATCATATTTATTCATTGACATTTTAAGTGAACTTTAGTAGCTTTCTTAATTAGAGACATATACTATAACTTTAGTTACCCATAGATAAAGTTACTCTATTCTTTATTACCATGATTGAACTAAGTAATACAGAAACTTAGATACAGGCAGAGAACATTCAGAAATATTTTCTACAGCGCTAGTTGACAGAGTGTTTTGGATTCAAAAAGCAACTTTCCAACTCTTTCATAAAACTTTGCTTACTGCAATGTTGAGGTTGGGGCATTTCATGCTTTGCTAATGGGAGGGTGTGTGTGTGTGATTTGTATGGTATTCATGTAATCTTAGGTTTGTATGTCATAAGACTTTTAAGAGTTCTTTTTGTAGCACACACAATATTCGTATCCAAAATAAGATTTATCCATAAGAGAGATTTAAAGTAAATTGAAAAAGGCTTAGGATAATATTTTCTGAGTTAGTATGAAAAGAATTGTAATTACTACATTGTACTCTAAGTTCAGTATAATGCATCTAATGCAAGCTTGTCTTTTAGTTTCAGTACAAAATGGTTCGATTCATCAAAAAGATGCTGTAAATGATGATGATTTTGAGCCATACTTAAGTAGCCAGACAAATCAGGTAAGTTTTCTTACAGACTTATATTTTAGGAAGTTAAACTTTTTTAGAATTATTCTTCAAATCCATAGTTATTTGAATGAAACTACAGTGTGCTTCTAGTGGCTTACATAATAGTATATAACAGTTGCAGGTGGAAGAGTTTTCCTTTAGCTATTATAAATAGCTGAAATTTAAAGATATAACAAATGTTTAAACCAGAAAATTTTTATTTTGCTGCAATGTGGAGATAATTTAATCTTTTAATGTTACTATATCTTTATAGCAAAAGCAAATTAGAAGGTTTGATAACCTAGGCATTTGAGAGCCAGGGTGAGTTTGCTTGAAGTTTTTTTGTTTTATGTTTTTTCAATTTTAATAAGACATTCTAATTTTAATTTCATTGAGAGTAATCTATAAAGATTTTAGCTTTCTGATTTAGTGGGTTTGAATTAAATACTTTATAAATGCTTTACTATTATGAACACGGAAATGTCTTCAAATTGAATAGCTGGTGGCTTTTGACAATTCTGTGTTTGATTTAATTATTAGAAAAGAATTGGTGGTCTTTGATACCTACATAGTCTTCACATCTGCTTGCTAATAAAAATATGTCACTATTAAAAATTTTTTTTTTTGCTGTTGGCCTGTTTCTTTAGAGGAAAAGGTTTGGATAGGCTGGCACAATAAACTATCTCAGATGGAAGCTGCTTTTTGTTTTGTCAAAAACATGTCCTGACATCTTTGCAGGTGGAATTTTTGAAGTATAAAATAACAAGGGATCAAATTCTGTACAACTGTAGAGATATTTAAAACAATTCTTAGTTTGTAAGATTATTTTTAGGACTATAGAAAGGTGTGTGTATGTACAACCTGATCTGACACTTGGTCATTTTTTTCCTAATCATTGCCTTCTATCTGCTGAACTATATAGTCCTGCGATCCACTGGGAGAGAATTAATAAATCGTAAAGAATAAAAATTGATGAGGCTATCTATGAAAATGTGGTTACTCCAAAAAAAAATGAAGACATCCGTTTGATATTTTTAAGATCTAATTTTATTATTTCAACAATTTTTGTTTTTAACTAAAAGTTGTAGGAAAATATTTTATGGGAAGATTATTTGCTGTGAGATTTACAGTGATACACTTAATATATTCAGGCTCATATAGTAATCTTACAAAAGTGTATAATTCTTGAAGAATTAATTCTGTTTTGAGATATAGGGATATTAAACTAAACGGTTGTTGATAAGTTGAATAGATAAATTTGAGAAATTTATTTGGGCCAAACAGTTGGATTGGCTTCTTTACTATTTGATATCATAAAGTTTCTCTAACTTGTTCAAACTCTATTTTTAAGGAATTTTTAAAACAATTTGGCAGTAACTACCTAAGAGAATCCTTCTTTGTTTGACTTGGTAACAGTTTGTACTTTTTCATTGCCACAGGGTTTTGGAAGAGTGGCTTTTGGCATTATACAGACATGCTTCAGGGGCTACTAGGGGATGTTAGGACGATGCTCTGGACCAAAAGCATGCTCTACTTCTTACTTTAATGTATCAGAATTCCACATAATATTTCATATATATATACTTTTTCTTTTTAAGGTAGACATTTACCTGGGTAAACCTAAATTACTTTTAAGTAGAATCGTAAAAGTTGCCTTATGTTGGGGAAGAAACACTTATAAAATGTTTTATTGTCTTCAAATGGAAAAATCTTTACAGTAATCAATACTTTGACTATTGGTATAAACATAGTCATGTAATATTTAAGAAGAAATTTAAAAGTTTGGTTCCAGGAAGGCATTTTCTTAGTCTCTCTCTTTAGTAGCGCTGAAGTAATTGAACTAGATGGATATACGTTTTCAGCAATTATCTTTCTATAGTACTAAAAATAATCCATAATCAGAGCCTATACATTTTTACCTTTTAAAGAGTACTAATTCTGCTTATTGAAAACTGAGTTTTATTAGCAAAATAAATGAATGAAGAGTTATCCGAAATTCTAAAGGTAAGTTATACAAGAGTTTAAGTTACTGGTTTGTTTACTTAGCTAAAGTAGACATTAAAAGCTTTTTGATCTTTTAAATATTACCATCTCATTACATTAGAGAAAACTAGATTTAATTGATGAAATTTCTAAAGCAAATATGTAGATTTAAAGCTATATAAGAATTTAAATTCCCTGTATTTATCTAGCTAAAATAATTATTTAATTTAAAATGCTTAAAACAAAAGTCTAAAATTATTCCTTTCAGCCAATTTTCAAAGTATAATTAATAAAAATGAGTTCGTTGAAGGTAAAGATGTTTTAACCAGTGATAAGTATTGTTTTGTTTACTTTAGATCTAATTCAGATCAAACCCAGGGAACTTTAAAACTTTGTTGGCCTTTCTGCCCTTTTTTTGTGTGTGTGTGTATTATTGTGTTATGTCATAGTGCTCAGTTTTGTAAGGAATAATTTTCATAGTAACTTTTAAATTATTAGATTTTCTTTTATTTTTTCAAATGAAAAGCATTATTTGAGCCAGTGGCCGGGAATCAGCTAGCATTCAATATCTCTGGCCCCAAGCACTATTCAGACTCTGGCTTATCAAAAGTTTCAGATTTTCATGAATTAAAATAAAATGTCCTCAATAATGCTTCAGAATATCCTGATTGAAAATTCCGATTTTAATTGGTATTGTTTAAAATATAATTTGTTTACCTATTATTTAAAAGATAAATTTTTTAAAGATAATTTGCATATCAATTTGAGGAATAAATCAGAAAATTGACATTTGAACTTATGTTTTTGTATATCTGGGAAAATAAATCTCTAGCCATGTTTATCGAACTAGAAGCTTGGAGAACTAAGAAAAATAAAATAACATTTTGAATTTTACTCTTTGCAGTGCCATTATTTCAGGTTTTCATTATCTTTGTTACAAATATTTCACAATTGGCTATTCTATATTGCCAATCCACAATCTTCAAAAGCCTCAAGTTTTATTGTACCACAGCTTTGTTACGTGGATGTAAATACTATATGAATTCCCATTAAAACAGTTTCACTACCCTGTCTTTTGTCAACTGTCCCTATAAAATGTATACAAGAAATAAACTTACAATTTTTTTCTGAAAATATATATTCTGAGTACTTTCATGCTCTGACTTTTTATTTATGTATATGTTTAGTATATGTGTGACTGTCTTTAAAGTCTTTTCTGATTTCTTGGTTATTTGTTCCTTCCTCTGTGTACTCAAGTGGTCACTTTGTTTGTACTTCATTTCTAGTACTTTTGGTATTATAAAGTGCCCTCCCCCTTAGACTGTAGCATACTTTTTTTTTTAAACATTTTATTAGGGGCTCATACAACTGTTATCGCAATCCATACATACATCAATTGCGCATTTGTACATCATTCTCAAAACATTTTCTCTCCACTTAAACCCCCGACACCAGGTCCTCATTTTTCCGCTCCCTCCCCGCTCCGCCCTCCCTCATGAGCCCTTGATAGTTTATAAATTGGTATTTTGTCATATCTTGCCCTGTCCGATGTCTCCCTTCACCCACCTCTCGGCTGTCCGACCCCCAGGGAGGAGGTCACACATAGTTCCCTGTAATCGGTTCCCTCCCTCCTACCCATTCTCCCTCCACCCTCCCCATCTCACCACTCACATCACTGGTCCCGCAGGGCTCATCCGCCCTGGATTCCTTGTATTTTCAGTTGCTATCTGTACCAGTGTAGCTTCTCTGGTCTAACCAGCCTTGCAAGGCCAAATTCTAGTCATGGTAGTGGGAGCGGGGAGGAAACATTTAGGAACATTTCTTATCGTTGTTACATCGCACCCTGACTGGCTCCTCTCCTCCCCGAGACCCCTCTGCAAGGAGATCTCCAGTGGCCTACTAATGGGCTTTGGGTCTCCACTCTGCACTCCCCACATCATTCACTATGGTAAGATTTTTTGTTCTGATGATGCCTTATACCCGATCCCTTCGACACCTCGTGGTTGCATAGGCTGGTGTTCTTCTTCCATGTGGGCTTTGCTGCTTCTGAGCTTGATGGCCGCTTGATTACCTTCAAGCCTTTAAGACTCCAGACGCTGTACTTTTGGATAGCCGGGCACCATCAGCTTTCTTCGCCACATTTGCTTATGCACCCATTTGTCTTCAGTGATCCGTTCAACACCTTGTGATCACACAGGCTGATATGTTGTTCCATGTGGGCTTTGTTGCTTCTGAGCTAGGTAGCCGCTTGTTTACCTTCAAGCTTTTAAGACTCCAGACGCTATATCTTTTGGTAGCCGGGCACCATCAGCTTTCTTTACCACATTTGCTTATTGGTTTGGTCTTTTTTATCTCAAGTTATTAGCACAGTCTGGTATATAGTAGGTAATCATTAATATTTGGATTTGGTTTTGGTTATCTGGTTTAGGGATTGAAGAATTATGATTGATGAAATAATGAAATATTCAGGGTAGTTGAATATTGTGGTAGCTTTTCCTAAGACATCCTAAATATTAGATATGCATAGATGATGGTTTTCTTAAAGTACCATATTTTTAAAATATTTGAAGAAAATACATGCAAATATTAAAGCTAATGACCATCATTTACATTTCGTTCAAAATTCAGTGTTGGATTCTAAATAGTGTCCCTGCTGGTACAATGGCTAAAGCATTTGCTAACCAAATGATCAGCAGTTCAAACCCACTAACTGCTCAGTGACAGAAAGTTTTGACAGCTTCCACAATGATTTACAGCTTTGGAAATGTGATGACACAATCTACTCTGACCTATAGGGTTGCTATGAGTCAGACTTAACTTCACAACAGTAGATTTGATTTGGGGGTTCTTTTTATTAACTTTGTGTTGTGAATTAGGTAAAGATTTACTGAGCAGATCATAGTTGTACTTAATATCTCATACTCATTCTGATTCAACTCATCCATTGCAATTCCCTTCAATATATCATTACTTATCCTACTCCTCTCTGTGTCTCCTTTTGCTCTTCCTCATTCTTTCCCATTTCTCTGACCTTGGCCCTGGAGCATAGGTTCTTTTATCTTGGTTTATTATTATGTGGAAGTGAGTTCAGTTCAACTGAAGGGTGACTACAGGCTGTAGTCTCTAGGGTCCCACTAGTATGTACCCAACCAGTTAGCTTAGTTTTTTATTCTGCGCTTTGTTCCATGGTTTCCTGATGTAATCCCTTTCAGAACACTTGGTAGTGGTAGCAAGACAACCACCCAATTTTTGTGATCTCAGAGTTGTGAAAACTAAAGATTGTGTGATCAATTAGTCTATTGGAAGTTTTTAAGACCCTCCAATCCTAATCGTCAAAGTAGGCTGTAGAGTGTTTTTTTTTTTTTGGTGAAGTATGTTAGGTCAGTTGACCTTGATGTCTCTCAAGACTATTTATATCCGTCCCCTAAGATTATGGTCTTGGACCCCAACAACTCGTTCGTTTTCATAACTTTGCCCTATGTATGCTCTACCACATTCATGAATATAATTGCAGCAGAGGTAAACACACACATACAAGTATTCTCTGTCAGATATCTGACTCCCACTCTCCCACCTGTTCAACCTGTGTGTCTCCCAAGCAATATTTGCCTCATACGGATTTTCAGTTTCTTAATGGAGTGTAATTTTCATTTTGCTTTATGCTGAAATGCTAGCTGTTATTGGTGAATAATGCCTTAACCTCTTTTCTTGGAATGTTTAAAAACGTACAATTTTATTTTACAGCAATTTGATTGGCAGATGATAAAGTAGGCATGTTCATTAAGTTACAGCTGAAAGGCGATTACTTAAAATTTAGTTGTATTAAAACATCCCCAGGTAAGAAAAGGGGTAAGAACTTGAGCTTACTGGTGAACCTTTTTTTAAGACATTAGAAAAAAAATTTATACCACAAAGTTAAGGGATGATTATACATGATTTTGAAGTTTTAAGGAAGAACTTTTATTCTTTTTTATATTTTAACATTCAAATAAGAAAACGAGGTTAAAAAAACTTAACCCATGTACATACCTTGATATAAACTCAAAACCAAACTCAGTGCTATCAAGTCGATTCCGACTCATAGCAACCCTATACCACAGGATGGAACAACCCAGGTGGTTTCCTGACCGGGTAGAAAGCCCGGTCTTTGTCCCACAGAGCGGCTGGTCATTTCGAACTGCTGACCCAATGTGTAATCACTGTGCCCCCGGGGCTCTTTGTGCTACTGTGATACAGCACTTTTTATTAATGAAGTTTTCTTTTTTTCCTTTTTCTCACAATTGAGTAGAACAATAGCAGCAGGTATTAGGGCAATTTTACTAATGAAGAAGGGCTTATAGAAATGAAATATCCAATAAAACAGTAACATAGAATGTACCCCCCCTTTTCAAATACATATATATATAACCACACCACATTCACTGCCAGCAAGTCAATTCCAACTCATACTGACCTCATGGATTAGGATAGGGTACAACTGCTCCTTTGGGTTTCCAAGACTTTAAATCTTTATAGGAGTAGACATCCTCATGTTTCACCCAAGGACTTCCTGGTGGGTTAGAACCACAGACCTTTGGTTAATAGCTCAGGAAGTGGCCCTCCACCACTAGGGTTTCTATGGAAAGTACAGTAGTAAAAAAATTAAGCTATGTTTTTGAGACTATTGCCTTGCACCTTGAATTTATATTCTTTGGGCTAGGTGTGAAAAAATACTAGGTGCATAGTGAGTTGACATTTAAAGAGACAGATTGTATTAGTAAGTGTACCTAATTTGTTGAGGACTTTATGTTTCCTAGGTACACATAAACTATGCACCAATTAGGATAAAATTTTAGTTCCTAACTAACTGGATTACCAATTAGAAAAGTGTACCTTGGTGGTTAAGAGGAATAACTTTTCTACTTACTGATGATAGAAAATAATAACAAAATGTACTAAGTGTAATCAACAGTGTACTTCAAAATACTCTAAAATAATTTGTTCATAAATCAAGGTATCCTGGTGATGCTGTGGATACGTGTTGAGTTGCTAACCAGTGGGTTGGTGGCTCACGCTCACCAGATGGGAAAGGTGAAACTGTCTGCTCCCTAGTACAGTAGCCATTCTACCACTAAGAAGGATATCCTGTGAGCAGTAGCACTTTGAATATTTCTGTACTGAGGTAGGGGCAGCAGACCCCCTCTACTTTTTAGTGTTTTATATGTTCGTATGCACTAGTCTGATATTTGGTTTGCTTTTATTGTTTCCTTAGGATTTTATATCACAATGATTTTCTTGAGTTTGATGAACTATGATGATTATTTTTCACATATCTTTTGGTGCTAGTGTTTTTCAGTCACAGCTGATTGGCTCATTAGTGGTAATTATAACTCTTAGAACTTTATTTTTAAGAACTTATTTGGGTTAATACCCATGTGGCATATTTTAAATATTTAAACTTTTTAAGCCTTTGATTTAAAGTATTTTTATGACATGATTAATTTAAGGGGGCTACTCAAAATAATTTAAAAGGATAATGATAAAGGTATCTTAAAAGTGCCAACATACCAAAGAGGTTTTAAGTCCATCTCAGCCCTAGCAGTAAGAGAATGGGCAAAAAATGTGTTGGCCATTCATCTAGTAGAAGAGGTTTTAGAATTTTTTTCTTTCTAAGAATTCGCCTAGATTAGGTAATTAATTAAACCAAAACCCCAATTCACCGCCATGGAGTGAATTCAGACTCATAATAACCATTTGTAGGATTTCCAGAGGTTTAGGGTTTTCCACTCCCATGGAGTGGCTGATGGATTGCTCTATATTTGACCCTTGAGCTAGGTGCATTTTAAAGAGTTGTGAAAAACAATATAAAATAAAATCTAATATATGATGGAGGCCCAATGTGGTCCACAAAGCATAAAACTTTAAACCTCTTTCTTTCACTGAATTCAACTGTGAGGACAAATTAAGAACGTGCTTGTAACTATTGTACAAAGTTCAGCAGATGTAATGGTGAACTAATATCAACCCTAAGTTATGAGGATGGTTGTAGAAATACTTGTATTATAAAGAGTAAAATTAAAAACTTTCTACCTGGACTACTTTTCAAATCCTACATCTAGGCAAGGACTAACTGGGGTCATATCAGTGCCTTATCATTCAAAATTAAAATGTTGAAATTCATTATCTCCATATTCAGCCAAGTTCTCGTACACTTCCTCCATGTGTACATTTTTTTGCTTCCCTATGTTATCTTTTTTACTCATCTGTGGATTTTCATCTGAGTATTGTACAATTGGAATATCAATTTAAATGTTTCAAAAAGCTGATAAATGTATTGGAAGCACTAACTTGTCTATGCTAGGAAATTTGGAAGACAGTTACTTGCCAACTGATTGAAAGTGATCCATATTTATCCCTATTCCAAAGAGAGGTGCCCCAACAATGCTCAAATTGTAAAACAAAAGCATTGATATTATATGCAAGTAAAATTTTGCCGGAGATCATCCAAAGACCGTTGCAGTTGCATCAGTTTATTAAAAGGGAACTGCCTGAGGTTGAGGTAGGATTCAGAAGAGGATGTGGAGCAAGACCTATCATTGGTTATGGCAGAGGGGTGTTGACTCAGAGAATACCAGGAAGACGTTAACTTGTGTTTTATTGACGGCCAGGCTTTCAACTGTGGATTATAACAAACTATGTCTCAAACACTGAGAGAGAATGAGAATTCCAGAACTGTGTTCAAGTCGAACCTGTAAATGGATCAAAAGGCAGTTATGAGAACAGAACAATACTGCATGTTTTAAAATCAAGAAGGGTGTTTATCAGGGTTGTATTCTCATCATATTTAGCAATCCATATGCTGAAGAATCTAGAGAAGCAAGCTGGATTAGATGACGAAAAATGTGGCATCCGTATTGGAGGAAGGCTTATTAACAACCTCTGTCTGACAAGTAGATGACACAACTTTGCATGCTGAAAGTACTTGAAACACTTGCTGATGAAAGTCAAGGATGGCAGCCTTCAGGATGGATTACATTTCAGTGTTAAAAAATCTTCATAACTGGGCCAATAGGTAGCATCATGATGAATGGAGGAAAGATTGAAATTGAGGATTTTGTATTTCTTGGATCCAAAATTGATGCTTATGGAAGGAGCAGTCAAGAGATGGTCACATTGCATTGGATAACTGCTGCACAAGACCTATTTAAAGTGCTAAAAAGCAACGATGTTGTTCTGTGGACTGAGTTGCACCTGACGCATTTTCAGTCATTTTATGTACATGTAAAAGTGGGACACTGGATAACGAAGACTGATGAATACTGAATGAACCACGTACTGCCAAAAGAACAAACAAATCTGTCTTGGGATAAGTACTGCCAGAATGCTCCTTAGAGGCAAGGATAGTGAGGTTTCATTTTGGGTACTTTGTACATGTCAGAAGAGACCAGTCTCTGGCAAAGAATGTCATGCTTGGTAAAGTACAAGGGCAACAATAAAGGAGAAAGCCCTCGACGATGAATTAATGCAGTGGCTGCAACAATTCGCTCAAACAGGAACAATTGTCAGGGTAGTGCAGACCAGACTGTTTTGTTCTGTTGAACACTGGATGGCACCCGACAGAAACAATGTCTTAGAACACTACTTGTTAATAATATGTCAAGTATTACAAAAATGAAATGGAGTGTGTTTAACAAAAATCTTGAAACAAAATTTTCTGAATTTACACCAGTCTGAAGTTCAGTTTATTACTAGAGTTTTATAACAATATTGACATTTCTTTTCAGTATGAAGCACTGAATATGTTAGCCTATATGAGGGGGTACCCCCAAATAACTGGACATTTTTTTCAAAGCTATGTATTTAATTTTTTTTTTTTTATGAAAAATGTAATCACTTTAAAGTACACTCCATTACACTTAATGCATTTGTCAAATCTGCGATTCCATTCTTGGAAACATTTTTCAAGCTCATCTGTTTGGATAGCTGACAGCACCTTTCACAGTTTTTTCATCACTTCTTGTGTGTCATCAAATCACTGTCCTTTCATGTGTCTCTTCACTCATGGAAACAAAAAGAAGTTGCACAGGGCGAGGTCAGGTGTGTGGGGCAAAAGAAGCATGCTGTTTTTTTGCCAGAAACTGGTATAGATATGGCTGCGTGAGCAGGTGCTTTGTTGTGGTGGCAAAGCCAGTCCCCCATCTGCCACAAACATCAGGCCTTTTTTGTCCCATGAGAAAAATGTGTACTATGAGCTTAGCCCAGTTGAGTTTTTTTCCATTTTTGTGTTTTTGTTTGTTTTTTTTGGGGGGGGTGTCCCCCTCGTATTTCAGTTACTAAATTGTACATGTAATTATGCCTACTAAAGTTTGCTCCTGTTAAGTAATTTTGCTTTTAGACTGGTTTGAACTTCTCTGAGACTTCTCTTTGTTATGTGCCAAGTTAATTCTGATTCAGGGACACATGACAGAGTAGAACTGCTTCATAGAGTTTGCTGCTGAATGGGCAATCAATCCGTTAGCAGTTAACCATTGCAGTACCGGCACTCCTCTTTCCTTTGTAGTAGTAATTAAATATATCAGTGCCTGTGCCATAGTTAAGATTCTTAACTTCTTTCATACTAATATGAGCTTTGTTGAAATATATTTTTTCATTCTGGGACACTTCAAAGAATTTGTATAAAAATGAAATTGAAAGATACTGTAAATTTTCCACAAACGTTTTGAAGCCTCCTCATAAAGTACATAATTATCCAATGTAGTTAAAGAACATGTTCAGTTACATTAGTTAACAGTTAATACTGTATAATAATAATTATACAGTATAGTAAATGTGTGTAGCTAAGAAGTTAATAGTAACATCTGAATTAGGAGTCCTGGTATTGTGTAGGGTTATGCATTGGGCAGCTAATTGCAAGGTAGGTAATTTGGAAGTACCAGGCACTGAGAGAGATCATCCAGGCAACCCACAGGGGCAGTTCTACTCTGTTCTGTAAAGTCTATGAGTCAGCATCAACTTGATGGCAGTGACAATTTTTTGAACATTGTATTTTTAGGTTTGAATATAGTGCACTTAACGAATGTACTTAAAAAATCTTTTCTTTTTTTTTTGGTACATGTTTTCCCTTTAAAGAGTAATAAATCCTTGAGTTTTTTTGCTGTTAAGTCCAAGCTTACTGGAATTGACCCAGTAAAACTTTATCAGCTTTTTCTATTTAAAATTATCTCAAAGCCTTATAAATAAGAAAAATATATTAATAACATGACTTAACCATAAATAAAATAACAAAATATCCCAGTTTTGAATGTTAAGCTTTAACAAAAGTAGAAGAAAAGCAGGTATGATGATTTCATCGCCCGTCTGTATTGATGGGTTTGGAGTGGGAAATCACTGCACACAGTCCGAAGACTGCAGCAGCAAAGCAGTGAATTTGCGGTCTTCGCTCCCCGGGGAGCTTAAGATAAGAATCCACACAAATGAAGTTGACAGTAAGTCTTCAAAACGGAGTTGATGCTTGCAAGGAAATGTTAGTTCGGACTAGATCATAGGTAATTTTTATACCTTATATACATTCGGAAGTGTGTGTGCGCCTATGGCTTTTAAATCACCCTAAACCAAAGATTAAAATGCGTTATCAGATAACTAACACACACCCATTTTTCAAGAAAATCCTTTACATACTTTTTATAGTGACTTTTAAAGTAATAAGTTTGCGTTTTCATGTGTTTATATAGAATTTGGTGCTTTGATTACATGGGAGATGGGAGATCTGTAAATAAATGACTTTAATATCACTAACAAAGTTGATCTAAATAGCGTGATTCTGATCAGGATAATAGCAAGGTGTTTTTTTTTTCTGTGTGTGTATAAAATTTAAACATAGTTTAAAATGGAAAACAAGCAGCATGTACCATTAGGAAAATGTGGTGTGGGCTTCATTTTGCTTTTGCAGATGAATAAGCAGAACACATTGTGTCATCCTGTTGACATAGTCTCATTTCCCCCTCCTCAGTATGAACGAGTCCTCATTTTATTTTTCTCTTTATGAAAACAGAATATTAACTGATTCTATCAAATAGATAAACTATTAAGTCTTGTATTTGGTATTTTCTAGTTTTATTAATTATTGAAAGTTAAATTGTGGACACAGCAGTTTAAAAATACAACTAACTGCAAACGATGTTTGGTCCTTCAAAGTCTATAAATCTACTTTTTAAAGAAGTGGTAGTATTTTTAAACCATTTTAGGTAAACTGTCACTCACAACAAATAATCCCCACCCTATTTCCCCAATGTCTTAAAATTAATTTTGTAAGACGTCTTCTAAGGTAAGACTTGTTATCAGGTAACTTGTCAATTGATTTTAAGGTTTAAATTTTTTAATTGTGTCTATAGCAGGTATGTTTACAACTATTTAGTTTAATCTCATAGATAGTTACTATTTTTCACCCTATTCTTAAGAGAACATTTCGCTACTGATTGTGGTTTTCTTGTTTTCCAGAATAACAGCTATCCACCAATGTCAGATCCGTACATGCCTAGTTACTATGCTCCATCCATTGGATTTCCATATTCTCTCGGTGAAGCAGCATGGTCTACAGCTGGCGACCAACCCATGCCATATCTGACAACCTATGGACAAATGAGTAATGGAGAACATCATTATATACCAGATGGTGTATTTAGTCAACCTGGGGCGTTAGGAAATACCCCTCCATTTCTTGGTCAACATGGATTTAACTTTTTTCCTGGTAATGCTGATTTCTCTACATGGGGGACAAGTGGATCTCAGGGACAGTCAACACAAAGTTCTGCTTATAGTAGCAGTTACGGCTATCCACCTAGTTCTCTTGGGAGAGCTATTACTGATGGACAGGCTGGATTTGGCAATGATACTTTGAGTAAGGTGCCTGGCATTAGCAGCATTGAGCAAGGCATGACTGGACTGAAAATTGGTGGGGATCTGACAGCTGCAGTGACAAAAACTGTAGGTACAGCCTTGAGCAGCACTGGTATGACTAGCATTGCGACCAACAGTGTGCCCCCTGTAAGCAGCGCAGCACCTAAACCAACCTCCTGGGCTGCCATTGCCAGAAAGCCTGCAAAACCTCAACCGAAACTTAAACCCAAGGGCAATGTGGGAATTGGGGGTTCTGCTGTGCCACCACCTCCTATAAAACATAACATGAATATTGGAACTTGGGATGAAAAGGGGTCAGTGGTAAAGGCTCCACCAACCCAACCAGTTCTGCCTCCTCAAACTATAATCCAGCAGCCTCAGCCATTAATTCAACCACCACCTTTGGTGCAAAGCCAACTGCCTCAACAGCAGCCTCAGCCCCCACAACCACAGCAGCAACAAGGACCTCAGCTACAGGCCCAGCCTCACCAAGTACAGCCCCAACAGCAACTGCAGAATCGCTGGGTAGCTCCTCGTAACAGGGGGGCGGGCTTCAATCAGAGTAATGGAGCAGGCAGTGAAAACTTTGGTTTAGGTGTTGTTCCTGTCAGCGCTTCCCCATCTAATGTAGAAGTGCACCCCGTGCTGGAAAAGCTAAAGGCCATAAACAACTATAATCCCAAAGACTTTGATTGGAACCTGAAGAATGGACGTGTGTTTATAATCAAAAGCTATTCTGAAGATGATATACATCGTTCCATTAAGTACTCTATCTGGTGTAGTACTGAGCATGGTAATAAGCGCTTGGATGCAGCTTACCGTTCTCTGAATGGGAAAGGTCCTCTCTATTTACTCTTCAGTGTGAATGGTAGTGGACATTTTTGTGGAGTGGCTGAGATGAAATCTGTTGTGGACTATAATGCATATGCTGGTGTCTGGTCTCAGGATAAGTGGAAGGGCAAGTTTGAAGTTAAGTGGATCTTTGTCAAAGATGTTCCTAATAACCAATTACGGCATATTCGTTTAGAAAACAATGACAACAAACCAGTTACCAATTCAAGGGACACTCAAGAGGTACCCCTAGAAAAAGCTAAGCAAGTGCTTAAAATAATTGCTACTTTTAAGCATACCACCTCAATCTTTGATGACTTTGCACATTATGAAAAGCGTCAAGAAGAGGAGGAAGCCATGCGTAGGGTAAGTGTATGTTTAATTTTTGTGGATATTCTTGAATGCATTGAGTTTAAGAACTTTACTCTTGGAAACCAAACAGTTTAAAAAGCAACTTACAAATATCCTTGAAGTCCTCTGCTCCTTCTGATCCATTCCGTTCTTATGAGTAAACCCTTCTTTAACCTTCACTCAGTGTTCAGTAATTTTTTTTTTTTTAAGGGTAAACCCCATTCTTAATTTGCTACCTTCTCATTTTCCTAATGGGATTAAGGTCTCACTGGTCAAAGCAGATTTTTGTAGGAGTTACTGGATGGCATAAATTTATGCCCTCAGCTGCTAACTCACTGAAGGCTTGTTAATTGGAGTTGGAAATAAAGGGCTGGAGATTTACTTCAGAAAAAAAGCAGCTATTGAAAATCCTCTGGAACACAGTTCTACTGTGATAGACATGGATTCTCTTTTGGAGTCATCTCAGTGGCTCTTTTGATAAGATGTGTTGTATTAACTGGCCAGAAACACCATGATCACTAATCTCATATTAATCTTATGAGGAAATGTGGTTGGTGTTTGAAACAAAGAGCTTTTAAATAAATGTTTGAATATTTACTCGGTATGAGAAGTGTCTTTTCTATTGTGGCCTAAAACTTGTGAAACATTTTTGCAATTTGTATACTTAAAGTACTTGGACACTTAAAAAGTACTTGGACAAAATATGGGGGGACTTGAACTTTCGGAAAGCAATTTAGAGTTGAGACAGCATGTGCAGAGCTTAATTTCTAATTCTAACTACCCCTTCTGTGCTTGGATCATTTTAGCCCAAATTTGGCTATAGGGCTTCTTAGGGCAAGTCAGGCTGGAATGTTTTCTGTTTAATGTATAGGAGAAAATTGTTAAGGGGAGAGGAAGATTGAATATTGGTGTAAGCAACCAGCAGGTTTTGCTGTAAACTGCATTTTAACATCAAGTGCAGCCAGGGATAAACTTAGAAACTCTTCGAAAGTAACCTGTTATATGGAAAGCTCCTGTGTAAAAATGAAGGTGAAGCAGGAATTTAATTGTTTATCTGTACAAAATGCAATTTGTTTCAGTCCTGTACATTAATTTCTGTTTTATGGCATCTCGAAAATAGGAGTTCTGGTGTCAAATTTGGCTGCTAACCACAAGGTCCACAGTTTGAAACCCCTAGCTGCTCTATGGGAGAGACTCGGAAAGAGTTATTGTCTAGGAGACACACAGAGGCAGGTCTACCCTGCCCAAAGGGTCACTATGAGTTGGCATCTACTCAATAGCAGTGGGTTTGTTTGGTTTTTAATGGCTTCTTGGTTCTGGACGGTGGGGGACTGACTCACTGAACATTCCTCTGTAGTATGTAGAGTTAAAACAGTTCTTAGTGCTGTAGGTGTGATACCTTCAGATAGACTGCTTCTTGAGCATATTCTTGAGGTTTACGCCAGGAAAATCTAATCTATCTTGGTATGGGACCTGGAAGGATCTGATTTTAACAAGTATCCCAAGTGAGTCTGGTGCCTTGTGATGGTATTGAATTGCTAGAAATATTGCCTTGAAGTAGTGAAAATGACCAAGACCCCGCCGAGTTAAAATTTTAAATGGATTATTGGATAAAATAGAAGTTAATAGAAGACAGCTTTAAGAAAGTTGTGTCCAGGAATATTTCTTAATGTTATCATTATATAATATAAATAAATTGAATCCCACTACACTATCAACCCCTACTGCCATGAAGCTGATTCCAACTGATAACAGCTCTGAGGGACAGATTGGAATTGTTCTTTGGGGTTTCGAGGCCTGTACCACCAAAGCTCCTGGAATGAGATTACCTGGGGAGAAAAGATTAAAATTGAGAAAATTTGGACCAACTTTTCTTTTTTTTTTTTTTTTCCAACTTTTCTTTTGGACTTGTTTCTTTTCTGAGTCTTTAATTTACTTCACTCTGCTCCAGGCAGGAAGGGAGCAGGAGTTTTATCTTCCAAACTTTTAAGATCCCAGATGTTACTCACCAAATAGGGGTATAGAACATTGCTTTATAGTCATATGTTGTGCCCTATGAGCTGTGGTCCTTAGCTTTCGAGCCCAATAACTTAGTTCCAGGCAGCGTTTGATTCAGTTTTTTTTTCCAATCGTTTTATTAGGGGCTCATACAACTCTTATCACAATCCATACATACATCAGTTGTGTAAAGCACATTTGTACATTCATTGCCCTCATCATTCTCAAAACATTTGCTCTCCACTTAAGCCCCCGGCATCAGCTCCTCATTTTT
>NW_022103896.1:77566864-77582456 GCF_000313985.2 Echinops telfairi | reverse complement strand
ACCTTAATACTAAACCTACAAATATAGGCACCTAGATTTATTTCCCCATACTCATATATAAATATATTTGCATATGTACATGTCTTTATCTAGACCTCTATAAATGCCCTTTGCCTCCCAGCTCTTTCGACACAATGAATGTACATATGGATTGTGATAAGAGATGTACGAGCCCCCAATAAAATGATTATGAAAAACAAAAGTAGTAAGGAAATGGTCATTTGTCTGTAGTGATACCTCCTTAACCAGCAGCCATATCTGATCGATCCTCAGCCTCTCAACCATGCTGGCCCCTTGACCACTGCCTCTGTGGATCAGGAAGCACACTGGTCCTCTGCCTCAGTTCCATAATCTTGGTGCTGTTTCTCTGATCTGCCTTGTGGTTTCATTGTCTCAGCCTCTGGTTTGGGCTTGGCTTCATTTCAGTGTTGCATGGTCTCTTGATGCCTCTGAGCTAGACCTTGAACACTCTCTTCTGATGACCCTGGGATTTCTCTCTGTGTCGCAGATCGCTCTTATACACAAAGGAATAGCCTTTCTGGAGTGTGGTTTTTGTCTTGGCACACCATGCCACCAAGGAAACAAAGGGTGGTGTGTGGCTTGATTCATAGCCTCTGCTAAAGTCAAAACTTAATCCTAACTTAATGCTGCTCATTAGTATCACAGAGAACTCCCTCCACAATGGGATTATAGCCACAGACATAGAGTCCAGATTATAATACATCACATAAGAAATTATGGCTAGACGCAACATAGGGAATCCCGGATAGATAAACCCCACAGGGACCAACAATGAGAATAGAGATACCAGGAGGATAAGTGGAAGGTAGGGAGAGAAACGGGGAATCGATCACAAGGATCAATATATAACCCCCTCCCAGGGGGACGAACAACAGAAAAGTGGGTGAAAGGTGACAGGACAATGTAACATAAGAAAATAATAATCTATAACTTATCAAGGGTTCATGAAAGGAGGAGGGCAGGGGGAAAAATGAACTAAGAGCTCAAGTAGAAAGAAGATGCTTTGAAAATGATGGCAGCATATGTACAATGTGCTTGACACAATGGATGAATGTATGGATTATGATTAAGAGATGTGAGAGCCCCTAACAAAAGTATTTAATTAAAATAAGAAATGATGGCTAGAAAGGACATGTTAATTGACTACACCTCATACTGCCGACTAAATAAGTTTTGTCTGGCCAGCCCCCACTTGACAGGCCAGCACAACTCTCGGAAGTCCCAGATCAAAGCAAACAATAACCCCTAGGATTAGTACTTTGTCCTCAAGGACAGAGACTACCATACTTGGATAAAATTAAATGCTTTACGCTACGGTATTAAATTCCTCAAGTATTGTTGGACTGGGGCAAATAGAAAGTCGGCTAGCAACAAAGAAGTCTGTCTTTTGTAACCTAATCACAAAGTGACAATCTGTCACCTCTGCAATTCTTCCAGAAGCAAGCCATCATTAGGCTCAGCCTGTACTCAGGGGGAGGCAATTGTATGTTGGCATGAATACCAGGAAGCAGAGAGATCAAGATCCATGTCAGAGACTGTCTACCAGTCTCTATTAAATGATAACACGTGATTATATCAAAGTGGTAAAAAGTTGGAGTCTGTGGTGTTAAAGATAGTATTTTTCAGGATTATCAGTGAATATAAATTTGATTGGGTCTGTGAAGAACTCTCTGACTTTACTGAGATAATCCTGGAAGACAGAGATAGTATGTAAGATTTGGTGTTGCAAGCACAAGTCAAATCAAAACTAAGCCCACTTCAAATAAGCTGAGTCTTTCTGTTAGCAGCTCTATGCATTCTGTGGATTCAAAGGCTTTGGAAATCTTTATTGGGGCAGATAGCCTAGGCTCATCTTTTTCCCAGGGAGTGGGGAAAAGTTAGTTGGTAATGGTAGCTGGGCACCAACTAGTTCTTATGGCCCTGTGCTAAAGGTCTTGTTTAATGTGTTTGATGCCTTACCATCAAAGACTCATTGACACTGAACTGTACATGTGGGTAATGTTAGAGCACCAGATGTTTTATATACAGATTTACCACAGTAAATAAACAAAAATTCACTGTTATCAAACCCATTCTAACTCAAAGTGACCCTAGAGTACAGAGTAGAACTGCTCCCCGTGGGTTTCTGAGATGGTAACGCTACACAAAAGTAGAAAGCCTCATTTTTCTCCTGTGGTGCAATTGGTAGTTTTGAGCTGCTGACTTACCAGCCCAGTTTGTAATACACTGTGCCACTAAGGGTCTTTCCAATAACCAAACCAAGCGCACGGCATTGAATTGATTCAGACTCATAGCAACCCTGGAGGGCATGGAACTGCCCCTGTGGGTTTCTGAGACTAACTGTTGACAGTCATAAAAAGTCTCATCTTTCTCCCGTAGACCAGCTGGTGTTTCCGTCTTCTGACCTTGGGCTTGAAGTCCAACTCATAGCCACTAGTGGGCGTGTGGGTGGGGAGGGATGGGGGTTACAGAGGCTGCAAAAACCCCAACTCAACAAAAGGATGAAAAACACATTGTTTTATCTCACCCTAATAAAAATCTTTCTAGAAAATAGGGCTCTGAAGAGCTTTTTTACTTTCCTGAAATAGATCTTTGTGTTGGGAATTTTTATTTCCAATGTTTTGTTGTATTCATCCACTATGGACAATCTAAGCTAAGACTAGGAAGTCATTCTTAACTAATTTCTTCAATTAGTATCTGAAGATCTTTGGAAATGGTTTACATTATATGTGCAAAATATTTATATGTAAGTAATTGATGTTTTTATGTTTTTCTTTCAGGAGAGAAATAGAAACAAACAATAACCATATGGAGATACCTGCTAGAATTACAACACTAATGACGTAGACTCTGGAAATGCCTAATAAGTCAAAGAAGATGCTATTAAAGTTTCTTGTTTTTTTTTTTTTTCTGCTTAAGGTGACATCTTTGAACACTTTAACACAGAATTGACTCTTCTTGTGATGGTTTCATCAGCGCATCTGCCCTTATACTCTCACCAAACACACTTGAGAACTGTAACTTTGTCGAGCACTTTGTGTCCTGAAGCTTTTACCAGCATCTGCTGTCTTTTGTAATTATGCATCCTCGCTAAGGCACAGGAGACTGAATGAATGCAAGGATTCCTTAACCCTTTGAATTTGTTAAATACTAGCAGTTAACCAGAAGTGGTTCAATGATGTAAGAGTCACACTGCTTCAACTTTTTCTTTGTTGTAGTTTTTAAATTGTCAATTTTTAGCTACTTGACAGATTAAAAGCAAAGTAATCATGCCATATTTAGTCCTGGAGTTCAAGTCTAAATGTTTATGTGGAAAATTATTGTAGTAAACTTTTAATAAGGCAAAGCAACTTTAAACTCTATTTTAGCCAAATGAAACATAATCTGAAATTATATTAGAACATTTCCCTTGTCTTCAAACTGTTTGGTGTAACAAAATACTGATATGCAGCTTGGTGGATTTCACCAGTTAATGCACATTCTTCTCCCCTCCTTCTAATAGTATGTATACTGAAAAAAAATGTGCATTTGTCTGAGGAATTATTTTGTTTGCTACCACTTAATGAATCTCAAATTTTGAGTAAATGTACCTCAGTCTAATCAGACTTTTTATGACCTTTATAACTACATTTAAAACCCGTAATTCCTTTTTCTGGGTGTTTGCAAGCCTGATTGCTATCATGAAGTAAAAATTTATTACTCTAGATATTCACTAGCAAAATAAACATAGCTCTTGTTTAGCAAGCATATATACTGTTCCTCAACTTTTTCTCCAGCTTTTGCAGTGTCCTGGCATCCTTAAAATACTTTGAAATTATGGCCTTGATCCATGGATTAAATCAGTATCTAAGTGAATGTGTTGATGTTTTATTGATCAGAGCTATATAAATGGGAATACAACATATATCTGGGTATTCTTTTAGTTATCTTTTTAACATCTTGTTTTTTTCATTAATACATATCAACATTAATTTTGTATCTTGAAACGAATTGATTGTTAATAATTAAATGTGTCAAACATCTGTATTAACTGATTTGATGGTATATGGTTCTGAGGATAATGTACTGCCCCTTATATTACTGTTCTAAACGGAGAAAGCTGTGTAGAAAGATTATCTGTTAATGGTGAAACATATTTGTTAAGGATGAAAATAGCAATAGTAGATTTGAATACCTTGATGTTTTGCATAACTCCACTTATGTTTACATCATGTTTAGAAAGATTTTCATTTACTATGGTCTTTGGTCACTTCAGTTAAAAAAAAATTACATATTTCTTTGAGGCTTTCATTTATATAATTTTATGTTTTTTTAAATGTACAAATACTGTACTCAAGTGGAAAAACTTACAGTATTTGGAGATAACCATAGCTACTTCACAGTAATTTGGTAGTCCCAGAGTAATTATAGTAGTACTTACTGAAGGGAGCATCAAAATACAGTATACTACAAACTAAAGACTTTCTTAAAGGAAAATTGCACCTATTTTACCTTTTTAAGAGTTTTATGATAAAAGCCATGAAATACTATAAAATGTCTCTTAACTGTTTATAATGCAAATTGGCATTTGAGTGTAGTCCCTACTGCCGTGTTCTAGAGGGCACATCAAAGGTGACTTGTCATTCTAGAGGTCTGTTCGAGAAAACTTTATAACGGGGGCAACTTACAGGAAGGATCTGAGTCCTCTCCCGGAGGTACTCTTTTTCTGGTGCTTTATTAGCAACTCTGAATATTTTTATAAAAATAGTTAAATTACAAATGGATTTAAACTTGTTTAATTTACATTAGGTTTTTCTGTGAGAAGTGTCGTGGAAACACTCAACAAGCAGGCTGATTGAAATAGACTCAGAAACGACAAAAGTAATTGGCTAGTCTATTCATGGTGAGGAGTACCTCCCAGTGCCTTTAACCTGGATTTCTAATCTTAAGTGAAATGGGTGCAGCATTCCTTTAGAAAAAACAACAACACGTCGCTCCCCATCCCCCCCAACACACACACCTACTTCAATTATTTTGTGGTTTTTCTAGTTAAGTTTTTTCCAGAATGCCCACCTTCACTTTCTCGTTCTGTCAGGGTATTGCAAGACATTTCCCCCCACCCGCCCCCCCGAAGTGAAATTATCACAGGTTGTCTCCACAGTATAACTGAATGTTCCTGAACTGCTGTAGCTACCCAAAGGGAGAGAACCTGGGCTCTACAGCAGCGGACACATAGCAAATATTTGCATAATCACAAATTCAGAAGCTTATTGGCCCAGTAAAATTTCTGTCTGTTTTTTTAAGTTCCGGTTAATGAATGTTTCTTATTAAAGTTATATGGGTAGTTTATTTTGAAAGGTATTATAGTTTGTATAAGCAGTAAGGGGGGAAAATGTAACCAAAATTAGTATTCTTTTCTATACATGCTGGTACTTGAAGGTTCCTCTCAAAAGAAACCCTAGCCATTTTCTGATTTCACTACTTTTCCTCATTTTAATTTAAGTGATCTTCCTAATTCTAAAGCTGTGTTCTTTTTGAATACCGTGCATGGGGGATAAGCTGATGTTAAAACAGTTTGCAATAAAAAAAAAGAATCGGCTTGAGTCATTTAATTATTTCACATGTATTTTGCATCCTTTAAAAATAAGTTTGAGAAATTAGAGAATTTTGTTTTCATTAAGTTTTGCATATATTTTGTTATGCCATGTAACTTCCTTTCTCTTTTATATGTTTAAAGGATGGCTATGATAAAATTAGTTCATTTACATTCACGTGTAGCAATTATATGGGAATTTGAATTTGTCGTGTTTGAGTTTGTTCATTCCTGTGAATGATGATACAGTTAGGTGAGATTTTCTGTTATGGTACCCAAACTCACCATCTGGTCCTCTCTAACCTTTGAGGGTTTCAATAAAAATTGTTCACGCACACCTGTGTTCTTTCCCTTTTGCCTTTAACAATATGTATTGCTTTCCAAAGAGCATTATAACATTTTGCTTGCAATATTACAGATAGTGATTGACATCTCTCTCAAGTACAGATTGTATCATTCTGGTTAGCTCTCTAGGTAGGGGAATTAAAAGATAACAGCTTATTTTAGCTTTTATCCATGTAAATTACTGAATTACATGATCTTAATACTAAAGAAAAAGAGGGTCTTTATATACCCATATTTTAGGAGGAGCAGCCCTGGAGACAGTGATTAATTGCTAACTGCAAGGTCAACAGTTCAAAACCACCAGGTGCTTAACAGCAGTTCTCAACCTGTGGGTTGTGACCCCTTTGGGGATGAACGACACTTTCCCAGGGTTGCCTGATTCATAACTGTAGCAAGATGACAGCTATGAAGTAGCAACAAAAGTAATTTCATGGTTGGGGGTCACCACAACATGAACTAAGGGTTGCAGCATTATGGTTGAGAACCACTGCAATAGGAGAAAAACAGTTTTCGCTTGTAAGGAGTTGAATAAGAGGAGAATTATTAGTAAGCTGTCTCGTAAGCTTAAATGCTCTTGGTATCAAGCAATGTTCTGAAATTTCTCTCTAATCCCTTGGAATAGAGCTGATATAGATGACAGGAAGTCTGGATCCTACTGGACTCTAGCTAAGGCACTTGTTCAGAAGCAGGGAGCAACTTTTCAAGGTTTTCAAAATGGTAACGCAGTGGTTCTCAACCTGTGGGTTGAGACCCCTTTTGGGGGTTGAATGACCCTTTCATAGGGGTCGCCTAAGACTATATAGGAAAACGTATTTCTGATGGTCTTAGGAACTGAACTATGACATCTATCCCTTTCCAAGGGGGTCCACCCACATGCAGGTACACATACATGTATCAGGCGTGAACTTACCCATGCTTCCAGACAAAAATATTATTTGTAATTAGAAATATTTCACAACATAAAATTATGTATTATTTTTGTGATTAATCACTATGCTTTATGTTCAATTTGTAACAAAGTACATCCTGCATATCATATATTTACATTATGATTCGTAACAGCAAAATGACAAGAAGTAGCAACGAAAGCAATTTTATGGTTGGGGTTCACCACAACATGAGGAACTGTATAAAAGGGTTGCGGCATTTGGAAGGTTGAGAACCACTGGTCTATGGGAGTAGAAAGCCTCATCTTCCACGGAGTGACTGGTGGTTTCAAACTGCTAACCTTTTGGGTAGTAGTAGTTCAATGTGTAACTGACTATACCACCATGACAAATAGTTGTAAGTAAATTATGAAAACCCGTATCATTTTTAAATCATCCTTTAATCAGATAATTGCTACTGAGTGCTCTACCAGCACAATACCACCTTAGCAGAAGCTTGTCATCTGAATGGAGGTTTCACACATCATTAGCATACATATACTTGAAAATCCTAATTTTTACCAGCTCAGTGACTTTATCTTGCTTAGTGATTCTAGATTTAATCATTCTAATTTATAGGAAAAAAATAAATCCATTGGACATATAGTACCTACATTTTCTGCCTCAGACTTAGGAGCCCTGATGGTGTAGTGGATTATGCGTTAGACTACTAACCTGAAATTTGACAGTTTGAGCCCACCATCTGCCCTTTGGGAGAAAGGGGAGACTGGCTGCTTTTCTATTTTTTTATTTTTTCTAATTTTATTAGGGACTCGTAACTCATCACAATCCATCAATTGTGTAAAGCGCATTTGTACATTGATTGCCCTCATTCTCAAAACATATCCTCTCCACTTAAGCCCACAGCATTAGGTCCTCATTTTTCCCCTCCCTCCCCACTCCCCCCTCCCTCATGAGCCCTTGATAATTTATAAATTATTATTTTGTCATATCTTGCCCTGTCCGACGTCTCCCTTCACCCAGTTTTCTGTTGTCCATCCCCCAGGGAGGAGGTCACATATAGTTCCTTGTAATCGGTTCCCTCTCCTACCCACTCTCCCTATACTCCCAGTATCGCCACTCACACCACTGGTCCTGTAGGGATCATCCGCCCTGGATTCCCTGTATTTCCAGTTCCTATCTGTACCAGTGTACATCCTCTGGTCTAGCCAGACTTGCAAGGTAGAATTCGTATCATGATGGTGGGAGTGGGGAGAAAACATTTAGGAACTACATAGGAAAGTTGTATTTTTTATCGTTGCTATATCGCACCCTGACTGGCTCATCTCCTCCCTGTGACCCCTCTGCAAGGGGATCTCCAGTGGCCTACTAATGGGCTTTGGTTCTCCACTCCGCACTCCCCCCATCATTCACAATGGTAAGATTTTTTGTTCTGATGATGCCTTATACCTAATCCCTTCGACACCTGATTGCAAAGGCTGGTGTGCTTCTTCCATGTGGGTTTTGTTGCTTCTGAGCTTGATGGCCGCTTGATTACCTTCAAGCCTTTAAGACTCCAGACGCTATACTTTTTGATAGCCGGGCACCATCAGCTTTCTTCGCCACATTTGCTTATGCACCCATTTGTCTTCAGTGATCCCTTCGACACCTCGTGATCACACAGGCTGATATGTTGTTCCATGTGGGCTTTGTTGCTTCTGAGCTAGATGGCCGCTTGTTTACCTTCAAGCTTTTAAGACCCCAGACGCTATATCTTTTGATTGCCAGGACACCATCAGCTTTCTTCACCGCATTTGCTTATTCACCCGCTTTGTCTTCAGCGGTTGTGTTGGGAAGGTGAGCATCATAGAATGCCAATTTAATAGAAGAAATTATTCTTGCTTTGAGGGAGTACTTGAGTGGAAGCCCAATGTCCTTCTGCTACCTTAATACTAAACCTATAAATATAGGCACATAGATCTATTTCCCCATCATATAAATATATTTGCATATGTACACGAGACTGGCTGCTTTTATAAAGATTTGCAAACTCAGAAACCCTGGAGCAAAGTTTACTCTCTCCTATAAGTTTTGATTTTGGAGTTAGTGGGAAGTTCCCGGTGACATAGTGGGTTACACACGGGACTACTAACTATGAGATCAGCAGTTTCAATCCACCAGCCACAGCATAGGAAAAAAGACGAAGCTTTCTGCTCTTGTAAAGACTTACAAACTTGGAAACCCACAGGGGCAGGTAGGGTTGCATTGTTTAAATTGACAATAGCAGTGGCGGTAGTAGCAGTAGTGGGTGACACAGGGCACAATTAGTGTGTGCTGTCATCTGGTAGGGACTTCTTTAGCTGTATGAATCTGAAAAACTGGCTTCATAACACCAGCCCCAGTGCTGGAGACCCTATGGGACCATTATGTTCAATTTCAGTTTCAAAATCAGTAGTTACTGAATTCTATTGCTGAAAACAGGTTTCAATAAAAAGCCCACAGCAAAGAATAAGACTCTTGAAAGGGTTAAGTGGCCATGATCTCTGTCTGCTTTCTAATCTCATCGTTGCCATTGCATCATCTTGATGGGTGTTGTTTCGTCCTCCCTCTCCGTGTAATAAAAGAGAACTATCAAAGTCTCCCTCCCTTTTATAGTAGTGACAGTTTAAATAGTTTGTGAGCAAGTGCACATAGTGCAAAATTTGTCTACTCTTAAATTGAATTTGCACAACATGAAGGACCAATGACAACGCATTGGTTTAAATGTTAGGCTGCTAACCACATGGTCAGCAGTTCAAACCCACCCCCCTCTCAGGAGAAAGGTAAAACTTCTCCCATAAAGATTTACAGTCTCAATAGGAGCTGATACTAAGGGCTCAGTAGAAAGTAATTGTCTAGAAAAGAATGATGGCAACAGATGTACAAACATGCCTGATATAATTGATGTATGGATTGCAATAAGAGTTGTAAGAGCCCCCAATAAAATTATCTTAAAAGTAGATTTACAGTCTCAGAAAACCCAAGGAGCAAAAAAAAATTTAAATCATTTTATTGGGGGCTCCCAACGAGCAATTCTATTCTGTCCCATATGGTTGCTATTTGATGGTATTGACTTGATGTCAGTGGGTTTTTATTTTTCTGGTTTATTCAAAATTGGGACTAAATGAAAATTTGTTTTCGTAAAATAGTGTGCAAAGAAGGATAAGTATAGAGTTCGTTTTTTAAAGAAAAATTTCCCCCTCCTGGCATCCCACTTGCCCCTCCAAAGAGTTCCCCTACCTCAAGCATACCCTTAGGTATTTGGGTGTCATTTTGAGAATTCATTCAGATATTTCTGACGAAACAAAATGGAAGTATTGTTGGGGAAATGATCATAGAATTGAAAATTGAAAGTTCTGAGGCAGTTTTTACTTCTAACTGGTGGGCTGACCCTAAGCAAGTCCATTGGCGACTTCCTTTATTAGTATTTTATTCAATAAAACCAAGAAAATGCATCAGAGGGTTCTTTTGAGTTCTGAGATTTTGTAATTCAAACAGCTGGATTTGTAGGCTTGTTCTAGTAGCTAATACTCTTTTGAAATGTTGGGAAACCACTATTTTTAGTAGTTATCTTTTATTCAGCGCGTTGGGACTAATTACTGCAAATCATACCTGCATAGAACCTAACACAACGTGACCATTGCTTCCCTTCAATGAATTTTGAAATCTAATAATGGAAAATCACCACTTTAGCAAAGTTATTGATAAAAAGCAAAGAGAATGCATCCAAAAAGTCCCGAATTTTGCTTGCTGCCATTTCACGGTTTTCTTTTTAGAATACTTTTAAAGAAAAATTGAGAATATGTCACATGGAGTTCCCATGCACTTTGCACTGTATTTCCCCAATTGTTATCTTAACTAGAGTATATAGTGCATTGACTATAATATTTATAGATTAAAAAAAATTCTAATACCTAGCTTCAGTTCTAGTACCTAGCTTCAGTTCAAAGATCTCACCCAAGATACCACATTTCACATAATTGTCATTTCTTAGATTTATCTTGGCTGTGACAGGACTCAAACTTATGATCCTGACAGTTTCATCTCATGTCAGGGAAGATACTTCGCATGATCTGTGTGACCTATTGAGGTTGATCTTGATTTCCTGACTGAAGTAGTCTTGCTCCACTCTCCATGGGATCTCCACTGTGGAGTTGTCCCCCGGCCCCTCCATCCTGTACTTTTGGTAGGGAAGTCACTCTGTGCACTGAAGAATGGGCAGTGTGTCGCTCTCCATTTCTCCTTGTGTGAACGAGGGAAGAAGAGAGTCTTACTACAACTTAATTTTCCCTCTAGCAGACTTGTGAGCACATACTTTTTTCTTTCCGTTTTCCTCTTTTTTGGGTTCCATGTTTTAGAACTGCCTATTGCTTCCCTGTCGTCACCATAACAGTTGTATTTGGAGACATTCTGATAGGGACACATTCCTATTCTGTGGATGAATTGCAATTGTGTGTATAGAGAAACAATGGTTTTCATAAAGAGAGTGAGGAAAGTAATATGAGAGTTTTAGATGAGAGAAACACAATCTTACCAGTATGGGGCGGGGGTGGGGGGAAATGGATAGTAATTCAGATGAGTGATGGTGCATTTCCTTTTATACTTTATTTTTAAGTGATTTACGTACGTTGGCATCTTTTTCCTGATGGAATTTTTTTAATGCACACCTTAAGCTGCATAGTATAATGGCTAAGCACATTTCATAACCAGTATGGAAGTTACAGATGTACAGGGGAAAAATCCAATAGACGTGGGTCCCTTTGAGACAGTTCCTTTCCGACTGCTCCAAGTTTCACTGTACTGCCTTGTGTTGTGGAAATTTTAGAACTTATTATTGCCTGTAAAGATTTCCGAGAACAATCTTCACTCCTTAGACACAGCTTAGCCACTTGGCAAAGTGATTACTTCCAATTCACACTTACACCATTCAGATCCCGAGAAAGCCGGTGCCTGTGTAAAACGGAAAATAACATAACGTTGGTCTTTGTTTTCACTGCTACTGGTTTCCAGTGTTTTCAGTCACTGCTAGCCAGGCCTCTTCAAGTGAGTACGTTAAATGATAACAAATCGATTTATTCTGCTAGAGCGAATGGCAGAGCCAAAGGAAGACGAGACAAAACAAAGCTAATGAGCGGGTAGAGTGGGGGTAATAGTAAGAAACCCCATAAACCAGCGGTTCTCAACCTGTGGTCACCCGATTCATAACAGTAGCAAACTTAAAGTTATGAAGTAGCAACGAAAATAATTTTATGGTTGGGGGGTCACCACAACCTGAGGAACTGTATTTACGGGTGGCCGCTGCATTAGGAAGGTTGAGAACCACTGCTGTAAACAATAGATGAAATGTCCTGTTGTGCTTGGTAAGAGTGCACAGAACTACTGAATGCCATTTAAATATATAAGCAAATTGTAAGAGCTTCATAGTGAATAACATTTCAAAATGGGAACAATGTAGCTATCCTATCTCCATATTTTAACAATGAAATAGTACAAAGAGGAAAAGGTATCTGGTATATACTAAGTAAGATGACTGGTCTAATCCACTGTATTCAAGGAAAATTATATTGTGAGGTTAAACAGTTTACAAATGAAAAAATATTAGTTTCAGCATAATATTATTTAGCTATTGTCCCTAACAAATATATTGTACTGATTAATCTTGCTTGATGAACTGTTTCTTTTCCATTAGGCTCCCCATGTTACAGCGCAATTAATGTTTCATCCAATGGCTTTCTTTAGTAGGTCCTTACACTTCTGAGCCCCCTTTCAGTTTAAATTCTACCAGCAGTCCCTTGGGCTTCTTTCTAAGGGTGTTTACTTCAGTTTTACTTGTTTGTTTTTTGAGGGAATTTTAAGTATATTACTAATGAAATATGACAAATAGGATTGTTTCCATGAAAAGGAAGAGGACTGCTTGGGAAATGCAGGAGAAAAGTGAGTTGTCTAATTAGGCGTAGATTAGACCTGAGGCAGAAAAATGTAGACGTTTGCACTTGGAAAGTTTAGAAAGGCTTTTAAAATTCTCTACTGGAAATGTTCAGACAGCGACAGGTGTGCTTTATAGAAGACAACATACATAGGGATCTTGAATAACACCTACCTGTTCCAACAAAAATATAGCAAAATACTGGCAAATTAATGTCTGTTTCGAATTAAGATGTTTAAGGTTGCTATGTACCAGTTTTTATGAATCTCCTCCTTAACAGTGGTTTCCTTATTTAACACTTGTGCTGGGGGTGGGGTGGGGAACTTGATTCGAACATGTTCCATAGAGGCCCTTTTACTAAGCCTTAATCAGGACATCTGAAACAGTCATCTGAATAAGAGACATCTTAAACAGGACATCTTAAACAGTCATCTGAATAAGAGAAATCAGGACATCTTAAACAGTCATCTGAATAAGAGAAACCATCAGTGCAGAGGCCAGTGGAGCCCACCAACTCAGTCTTGAGTTTCCTTTTATGGGACAGAAGACAAAGGAAATAATCAAAGATGATGGTTGGTGGCGGGTCACACGTAGGACTACAGAATCGCAAGGACTGTGATACACACTTGATTGCAGACATAAAAAGGTCACAGGATTGGTTTGAAGTTTTGATTACTGAGAAATAAACGCATTTGGATCAGTATGTATTGCCTTAGGCAAACATGTAAAAGTGAGATTGCACAGTAGAAACATTTTGATCTTCTTTCCAACACAGGGTTTGGAAGGTGATGCCCGAAACAGGAACTCTTCCCAATTACTAGATGCCAGGAGGCTGGAAAACGGACCAGGAGTTACTCTGGGAGACATGGACTTTTATTTGGCTCACTTAAGGAGGTGCAATGCTGCTTGTCATCCTGTGGCAGCTGACAGGCTCAGGGTTTGGCCTTGGTCTGCACTGCTGCCCGCCTCCCCACACCTCCACCCCGTGTCCACACATACACCTGCTAGCAAGGCCCTGGGCAGGTGTGCTGGCTTTGGACTCCTTGAGAACTGTGCCTCCCAGGCCATCTCTTGATCATTGCCTACAAAGGGCCTTGGTGATTGAGTTAGTTAGTTAATTGTGCCAACCTGGCCCATAAACACATGTGGGATTAATTGAAGGGCGGAGGGATAAATGGCTCAGTGAGCCTCGCCTTTCTGGTTCTCTGCTCTCTTGCTTTCTGATGGTCGCACCAAGGTGCAGCTGCCTTAGCAGTTCCCAGCTTCAGCTGGCAAGGCTGACTTCTTGCAAGACACCCCCAAGGAGAAGTCACATGGACCTACCCCGATGCAGCCCTGGGTGCTGGAGCAGCCGTGTGGAGACCCCAGCCAGCGCTGAGATGCTTACATGTTCACTGATTCGGCTTTCCTCCTGCAGTAGGCGTCATAATGTGTGTTTTGTAAGATGGAGGAGGACTTTGTGGACTGGTGTTGGACATATGGGTTAATTTTGGACTTGTGGGCTTGGGCAGCACTGGGTTGGGATGTTTTCTTGATGCGCACTTAACTTTTATATAAAACTCTCTCTTATACATCAGTTGCTGTGGATTTGTTTCTCTAAAGTACCCAGACTAACACAATGATAAGGTGTTCTCAGTGGTACTGAGCCTCGCAAGGGAGGGCTAGTATGAGGGCAGGCTAGGGATGGAACCTGTAAGGGTGCTCATTGACCATACAGTTCAAAGTTTTAAAGAACATTAATATTAACACACATACCTCTCCTCCTGAAGCCATCATTTGTGTTGTTGTCAAGGAAGCCCTGAAATGCAGATCCTTTGTACAGGATTTCAGAATGGTGTATCACGCTCACGGCCATCGAGCTGATGCCACCGCAGAGCGACCCGATAGGACAGGGTAGAACTGCCCCTGGGAGTTTCCGAGACTGTGGCTCTTTCTGAGAGCAGAAAGCCCCGTCTTTCAACTGGTGGTTTTGCACTGCTTGACCTGTTGGATGGCCGCCCAAGGTGTCAGGTACACCACCTGCCTTAAACCTTACCAAGCTGTGCCCTGAGGCAAAGTTCTTGAAAGTAGATTACAACTTTCTTGGCCAGCCCAGGGAGGGGGCGGTCTGACCCCTAGGTACTTGTTTGGACATACTCTTAATGCAAAGTGTGATCCTAGAACCCTATGGTCAGGGGTCGTGCATCAACGAAGGTGGGTGGAGGGCCGCAGAACTAATCTTGCAAACTGTCCTAACCTGCAGTTATGTTCATAGCCCAATCAGGGTCTCCTTCTGGGGTCTGTAGTCCCACCTGTGGCAATGATGTATCGATTTACCGGCAGTCATGATTGTGTGCCGATTTCCCTTGCTTTTCCATGGTCTATAATTAGCCATGTGACCAGGAATTCTTGGGACACCATTGTCACCTCATGCTGGTAGTCTTCCTCCTTGTGTGGATTTGTCTTTGTGCTGCTTAAGATTTTTAAAGGGGCTCTCTAAAAATAAAAATCACAAAGGTGAACATATGCAGCTGATGGGGATGGTTGCACAATATTGTGGATATAATTAATTGTGGATATAGTTAGTAGCGCGGAACTGTACTCTTGCAAATGCTCAGTTCTGCGTTACTGTCCTTGCCCCTTCCGTGATCTATCCAGATTGCTGCCTTGCCCTTCTTCATGACGCGTGGGGTTTTCCTTTCGTCCTAAAAATCTATCTATGGTCATCTATTTTATTGTACTTTCCATGACATTTTACACAACAAATGAGGTTTCCATTTAGAACTTTGATGCAATTTGTTCACTGACATGAATTATATTTTTTAGTTTAGTTTTTTTTTTTTT
>NW_022103896.1:77557105-77564975 GCF_000313985.2 Echinops telfairi | reverse complement strand
CTGGTCCTTTGGCTATTCTTCACCAGCATCACACTCCAAAGGCCTCCATTCTTCTTTGGTCTTCTTTATTCCGGGTCCAACTTTCACAGGCAAATGAATATACTGTGACTTGGGTCAGGCACACCTTGGTCCTCAAAGTAACATCTTTACTTTCCAATGCTCTAAAGAGGTCTCGTGCAGTAGATTTTCCTAATACAACGTGTGTCCTTTTTATCTCTTGAGTGTTGCTTCGTTGAGCAACGATTGTGGTTCCAAGCAAGGAAAAAAATCTTTGAAAATTTCAACCTTTTCTCCATTTATTATGATGTGACCTATTGACCTCGTCGTGAAGATTTTGATCCTCTTTACCTTGAGTCATACTCCGTACCGAAGGCTGCAATCCTTGATCTTCACCAGCAAGTGCTTCAAGTCCTCCTCACTTCCAGGAAGCAAGATCGTGTTATTTGCATATCACAGGTTGTTAATAAGCCTTCTTCCAATCCTAACGACAAATTCTTCATATAATCCAGCCTCAGTTATTTGCTCAACATACATATTGAATAAGTATGGTGAGAGATACAACCCTGACATGCCCTTTTCCTGATTTGAAACCATTCAGTACTCCCTTGTTCGGATCATACAACTCACTCTTGATCCATGTGCACATTCTATGTAAGCACGATGAAGTGTTCTGGAATTCCCACTCCTCTCAAGGTTATCCATATTTATTATGATTCACACATTCTTGGCATAGTTAATGAAACATAAGTAAATATCATTCTGGTGTTCTCTGCTTTCAGCCAAGCTCCATCTGACATCCGTAATGATATCCTCTGCTCCACATTGTCTTCTGAATCCAATTTGAACCTCTGGCAACTCACTGTCAATGTACTGCTGAAAACGTTGTTGGATGATATTCAGCAAAACCCTACTTGCATGCCTTATCAGGGATATTGAGAATTCTGTGGGGTCACCTTTCTTTGGAATGGGGACAAATATGGATCTCTTCCAATGAGTTGGCCAAGCAGCTGTTTTCCAATTTTGCTGGCATGGAGAAGACTTCCAGTGCTTCACCCACTACTGGAAACATTTCAACTGGTATTCCATCAATCAACTGGAGCCTGGGTTTGGGCTCATGCTTTCAGTGTTCGAACTTCTTCCTTCAGCACCTTTGGTTCTGGCTCACATGCTACCTCCTAAAATGTTATGTATTCTTTCCATCTTTTAAAAAATGTTTCCCATGTCACTCAATATTTTACCTATAGAATATTTCAATATTGCAACTTGAATCTTGAGCTTGTTTTCTTTAGTTTTTTTCAGCTTAAGCTACTCTGAGTGTGTTCTTCCATTTTTTTTAATTGTAGGTGTTAGCATATTTCATTATCATATTTGACTTTATCTTCTTGAGCTGCCCTTTGAAAATTCCGTTCAGCTATTTGACATCACCATTTCTTCCATTTGCTGTAGCTACTCTAAAATTAAGAACAAATTTCAGTGCCTCTTCTGACATTCACTTTGATCTTTTCTTTCTTTCTTCCTTTTAAATCTTTTGCTTCATAAATGATGTTCTTGATGTCCTCCCACAGGTCATCAGTTCATCTGTCATTAGTGCTCAATGCAGCAAATCTGATCTTGAGATGCTCGTGAAATTCAAGTGGGACAGACTCAAGGTTGTATTTTGGCTCTCGTGGATTTGTTTTTATTTTTTTCAGCTTTAACCTGAACTTACATATGAGCCATTGATGACCTGATTTTAGCAGCTGATAGTGAGCTGCTCCCTCGTCTCTTCCCACAGATATAGCCAATTTGATTTCTGTGGATTTCAGCAGGGGAAGTCCAGGTGTATCATCACCCTTTGTGTTGTTATAAAAGGTATTTGCTATGAACAATTCATTAGTCTTATAAACGTCTATCATGTGATCATCAGCTTATTTCTAACACCAAGTCTATATTTTCTTGAAGCTTTTCAAGGCAACCGACTATTAGGCACCTTAAAATTATTCCAGTCTCTCTTCATTATCCAATTTCAAAATTTATTCTATGTTTTAAGTATCTGTTAGAATAGCACCCCATTCTTTTGGTACTAATTTCTATTTTAGTTATTTAGTGCTTCTATAATAGAAACACCAGAAGTTGATGACTTTAGAAAACAGAAATTAAATACATAACAGGCTTCAAAAAACAATTAGATAAGATCTATTGAAGCTGAAAATTGTTCACACCCTAAGGGCAAGTACCCTCATTCTTACATACAAGTATGTGCCCTAGGAAAAATGTCTGCACATTTACATGAACCCTTAATAATTTATAAATTATTATTATATCTTATCTTACACTGCCAGGCATCTCCCTTCACTCACCCCTCTGCTGCCCATCCCCCAGAGAGGAGGTTATATGTAGATCTCTGTGATCAATCCCCCTTTCTACCACTCCCACCCCCGCCTTCCCTCCTGGTATCCCCACTGTCACCCCTGGTCCTGAGGGGTTCATCTGTCCTAGGACTTTAAATTTGTGATTTCCACATTGGCTGGCTGCCCAGCCACCCACTGTAGAGAGAACCCTGCTGGGGTGTGCCATTTTAACAGTCGGTTCACCAAACACAACAAAATATTAGGTATAGGTTCTGCCAATCAATGGGAACAGGCTGAATCCACCACTGGACTAATTTCCTCACCCTAATTCACAAACCTCATTTGCACGGTCCCACTCTATAATTGGAGATGAGTTGCAAAGTTATGGATAGAAGGACCATATTAAGTAAGTAAGTAAGTAAGTAAGTAACTAACTAACTAACTAACTAACTAACTCTACCTCATCCTCTAACAGCTTAACGTTTCTGTTTTCACAAACACACCAGCCCAGTCTCTAACAGATCCCTGCTTGGAAAAATATCTTTTAAATTCTGCTAAAAAATCAAGTAGTGTCTTCTTTAACTTATAGCTCTCTCTTCATACATCTTATAGAAAACTTAAAGCAACCTAGTGGCCCTCTATTCTGCCTGAAAAAAAAAATATCTTGATCAAGTACGTGTTAAAATTATTACTCTACTCTTTACCAGATGTGTGATAGTGGACAAGATATTTAATATCCTTTATTCTGAATTTCCTCAGTTTGGAAATAGGAATAGTGATACCATCCTTGGAAGGGTGTTAAGACAGATGATTTATGACAAGTGCCGCCATCACCACCAGTTCTTTTGATACATTTCCTCTTTTCTCTGTTATTAATATTCTGTCACGTTGTCTGTCACAGGTAACATGGAACATGTTCCCCACAACTAGCAGTGACAATTTCCTCCAGTCCTTTCAGGCTTCCACCAATGCCAGAGACAAAGCACAGATGTTTTCGATTTGCATTTCAGCAGCACCTCACTTCCGAGTAATAATTTCTGTTTTAGTTGTTATTGCTAAGCAGCAAGCCACCACAAAGCTTAGTAACTTAAGAAAATAACTCGATCTCTCTCACAGGTCTATAAATTGACTGGCTCAGGTGGGTGAATCTACTGGACTCTCATGTCATCTCGCAGATGCTGGCTGACACTGATGTCTTACAGGCATACCTCAGATGCTATCATGTGGTCTCTTCAGGTGGGTAGCAAAGTTTTATTTTGCTTTTTAATACATTGGCCCTCATAAGAACACCTCTACCTCTAAGTTGATTCTGGCTCATCGTGACCCTACATAGGCTTTTGAAGGTGATGTAAGTCCTTATGGGAGGAGACAGTCTCATCATTCTCCCTCTGAACAGCTGATGGGTTTGAACCACCAACTTTGCAGTTAGGAGCCCAATGCCTAACCACAGCACCACCAGGGCCTCTTATGGACATTCAAAGCTCCCCAAAGCACAAACCCAGAGGCTGACAGATGTTCCTACAACTTAGGCCCACTTAACATAGGTCATTTCCACTGTTTTCTGTGGACTAAGCAATTACAGGGCAGGTGAAATTCAAGAGGAAGATGAACTCTTATCTCGCAAAGAAACGATGGCAATGAAACTGTGACCATTTTTATATGCCACAATAGGTTTATGGAAAATGTCCTTCAGGCAGTATTTGCTACAAGGCCCATAACTGGCTTACTGACTTGGTGGGCTACAGTGATCTGGGAGGACCACTGGACCTTTTTTTTGCTGCACACTGGGCCTTTGCTCAAGTATATGTATTTAAGATTATAATTTTGTTGCTGCTATTTTATGCAGACACACTTCCACTGACTCACTTTCTGAGATAACAATCTTATATCTCATGAAAAATAGACCTTTAATTCGTTCCTGGTTGCGGAGGGTAACATTTAAAACAGAATCAAAACTGAAGATACAACACATCTTGTTGCTGATAAAAAACAAAGTGTTAAAAGAAACAGCTAAAATCAGGCACACTTCCAGGATGTTGCTGAAAACAATAAGAGAAATGACAGCACTGAATTTTCACAGCCTCTATTTCTGACATGCACTGCACCCACCTGGATGCATCGCCTTATCACATTACTGCAGAACCAGGCTCCAACAATAATTTGAGATAAGGTAACTGCCAGAGTTTTGACATCTTCATGAGGTTTTACATCTTCATGGAAAAGATCAATGGTTCTCTCCATCTAAATGCTTTTCAAGGAAACAAAACAAAACAAAAACTCCAATTGTAGCTCATTAAAGAACATGGCGTAAAATTAAAAGTGTGAAGCTATTACCTTACCTGGTTAAAAATCATGGGTTGATTGATTAATTCATTAAAAATTAGTGTTGACAAGTCTCTCTGAAAATGCTGTTTAAAATTTCAGAATCAAGTGTGATGACAGTCAGTATAAAAGAAGGATGTTGGAAAAGCATTAATTCATAAAAGGGTGACACCATTAGAATTACAAGACGGTGGGACAATCTGTAATGCAATGGCAGCACAAACTTGACTGTTTGCTCCTCTCTGGTTCATGCTGGCCAGGAAAAATGCAAACCACTGTAGTCCTCGGGACAGACAGACATTGCATCTACAGTTTGTTGAGAATGCCAAACCTTCACTCTGAACTTTCTACAATTGGGCTCTTCCTGATATGGTGATTCAATGTCACCAAGAGATGCTCCGCTAGAGCCAGCCATTAGAAGGCCCTTTGAAATACTCCAGCAGGCTTTGGTATTCAGCCATAATCAAGATTGCCCATTCATATAACTTAGTGCGTGGCCTGAACTGAATGAAGTGTAAAACAAATACAAGTTGGTACAGAATCTGGAATGCTGTCATGTTACAGAGAAATATTGGATACAAACATTACTCTTCATTGCTTCATTTTATCCCAACAAAGTGTCAATCGTATACAAATGGATTTTAAAAAATTCCCATTCTCAGTAATACTCATTTCCTCTTATTGAAATCAGTATCCTATGGCACTACATAAATCCACTCTGTCCCAACAAGAATGGCAACAACATTCCTACTTTCAAGGGGAGAACTCATGTTAAATGTTAAATATTATGTCATTATCACAGAGTAAGTAGATGAGTCATGGTATTAATCTGGTTATGCCTGACATCAAAGACTCTATTGTTTCTGTTGTAGGAGAAGATCAAGAGGATAATTAATGAAGAAAGCAAAAGGCTATTAAAAAGAAAGACAGAAAAGATCAAAGTGGATGTCAGAAGAGACTCCGAAACTCTCTCTTACTCATAGAATAGCTAAGACAAATGGAAGAAGTGATGAGTCAAAGAACTGAACAGACAATTTCAAGATGTAGCTTGAAAAGAGAATGTAAATATTATAATGAAACGTGAAAAGATGTAGAATTAGAAAACCAAAATAAAAGATGTTTAGTATACCTTAAATTGAAAAAGCCATAAAAAATCCAAGCCTCAGTTGAAATATTGAATGAGTCTATGGACAAAATATTGAATGATACAAGAAGAATCTAAATAAGAGTGAAAAAACACATAGTGACTATACCAAAATAAACAGGCAACATTCCACCATTTCAGGAAGTAGTGTTTATATGAGCAAGAACCAAATGTGCTGAAGGAAGAAGTTCAAGGTGGACTGAAAGCATTAGCCAAGTTCAAGGCTCCAGAAGTTGATGGAATGCCAACTGAAATGTTTCAACAAGCTAATGACACACTGGAAGACTAACTCCTCTATGCAAAGAAATTTGGAAGGCAACTATCTGGTGAATTGATTGGAAGAGATCTATATTTGTAACCTTTTCAAACAAAGGTGACCCCAGAGGATGCTCAACTTATAGAACAATATCATTAGCATTACATGCAACTAAAATTTTGCTGAAGGTCATCCAACTATGGTTGCAGCAGTACATTGACAAGGAGCTACCAGAAGTTCAGGCTGGATTCAGAAGAGGATGTGGACAGAGGGACATCATTGCTGATGTCAGATGGATCTTGGTTCACAGTAGAGAATGCCATAGAGATTTACTTGTGTTTCATTGACTATGCCAAGGCATTGAACTGTGTGAATCATACCAAACATGGTTAGCCTTGAGAAGAATGGGGATTTCAGAACACTTGATTTTGCTCCTGCAGAACTTGTACCTGGATCAAGGGTCAGTTGGCTAACAAAACAAGGAAGTACCACATAGTTTAAATCAGGAAATATGTGTGTCAGTGTTGTAACTTTTCATTATACTTATTCATTCAATATACTGAGCAAATAATCATTGAAACTGGCTTCCATGAAGAGGAATGTGGTATCAGGGTTGGAGGAAGGTTTATTAAAAACCTGAAAAATGCAGATGACACAACCTTGCTTCCTGAAAGTGAGGAGGACTTGAGGGACTTTCTGATGAGGATAAAGGATCAAAACCTTCAGTATGGATTACAACACAATGTAAAGAAGACCCAAACCCTCACAAATGGACGAATAGGCAACATCATGATGAAATGAGAAAGGATTGAAATTGTCAAGGATTTTGTCTTGCTGGGATCGTCAATAAATGCTTATAGAAGCAGCAGTCAAGAGATCAAATGATGTATTGCACAAGACCTTGTTATATTGTTGGAGGTTACTTTGAGGACTAAGTTGAGCCAGACCCAAACCATTCAATTGTCTCATAACTGTGAAATTTGGACATTGAATAATGATGACTGAAGAAGAGTCAATGCATTTGAACTATGTTGAAGACTATTGAAAGTACCATGGACTGTCCAAAGAAAAAACAATTCTGTCTTGAAACAAGTGCAACAAGATTGTTCTTTAGAGGCAAGCATGGATATCATCTTACATACTTTGAACACGTTGTCAAGAGAGACTAATCCCGGAGAAGGACATCATGCTTGGTAGAGGGCCAACTTGGAAAGAGGAAGGCCCTCAACAACAAGATGGGTTGACACAGTGGCTGTAACAATGGGCTCAAGCACAGGGCCAACTGTAAAGAGGACACAGGACTGTGCAGTATTATATTGTGTCATGCAAACCGTCCCTATGAGTCCTAACCAACTTGATGGCACCCCCCCACCCAACAACAACAAGGATTTCCACTACACCAAGCTGCCTCACTTATAGTAGCCACTGTCATCAATTCAATGATACTGAACTTGATTCATAGCCTACAGGACAGAGCCCCTTTAGGCTCTTGACTGTAAATATTTACAGGAGCAGAAAGCTTCATCTGCTGTATTCGAAATGCTGAACTTGCAGTCCAATGGGTAACCTACTGGGCTACCAATGTTTCTCAAATAGAGTAGTGGAATATAATAATTCATTGGCTGCAAAGGAACGAAGTTAAACTCACTGGCCATTAAAGCTTTCAACAAGACATTGATGACTGATTAAACTTGCAAGAACTGTATATTTACTCATTTAAAATAACTTATTACTTATAAATATCACTTCTTGGTAGACAGATCAAATTAACAAAAAAAAGGCATAAAGTAAAAAGTAAATCTCCCCTTTTCTTTTTTT
>NW_022103896.1:77537301-77548925 GCF_000313985.2 Echinops telfairi | reverse complement strand
TTGATCCTTTCATAGGCCCCATGTTTCTGGGAGGCCAGGGGTCCCTTATCTGTGTTACTGTTAGGGATTCTTTCAGGTGGTTGCCTTTGACCTACTCTAAGGATGTGTCAGACTGCTGTGTAGGCAGTTTCCTGTAGGCTTGGTGACCAGCAGTGGTGAGATGTTTCAGCTACTGGAGTGGGGGATGTGGCCTCTGTGAGTGCCTCTTGGCTGCTTTGGCCTGGTCTGTCAGGGTACCCTTAGCAGCCCCCCTTTTTTTGTTATTTAGTATTAGAAAAGAAAAAGTTAAAACATTTTAAATATTAAAAAAAAATTTTTTTAATTGGGGGGTGGAAAAAGAAAAATAATGGAGAGGGAGAGGGAAGGAGACGCTATAAAAGAGGAAATGAGGCTTGATAACGTCTGTGAGGCTGGAGTGGTTCCAACTCTTCCAGGTAGCGGGATGTTGTACCCCCTTTATGTAGGGTTCCACAGATGCTGTGTGGGATTATTTGCAAAGGCTAGAACTCTGGCTTTCCCTAGTATGTCTGCCCTGCTCTGTACATAGCACCACAGCAGGGGTGAGGGGTGGGGTGTTCCCACAGCCAGGTCTAGGTCCCCAGGGCCTGCAGGGCCTCCAAAGCTATGTGTAGAGTCACTGAAAGGGAAGCTGGGCTTATTGTCCTATCTAGGCTGCTGGTATTCTCCTTCTAGTTCAGAGGCTTTTATTTTTACTTATTTATTTTTTATCCCCTTGGTCACTAGACTAAAATCAAATTAACTTGTCTGTAGTTCAGTTCTACTTAAGACTGAGGCTTGGAACTGCGGGTCTTTGTTATGCAAAAAGCCTCCAGGCCCTGCAGCTGGAAGTCCTGGCTCGGTTAATTCACGTGCTGATTTACGTTAAGGACCCCCGCCTAGGTGCTGTTTGCCACTGCTGGGGGAGGGCTGCAGTTTGGGTTATTAACCTACAATATATATTTCACCTTCTTTTTTATTTTTATTTTTCAATACTTGTGATGTGCTCTGGAGTGGCAGCTGTCAGGCTGGTCCCCAGAGGGGCAGATCCAGTTTATGGGGGGTGGTGGTGGTGCTTGTCTGCGTCTCTGCCGATTGGAATTGGTTATGCTTCCCTGAATTCCGCTTATTTTCTCCCACACAGCGATCTACTTCAGGTAATAATCTGCTTTTTCTTCTATTCTAAATTATGGCTACCCGCCCCCGCCACTCCCCAGGCGGTGAGCTCAGGGCGGCCAACAGCACGGAAGAGCTCCCACGTGGTGTTCTCTGTGGCGTACTGTCCCTTTAAGGCGGCAGCCGGGAGAGACCGCGTCTGCGGCTGAGCCGCTGCTGGCACGCAGGCTCGCAGAAGCTAGAGTGTTTCAAAGCGGGCTAGCAGAAGCTAGAGCGTTTCAAGGCGTTCTCGGTTTGCTTTGTGAGTGGAAATCGCACGCAAAAAAGAGATTCAGGAGAGACCCTAGTACCCTAGTTCTAATTTCTGGACGCCACCTCCCCGTTCCTTTTGCCTTACCTCCCAATTTTTTGGTCTGGCAGCAGGAGCTCTGGACAATGTGTCCTAACGGGTCCAGAACCAAAGCGGGAGTCCCAAATCTCCCCTTTTCTTCTCCTAAACCCAGTAAGTCCAACACCATGCTTCAAATGTAATTATTCATAGTGCACATATTTCCAGAAATTTTTAATCTATAAAATTATTTTAAATTTGCTTTCAATTTTAAATTTAAACTACATATTAAAATCAAGTTTAATTATGTGTTAAAACAGATGTTACAGATGAGTTTTTTAACTTAAGCAAATATACTAAAATAGTTTCATATCAGCTTTAATCATTATACAGTATTCCACTGTATGAAAGTTCCAAAATTTACTTTTTAACTGAACAAACTAGTTTTAATTTTTAAATCTGCTTTTTATTACAAATAATACTACAAGTTTTATCCCTATGTGTCCATAATTTTGTGTGTATGTGTGTGTGCACTTACCCAAAAAAGGAAAAATTGCTAAAGCGGGAAATTACAACTTTGCTCATATATCTACTTTCATGGTTAGGGATGATGTCAACTAGACTCTCCTGGCTAAGGGTAGGGAGAGGTGGAGCTCAGTCTATAAATTGCGTCCAGCCCATTGACACCTCCTTGGCTTCATAAGCTTTCTTTATGAGAGAGAGAGAACTTGGAGAGTGAATCCTCTCTGGACCTTCACCTTCTGCTGAAGCGGAATCTTTTTTTTTTGATGTCTCAATGCCATTTATTAATGTCATTATATTTTATAAAGATCATTTTATTGGGGGCTCTTACAGATCTTATAACAATCCACACATCTATTATAGCAAACATATTTGTATACATGTTGCCATCATCATTTTCTAAACATTTACTATTTGACCCCTTGGTATCAGCTCCTCTTTTTTCCCTCTCTCCCCAGTCCCTACACCCTGGTGACTCCTTGACAAATGATAAATTATTATTATTTTTATATCTTATACTGGCCACCGTCTCGCTTCACCCACGTTTCTGTTGTTTGCCCCCTGGAGGGTGGGGGGTTATTCGTCCATCATTGTGATCACTTCCCCTTTCTTTCCTCTCCCCTCCCCCTTCCTTCCTCCTACCCTCCTGGTATCATTACTCTCATTTCTGTTCCTGAGGGGTTTATCTTACCTGGATTCCATGTGTTGTGAGCTCTCATCTTGTGTTAGTCTGGGTAGACTAGAAAAACAAATTCATAGGCACTAATATGTGTATAAGAAAGAGCTTTAGACACAAGAGCAGTCGAATATTGAGAAAACATCCAAGCCCAGTCCAGATCAACTCCATAAGTCCAATATTAGCCCATATGTCCGATACCAATCTATAACGTCATCTTCAGACTATGAAACACATGCAATGATGCTGAATGCAGGAAGATCACAGGCCAGTGGATGCAAAGTCTTGTGGATCCAGTGGCAGGGCAGTAGAAGCATCTCAGCGCTGGCAGGGGTCTCCACATGGGTCCTCTAGGGTACTGGTCTAGGACACTGGTCTAGCAGCGTGGTACCATGTGTTTTGTCAGTAGAGTGTCTCTCAGGGAGTAAGTTTTGAGTCTTGTCAGTAGAAAGTCTCCAAGGGAGTGAGCAGAAAGAGAGAGAGTGTTTCTCCTCCTTCCAGGGAGGAAATACAGGAATTCCCAGAATTCTCAGGAGAAGACCATGCCCACAGAGAGACCTCATTGGCTATGACCTGATTGACAGACTAGACTCCACCCCTTCACCCTTAATTCTCCTAAGTCCCAAATCGACACCAGATTATGTGACTACCACACATCTGTACCAGTGTACAAACTCCAGTCTAACCAAAACTGAAATGCAGGACTGGGGTCATGGTAGTGAGGGATGAGGAACCCTTAAAGAACCAGAGGATTAGTGTGTGTTTCATTGGTGCTATACTGCACCCTAGTTGACTCATCCCTTCCTTGTGACCCTTCTGTGAGGGGATGTCCTTTTGTCTACAGATGGGCTCAGGGTCTCTGAACCCCTTCGTTCTCAACAATATGTTTTGTTTTGTTTTGGGTCTTCTGATGCCAGTTACCTGATCCCATTGACACCTCATGATTGCACATGTGCTTCTTCCATGTGGGCTTGTTGTTTCTCTGCTAGATGGCTGCTTGTTTAACTTCAGGCCTTGAGGACCCCAGAGGCTATATCTTTTGATAGCGGGCACCATCAGCTTTCTTCACCACATTTGCTTATGCACCAATTTTGTCTTCAGTGATCATGTTGGGAGGGTGAGCATCATAGAATGCCATGTTGTTAGAACAGTGTTCTTGCATTTAGGGAGGCTTGAGCAGAAGCCCAAAGTCCATCCACTTCCTCAATGTATTGCCATATAAATATGTGTACACAAGTCAATACTTCTATTTTTATGAATTTATATATTTACTTAAGTACACACCTATGTTTATACCTCTCTCCATAGCTTTGCTTCCTGTATCTCTTCTCTGTTTCCTTTACCTTCCTCCTGCCCCACCATCACACTCACCCTTTTTCTGCCTCTTAGTCATTCGTCTCAGTTAGATTGCTTTTGCTCCAACACCACAGGGATCTCTATGTCCTCCTCGTTGATTTTAATTCCTTAGTTGTTCATCTGTCTATGGCATTTTTTGCTTGCCACTCCTTTTCCAGGCCTCCTCCTCTCCCCGGGAATGAAACATCTTCTTCCATTTCTGCCCTTTATTTCCAGTTCACATTGCTCCTTCTTTCTTAACCCTTCTGAACATTATACTCGGACAAATGCTGCCATTTTGATCTCAAATGGTTGGTGATTCTAAAGTGTGAGCATCTCTCTGGAGTTATTGTTTCTCCTATAGATTTTAGTATTGTTTGACTGAAAAAAATGAGTGGAGGAATTCTGAGACTAAGACCTTTAGCCACTCTTCAAGTTTGGGAATTGAATAATCCATGCATTTTTTAGCTACCTTTAAGTTTTTGTTGTTGTTGTTCTTTGGATTAGGGACAGTACCAAATCTTTAGTGAGTTTGACAATTTCTGTTTTTGTTGCATATTACTCTCTATTGAAATAGCTAACATCTTGTCCTTGTTAAAATTCCACACTAAAGAAATATGACAATCTAAAACAAACATTTGAAAAAGATGTGTATATGTGAGGGTAAATTTAAAAAGCATTATTATTAATTCATCCATGCACGGTTTTACTCCATACAAAACATGTATATACATGTCTCTGTCATGAGTGGATGGCTGCAGACAAGTTCTCTCACTAATACACTTGTCTTAGTCTTGCTAGACTTAGTGTCTTCTCTAAAAATGTCCAATCAGAGAAATACTTTTGAGGGGATCTTCTGGGTCAATTACACTGAAAGCAGAAAGCCCCGTTTGAGATTATGAACATTTTAGTGAGGAGGATGGCAAAAGAGCAATCCTGGTAGATTTTCTTGAAGGAAGCCGATTGATTATAGGCGTTATTATGTCGACGTTTAAAGAAAATTAAAAACTGCATTAATGAGACAAAGGCTAGGAAAGTTGTGTTGAGGGTTCTGCACCCCCCACCCCTTTCATGCACCTGCTCATTCTTCAAGCATAACAAGGGCTGTCCTATGAGAATTTCACGGGAAAGCCTTACCTCTGCCACCCTATAACCCTAAAATTGCCCCTTTGGACTTCTCCCAAAATGCAAAGAACGTTACAAAGGAACACTTGAGTTCCTCAAAGATGCCAAATTTACCATATTGAGGTGATTACATAAAAATGTACAGAATTCTTTGGGGAATGGTTAAAAAGATGAATATATTGACACCAGAAATTTACAGCCCTGAAATTGAGGATATGTTAAGAAATGATAGCTTCATATTTCACCCTTTTGGCTCCCAAATCAGTCTCCTTGTTACATGTAAAACACCTTTACCTATTCTTATTGTCCCAAAATTATTAAGTCAATTCCAAATCCAAAATGTTGTGGATCAAAATTCTTCTGTGAGCCTGTGAAATCTAAAATACAAAGTATCTGTCTCCAAAGTTTAATGATGGAGGAGGCACATGGTGGACATTTCCATTACAAATGAGAGAAGTAATATGTTGTATACAGATAGAGACCTATATCAAGAAATGGCTTACACAGTTGTAGAAATAGATCAGTTCAGTCCGGTTCAAGTCAGGGTTCCCCTGATGTGTGGAAGCTGATGAACTGGAAGCAGGATAAGGAAGCAGAAACAGCAGGGACACAGTTGTGTGAATGCAGAGGTCTGAAGTTGGCAGAATGAATGCACCATCAGTATTTGATGGACAGCTCCTGGGACCAGCAGGCAATGCCATAAGGGATCAACGAACCAGATGAAAGATTCAGCTTCAGGATAAAAGGAAACAGAGAGGTGTAAACAAAGGTGTGTACATACGTAAATATATTAATTCATAAAAATAGAATATTGGCTTGTGGACATATATTTATATGGCAATACACTGAAGAAGTGGGCGGACTTTGAACTTCTGCTCAAACCCTCCCTCAATGCAAGAAGAATGTTCTAACAATCCGGCATTCTGTGATGTTCACCCTCCCAACATGATCACTGAAGACAAAATGGGTGCATAAGCAAATATGGTGAAGAAAGCTGATGGTACCCGGATATCAAGAGACATAACATCTGGGGTCTTCAAGGCTTGAAGTTAAACAAGTGGCCATCTAGCTGAGAAGCAACAAGCCCACATGGAAGAAGCACATGTGTGATCATGAGGTGTTGATGGGATCAGGTAACTGGCATCAGAAGACCCAAGACAAAACAAAGCAAAAAACCATATTGTTGAGAGGGGGTTCAGAGCAGAGATCCCAAAGCCATCTGTAGACAAAAGGACATCCCCTCACAGAAGGGTCCCACGGGAGGGATCAGTCAACCACGGAGCAGTATAGCACTGATGAAACACACAATATTCTTCTCGTTCTTTGAGGCTTCTTCATCCCCCACCACCATGATTCCATTCCTGCATTTCAGTTCTGGCTAGCTGGAGCATGTGTACTGGTACAGAAAAGCTCTCACAACATATGGAATCCAGGTCAGATAAACCCCTCAGGAACAGAAATGGGACTAGCGATAACAGAAGGGTAGGGAGAAAGTGGGAGGGGGAGGGGAGGAAGGGGGAATTGATTGCAAGCATCAATGGATAATCCCACCTCCAGGGCGATGAACAACTGAAATGTGGGAGAAAGGAGAGTGTGGTCTATGTAACAATAATTTATAATTTATCAAGGGGTCATGAAGGTGGGAGGGGGAGGGAGGGAAAATGAGGAGTTGATACCAAGGGCTCAAATAGAAAGTAAATGTTTAGAAAATGATGATGGCAACATAAGTAAAAATATGCTTGATATAGTTGATGTATGGAATGTTGTAAGAGCTGTAAGAGCCCTCAATAAAATGTCAACACCCCCCCCCCCATACCCTTCATTGTCAGGGTGGTAGTCAATGAGATGAAACAAAATGTGTATGAGTTGCTGAATAGAAAATGTATCTTCTCTGTATGCTTTTACCAAGTTCACAATAGGGAAATAAATTTAAGTATCTAAATGTTTAGCTTTGGTTAGACGTAACTAAAACCTGAGGGAGAGGGGAGATGTCTTGAGCATACATTACTGGAGTAGGCTAAGTTTTCCACATTGGACAAAAAGGGGTAAGTTAGAATAAATTAGATATTAACTTTTAAGTAGTTCTTTTTGGTGTTTGTTTTTGGCCTGGGAGCTTGAGAATGATTACTCAAAGAGGCAGGGAGAAATGTTTGTGATTTCTCTCATTAGAAATATCATTAGAAAGTTTCTCTAAGGAGATGCAGTGGATAGCTGATTTCTCATTGTGACAATCCCTCTGCAGACTCTGAATTGATATGATCTTCTGTCTTACATTGTTGTTACAGCATTTGTGAAATGTTATATACCTTTTCAATAACGGTGACAATTATCTGTCTCGTGCCCGTAACTCTGAAAAGTAAGCTGAATTATATCAAATGGAAAACCTACTCAATATCAGAGTTTAAAGCAAGAACAGTAGTTTGAGGGCAATGATAAACTAAATTGGAGTGCCTGAGTGGTTCACATTATGTGGAAATGTGCAATCTTCCAAACAGATTACCTGAAAGATGCTCTTTCTTATCTTCTAAATCTACATTACATGAATTTTAGCTTTTTAGACAAAGTAGCAAGCTGAGAAGTTAAGGATAAATAAAAAGTATTGAGAACAGTCACCTGTGGTCAAAATCCTTATTAAGTAATCAGCTGTGACAGCTCTATTGGAAAATCTATGAGGGGCAGTGAGACAGGGGACCTTGGGAGTGGAATGGAGGAGGTGGGATGTAGGGACATCCATACTCATATTGTGTATGTTAGGAAGACACAGAGAGGGAGCAAGAGAAAGAATTAGAATAAAGTTGCTTTATCTATTCGAAAGTGATGGAGGCCAGGATCAGTTATGGAAAGGGAAATGGAAGTTGATGTTGCAGAAAGCGGGAAGGAGGAGAGACTGAGCGTATCAGTACCAATCGCTGTCCAGTCCGCTCCACCTCTTGGTGACACCAGGTGTGTCAGAGCACAACTGTGCTCCGTATGGTTTCAGTGGCTGGTTTTTATGCAGGAGACAGCCAGACCTTTCTTCTGGGGAGACTTTGGGTGGACTCCAAGCTCCAACCTTTTGATTAGGAGTCAAGCACATTAATTGTTTGCATCACCGAGGGACACTACAGCTAAACAACATGTCCTTCAGAGTCTCATCTCCCTGGAGAAGGGACAGGATTCCATTTTGCAGGCCTCATCAAGCTACACCTAGCCCCGGAGCAGAGCACAAGTATTGTGCTGGGCGCGGGAGGCGGTGACAACTGGACATGAGTGGACTCACAGACAGTTTGTCAGAGATGATTTTCAGGATTTGGAAAAATTCGAACTTGAATGATTCAGCTTGCAATAGCGCAGCAATGCCAGCATGTTAAGATCATTAGGAGAATGCTAGCCAAACTCACAAGGACTGGACAGCTAGGAGGCCTCTGGGAATAGATAGAGCTACCCCTAATTATTTGTGAGGCCCGAGGCACAAGAGCAATTGGAAGCATATATGCCATTTCCTTCCATATTTAAAACATGAGAAAGGTTTTTGAAATAAAATATCTTTTATTTTTTAACTTGAAGAATATCTCTTCATAATAAGCTAGGAACCCTGCTCCCCCAAATCCCTGTCATCAAGTTGATCCTGACCCTAATGAGGGTTTCTGAGGCTCTGAATCTTTATAAAGGCAGCTAGCCTCTCTTTCCTCCTTGGAGCAGCTGGTGGGCTTGAACCACCAACTTTGTGGTTAGCAGTCCAATGCTTACCCAACAATGCTGCCTGGGATCTTTTATAACTTAAACAGTCCAAGTTAATTTGGAATTCTTGTAGTTCTTAAAATTTCTTATAAGAACTTGGCAGAATGGCAAAAACCTTTTGCTACTCTCCAAGAGCTACATCCTGTACCAGGAAAGCTGTTATATGCGTCCAATCTCTATCCATAACCTTCCCAAGTAGGGCTGAAATTTAGTGATATGTTCACTCAATTGAATGATCAAACCTCAAACGTGTACCAAAGGAAGAGGCCCACACTGCCCCTATTCCGCAGGTCAGGAGGGAGGAGTGTAGGGGAAGGGCTCTTGGCTTTGTGAGAAGGGACTTGGCTGCAGGAGGCCCAGAGCACGGCTCTGAGCACAGGACTAAGGTAGGGGCAATACTATGAATAAGAATGCATTTGGGGGGAAAGAAGAGAAACAACACCCAACATGCAATGTCAGAAGAAGGGGCTGGGAGGTACTCTGCGTGTGTTTAGGTTGGAGAACTGCATGGGCCTCTTTGTTGTACAGGCAGACATGGGTACACTAGCATTTCTCTGCTCTGGTGATTTGGGGAAAACATCAATTTCACTCAATTTTCCATTTATTATGCCCAGCAATTCTTTCTCTCTTCATGTCACCCTAGTCTCCCCGCCCCCCCTCTCGCCCCCCCAATCCCTAATGCACACTCCTCTCACTCTGCTGAAACTTGTCCACAGCTCTTTCCCAGCAGTAGATGCTTTGGGCTCCGATTTCACATAGTGCATAGATTTCGTAGGCCTTACCTTAACATTCTTACTTAATTCTAATAACGTGGCAATGTGTGATACTCACTTTCCCAGCACGATCAAAGAAGACAAAATGGGTGCATAAGCAAATGGGGTGAAGAAAGCTGATGGTGCCCAGCTATCAAAAGATATAGCATCTAGGATCTTTAACGCTTGAAGTTAAACAAGCAGCCATCTAGCAGGGAAGCAACAAAGCCCACATGAAAGAAGCACACCAGCCTGTGTGATCATGTGGTGTCAACGGGATTGGGTATCAGAAGATCAAAAACAAACAATCATATTGTTGTGAAGAAGAGGGGTCAGAGAAGAGACCCAAAGCCCATCTGTTGATAATTGAAAACTCCCTCACAGAAGGGACGACTCATCCAGCGTGCAGTGTAGCCCCAATGAAACACATAATTTCCCTCTAGTTCTTTAATACTCCCTCTCCACCCAATATTCTAATCCCAATTTGACCTCACAAATCCTGCTAGACCAGTGTATGCATATTGGTACAGATACGAGCTATCAACACATGGAATCCGGGATAGTTAAACCCCTTAGAAATAGTAATGGGAGCAATGATTCCATGAGGGTATGGGAAGGGAGTGAGAAAGAGGGGGAGGGGGAACTGATAGCAAAGAGGGATATATAACTTGCCTCGATGGTTGAATAACAGAATTGTGGGTGAAGGGATACATCATATGGTGTAAGATATAAAATAATAATATATAATTTATTAAGTGTTCACGAGAGTGATAGGGTGGTGAAGAGAGGGAATAAAGAGGAGCTGATATCAAGGGCCTCAAGTAAAAAGAAAATGTTTTGAAACATCTGTACAAGGTCACCTGATATAATTGATTTATGATTGCTATATTATCTGTAAGAGTCCTTAATAAAATTGGGCAAGATGTAAAAGTGGGACTTAGGCTGATTCAAAGGATGAGTAAGGAGTTAACTAGAAATACAGTAGGTGAAAAGTCCCCGGTCCTGGGCCAGAGACCACAGGGCATGAACAATCTCACAGGTAAAAGATGAAAGTATCTTCCAGAAAAGGACACAAATCCAGAATGGATACAACACAGAGTGCAGAGAGAAGAGTAGAAGAACAGAATCTGCAGAAGAAACAGTGTGGGGCACTTTAGGACATTTGGACTTATCCCCACAGCAACAGAAGTCTTTGGGGATTTTAAGAAGAGAATGACATTATCTTATTTGCATTTTAAAAGCACACTCTGGCTACATAGATTGGAGCTGAATAAGAATGGACGAAAAGGCAACAGGCAAAAGACATTTAAGTAATTTAGGAAAGTATTGGTGATCTGAATGAAGGCTTGGCATTTGATATAGAGAGAAGTAGAAAAAATAATCTAAAAGTAGCATGGAAATAGCTGGGCGGGGACTGGAGATTGATTAGAAGTTGGAAATCAATGGTAAAGACTAACTCAGAATGATCTCAGATTTCACAGTTGAACACCTGCCTGAGATGATTGATGGATAAGGGAGAGAGCAGGAAGTAGAGGAAGGTAGAGCACGGCATTAGACATGATGAGTTGTGGTATCTTTATGATATTCTAGATCTGTGTCTCAACCATGACTCCAATGGAAAGTAGCATTTAGACATCATAGAAGAAAAGGATGTGGCAGTAAAGGAGCTTGGCATATTCCTGCCAGACTGAGGAGGATGAACAGTAAGTCGTTCAAGTTTTCTTTTGCTGCTTTGTTTTGCCCTGTCTTGTTTTTTGTGCATATTATTCTCTCTGCAGGTCTATCTAGATATCATAGGCAGATAAACAATCTGCAGGAGAAAACAACCGTACTGATGGTTCAAGGGGGGACTTGGGAGAGGGGGACGTGGGGGAAAGGAAGTGGGTGTTAACAAACCAAGGGACAAGGGAACAACAAGTGATCCAAAATTGATGGTGAGGAGGATGTAGGGGGCCTGGTAGGGCATGAACAAGGGCAATGTAACCTAAAGGAATTACTGAAACCCAAATGAAGGCTGAGCATGATAGTGGGACAAGAGGAAAGTCAAAGGAAA
>NW_022103896.1:77520020-77534000 GCF_000313985.2 Echinops telfairi | reverse complement strand
CACGGTAGGGTCTAGAACCGATTAACCGCGATAAACGAGGGTTCATTGTACTTGGAATCGGTTCTCTATTCCTCCTAAAGCAGAGAGGGATTCCGGGAGGCTTATTGAATGAAAAAAATGCAAGGGTTGAAAGCATATTTTAAATGGGAAGAGATTATTTTAATTGTATCAAACTGAATTTGGGTTTTCTATTAATTTTGCTCTTCAGTCTGGCTACTTCTACTAAAACTTCTTGCTGTGGTGTTTGCATTACTTATTCAGTGTTCTCTAAATCCGTAACATAATCATAAGTCTTAATTCTTGGGTGGGACCTTATGCTCATTCAAAGCCTACACAATTGTATTTATTGACTGAAGATATTTTATGACAACGATGGTTGCTGAAACCAAATCTACCGACATTGACTTTTGTTTTGTTTTAGAACTTGCTATCTTTGTGTTTGCTTTTTCTTTTTTTTTTGGCTTGACAGTGTTGTAATCATTATCGATATTTATTAGGTGTTTCAGAAACTCTTTCTTCTGTGTTGGAAATGTAGCCTTTAACCTTTTATAACTTAGAAGATACAAGGTACAAGCTTTTGTTGTTCTTTTGCAAAATCAAACTTTTCTTGGAATTGAAAAGTGTTGCTTTTAGGAAAACCTAGTACATTATTTCAGGCTTTTAGGTAAACTGTTATATTAAGGATATTGAAGTCTGATATCTTAGACTTTTGGTAAAATCTAATAGATTGTTTTAGACTTTGTGAATGCTTCAAAATGATTAGAGGATCCATTGGTAGATATATCAGTTTTTCAACTTATATTTTCCAGCTTACATCTTTCAAAGTTGGAAAACCAGATACATCTACCACCTGGTAAACGTTAACTCGTGCCGACAACATTCAGCGCCTGGAAGAGGTGCTCTTATTTCTAAGCAGAGGAAGAGCTGGAGAGGGAAGGAGAAAAACCAAGAAAAATGATAAAAACCAAACACACCCTCCTATTTTGGGTAGAAATTGTACAAAGAGCTGTTGAAAGCTGCCGATTTTAACGAGTGGCTGATAATTAGGTTAACTAGTTGAAGGGAAACACACCCAAGTCTGAAAAGATCAGAGGTCACTTTCTTCGCTTTGGGCAATCTCTCTTTGACCTTTCCTTCTTCTCTTTCTTTCTCTCTCTTTTAATTTTTAAAAATGTATTTAACCTTTTCCTTTTAATCTATGTGTAAACACACACATGCTCACACAATTAAAATTTTGCATAAATGCCCAAATGGATTATATAATAAATTATGGCTATAGTTTCTTTCACTTTGTTATTTACCTCTTTTCCTTTCTCCACAAATCATGTGTTTTTATTCTTGCTCTGTAATTCCATCAAGTAATATAGGCATACAAATATGTGTGTATATAAGACATTTTTTCAGTTCCTAAAAATGGGAATATATTAATCTTAGTTTTCTTCTCTTTTTCACTTAAGAAAATCTCAAGGTAATCTCTTCAAGTATGTGGTGATGCAGATTAAATTTTTTTAGAACAATTAGTTCTCTTTTATTTTTTATTAACCATTTTATTGCGGGACTCTTACAAAACTCATTATCAATCCATCATTCAATTGTATTAAGCACACTTGTACATATGTTGCCATCAACATTTCCAAAACATTTTCATTCATTTAACGTATCTAACCATTCCCCAATCCGATGGGAAATCACTTTGCCACTGTCAACAGAATTGCAATAAATGCATTTGCAAACACTTTTGGATAATGATCATTTATTATTATGGGGTAGATACCCAGAACCAAAATTATTGAATCAAAGAGTCTGTTAAATTTTAATAGATATTGCTAAACTGGTTTCTCAACAGGCCATAAAGTTGACCTTTCTCAGCAGACTATACAATCTCTTTTCCCCACGTTAGTGTCAGTAATAGGTTCCTGTTGTGCTTGAACTTTTGCCAGATGTTGTGTGTGCTCTCATATTCTCCCCCCACTCTCATTTCCTTGACTACAAGTATGTCTGCATATCTTTTCATATGTTTGTTGGTCATTGGTATTTACTTTTGTAAAATAATTTTATTCTTAGTCCAAGTCATTCCACATTATTTTGTAAAGCATTTTATACATTAGAGATGCTAAACTTTTGTCTGTCTTCTAAGTTGCAAATGTTTTATTTTTCTCCAAAGTACTGTTTATTGAACTTATGCTATTTTACCCTAATTGAAAAATTTATTGTCAAACATTTTCTCTTTCCCTTTCAAACCTTCCATCTGTGTTCTCCTTCTCTTGCCTCTTTCCCTCCTACCCTTCTGTATTTCCTTTTTTCATTACTTCTCATCCCTTCTCTTGTATTTTCTTTATTTTTCTGACTTAATTGAGAATGGCTCCTCTATAACTAGATTACATATAGCCTTGATGATTTTCTTCTAACATTTTTATTCATTTCACTTCATTCATGTACTTTTTGCAGCTAAATCTCAATAACGAATATATAAATCTCAATAACTCAATATATAAAAATATATAAATTTCAATGACTAATATACAGTATTGTATAAAAATATTCGTATAAATATATATAATATTTATATAGAATATAAATGTTTATATATATATTTTAAAATCATTTTATTAGGGGCTCATACAACTCTTATCACAATCCATACACACATCAGTTGTGTAAAGCACATTTGTACATTCACTGCCCTCATCAGTCTCAAAACATTTTCTCTCCACTTAAACCTCCGGCACTAGGTCCTCATTTTTCCCCTCCCTCCCCGCTCCCCCCTCCCTCATGAGTCCTTGATAGTTTATAAATTGTTATTTTGTCATATTATTATAATTATTTTATATAATATTCTAAATATAATATAAATATTTATATACAATATAAATATGATGAAATAAATATTATATATTATAGACGTTTATATACAAATATAAATATTTATAAATATAGCAAATAATCACTATATATAAATACATATAATTCTCAATATATATAAAGCTCCATAAATAATATATAAATCTCAATAATTAATATATAAGTTAAATATATAAACATGCCTGGAATTTGTTTTGTATATAGTGTGAATTAAACTTAAACTTAATTTTATATTTTGGAATACTAGCTTTATCAGTATTCCCTATTAGGTGTTCACTTGAATACTCATAAAATTCATATGCTTCTTAGGCATATACTCATATATAATGGGATATATTTCCAGATTATTTATTCTGAACCATTGATTTAAAAACTAATTTCCAAGAAATCTAATACCATATTGATTTTATTGTAGTATCTATATAGCATTTTTCTTACTATCATTTACAGCATTTATTTATGTATTTATTACTCTTTGGAGGCCTTTTTCTTTCATATGAATTTCAAGAAAATTGTATTGAATTAAATTTTTTTAATACTAATAATAATTGCATTGATTTACATATTGTTGCTTTGGGCTCAATTGACCTTTAAATTATTAAGTCTTCCAATCCAACAAATAATATATATTAGTATTTTCAATCTTATCTTATGTTTTAAAATAATATTAATAATTTTCCTATATATGCTGTGCTTGTCTTTTTACATTTATTCTATTTTCTAGTTTTTGTCACTTCTGTTAATGGAATATTTTACCATTTGCCCTATTACTATGGAGTAAAGCTACTAGTTTAAAAACATTGATCTTGTACACAGAAATTAAATGATTTAAATGAGCATATTTAAATACAGCATATTTACAATTCAGTCAGCCAACACTTAGCAAGCACTCTTCTAAGCACTAGATATCCAGCGGCTGATAAAAAGTACAAACTTCTGCCCTCGTAGAACTCACTTTCTAATGCTCACAGTAACCAGATGGAAAATTACAGTATTAGTCATTGGGAAGGAGGGAAGCCATAGACTGAAGAGCAAATTCAGAGTATCTATGAGGTTCAACGACATCCTGTAGAATATGGCAAAGGGAATCATCAACCAAGACGCTGATTCTATTGCTCAATTTAACGTTCTTACTATTTGTACCACGTTCAGAGGTTTTCAATGTTCCCCCAATTCACATTCGTCTCTGTACCACATCTTTATCTTTGCTTCAGAGGCATTTCCATTTATTTTTTTAAAAATCAGCCATTTAATTATTTTCTCCCCCATCCTTTCCACCTTCCTCCCTCTCCCTGGTCCCCTATAACCATGAAATTCTGCCTTTTTGTTTTTGAAAACCACTTCTCTTTATTTATTTTTTCTTTTATAATAGTGGTCTCATACTGTTCTTGTCTGAGATTGAATAACTTTGCGGAGTATAATGTTTCCTTAACTAATCCATATTATAGAGTGTTTGACAGTCTTATCATTGTTTTTTATGGATGCATAGTATTGCATTGTATGTATGGACTAGAGTTTATTATGCACCCCCTCTCCCCCAGGTAGGCATCTTGACGGTTTCCATCATTTTGCTATTGTGGATAGTGCTGCAATAAATATAGGTGCACACATATCTTTGTTTGTCTTTATTTCTTTGGGGTATATATGGAGTAAAGAGTTACAGAGTCATATGGTATGTCTGTTAGAATTTGTTTAAGAAAGAGTCATCCTTCTTTCCATCGTGGCTACACAATTCTGCAATCCCACCAGCAATATATGAGTGATCCAATCTCTCCACATCTTCTCCAGCATTTAAAAAATAATTTTTTAAATAGTGGCAGTGTGAGGTGCTGGTTTGTCATTGTTTTAATTTGCATTTCTCATAGCAAATGGTCGTGAGCATTTCTTACGTATGTTTGTATGACGGTCTTGATATATCTTTGGTGAATTGTTTACTCATCTTTTCTCTCCATTTTCCAATAGGATTATCAATATTATTCTTATTGAGGTATTCCAATTTTCTATAAATTTTAGAGATCAGTCCTAGATATGATTTATCATTGTCAAAATATTTTCTCCAATCTGTAGGTTCTCTTTATACTCTTTGACGAAGCCTTTTAAAAGGTTCCAGCCCTCTGTTTTGTCTTTTGTACTGTGGGCATCTTTCATTAGGTTTGTTAGTGTGTCTATGTGTTTTCTGAGGACCCTTAATTCTATCCCTAGTTTTTCATTGATGATCCTTCTTGATCTCGGGTTTATGGTTAAGTCTTTATCGGGTGTCTGTTTTTGTAACTGGTGTGAAGCAGGTTGTGGTTAGGTGCCGTTGAGTCATAGCTACTGTGTCGATCCTGTGTTATTTATTACAGACGGAGAAATGTTTCCGGCACCATCGATTACTTCCCTATTTAATTTGTTTTAGTTCTTGAACACAAAGCAGGTGTTTGTCAGTGCTTGTGGGAGAAAGATGAGGCTGTCTATTCCTGTATCACTTGACAGTCTTGGAAACCCACAGGGGCAGTTTTGCTTAGTCCTACAGGATCTCCATGAATTGAAATCAACTCAAGGGCAGTGAGTGAGCGAGATTGGGTTTCTTCTGTGCTTTCTGTTCTGATCGATTGGCCTACATATCCCTCCTTGTACCAAGACCAAGCTACTTTGACGACCATGGATTTGTGATGGATTTTCTATGTCTTTTCTGAGGTCAGAGACCTCCTGTTTTGTTTTTGTTTTTAATAGTGTTCGCTTATCTTTGGTTTCCTTCCTTTACATATAATTTGGTATTTAGTTTTTCCATATCTTTGAAGAATAGTTCTAGGATTTGGATCAGAATTATGCTATATTTATAGATTGCTTTAGGTAATATTGACATTTTCATAATATCAAGTCTTGTATTTTTATTCCTATTGATTTTGATAAATTTATTAATTGTGCTCTTGATTTATTCAACTACAGTGGATGGTTTTTAAGTAAAAAAATTCAATTTGATGCCTTTATTCAGTAAAATTGTTTTCTAATTTTATAGCTCTGTGATCTGAAAAAATGGCTTATATCTTGATGCATTTAAAATAAATGTAAATGAATTAATTCTTGTTTTGTGGCCTTACATGATATATTTTTGAGTATGCTCCACATGAACTGGAAAAGAACGTATACTGTTGTGTTAGTCTGGGTTGACTAGAGAAACAAATCTAGAGAGATACTCATATGCGTATAAGAAAGAGCTTTATATAAAGGAGAAGTTGTATTTTGAGAAAGCATTGTAGCCCAGTCCAGATCAAGTCCATGAGTCCAATATTAGCCAATATGTCCTACACCAGTTTATAAATTCCTCTTCAGACTCACACAATACATGCAAGGATGCTGAATGCACGAAGTTCACAGGCCAGTGGGTGGAAAAATCTTGTAGATCCAGTGGCGGTGGAAGCATCTCAGTGCTGGCATGGATCTCCAAGTGGTTCCTCCAGCTCCAGGCCTCTGGTTCCATCAGTGTGGCTCCATGTGACTTGTCAGCAGGAAGATGAAGCAGAGAGAGTGTGTGTCCCACCTCCACGGAGGAAGATAGGAGTTCCCAGAATCCTCAGGAGAAAGTCACGCCCACACAGAGGCCTCATTGGCTGTGACCTGATTGATAGGCTCGACTCCACCCATTCACAGTTGACAGGAGATTATATAACTGCCACAACTACGTTGTTGTGAGAAGTGTTCTGCATTTATTTAAGAGATCAATTTGATTGATAGCATTGTGAATTTGTTGATTTTCTTTCTAGTTGATGTGTCTTTCCTTGAGAGTGATATATTGAAGTCTTCTATTGTTGTAGAATTATCTTTCTCTTCAAATCTTTAAGAGTTTGAGTAATGTATTTTGACAGTTTTTCTTTAGGGGCACAGATGTTTATTATGGCTATATCTTCATGTTCAAATGTGGCTTTAATATTATATAATGCCAGTCTTTGTCTCTCATGATGGCTTTTACTTAGATATCCATTTTATCAAAAAATATCGCTACTCCTGCTCGTTTTGACTACTGTTAGCTTGACATCTTTTCCATTCTTTGACTTTTAGTCTGTGACTAAGGCGGGGTTTTTGTAAGCAGCATAGTCTTGTTTCTTATCACTTCTGCTAGCCTCTGTCGCTTAACTGTTGACTTTAGTTGATTTAAGATCAGTAATGTTATTGATTGGTATAATTTTATTGCTGTCATTTTGCTGTCTATTTTTTGTAGTGCTATTGGTTTCTTTTTATCAAATAATTTTCTGTGTTGACTTTAATTTGTTGATTTTCTTGTAATATTTTTGTGTTTTTAAAACAGTTTTATTTGCATATAATTCACATATTATACAATTCAACAGTTCAATCATATTAAAAAGAGTTGTGAAATCATCTCCACATCAATTTTAGACTATTTTCTTCTTTCTTGTACTCATTGTTATTAGCTCCAAATGTCCCCCCAACCTCCCCTGCAATGCCCCTAATTACTGTCTCTATAGATTTACCTATCCTGGATTTCATGCACAGAAATTCATACAAAGCAAAAACCAAAAAATAACAAAAACAAAGTAAAACAAAGAAAAACCTTTGACTGAATAGAATGCGAAAATATTAAAAACCAGAACAAATTTAAAATGAGTCAAAGGGTGATAAAATGATAAGGTGTTAAATTTTCACCTAATTGCAAGCACTCTGCATGAGAGCAAGACTATTCACATCCCTTGATTGTGGCCAGAGGGAATTCACTGGAGGCTTAATCTATGCGTGGACCCTGCAAACGGATTTTGGGCTTCCACTGTCATCCATAGACATCTGCCTAAAAGGTGTTCACAATTTTAGCTCTGATAGCATTCCCTCCTTTAGATTTGGATTTTATTATTTACAATCTTTTGATCACACAGGCTGGTATGCTTCTTTTATGTGGATTTAGTTAATGTCTCACTAAGACGATACCTCACCAAGACGGTTGCTTGCTTGAAGGCCAGCCTTTACGACCCCCAAGCCATCTCTTTCTGATAGCTGGGCACCACCTAGCTGGGCATTTTTTTGCCATACTTTGCTATAGCATCCATCTCTTTAGTGATCTTTTCATGAGGGTGAGTGTCAAGCAAGGCCATGACATAAGAACAAAGTGTTGTTAGATTGGGGCTAGAATTAAGTGTAAGTCCCAAATCTATCCATATATCTGTGTTTCTAGCTTTTTGTTAATATGAACTGGGCTACAATGAATTTGTGTTCTGTCTCTTATTTCTTTTGTGTATATGCCTAGCGAAGGCATTGCTGGGTCTTTTGGGATTTCTATTGCTAGTTGATTGAGGTATAGTCATATTGCTTCCCACAACGGTTGTACATATTTATAAGTGTATGAGCTCCAATCTCTCTCTATTGTCTCCAGCATTTTTTGTTCTCTGTTGTTTTGGGCTATCATTGTGGATGTAAAATGATATCTCATCTTGTTTTGATGGCTAATGACCATGAGCATTTCTTCATGTGTTTGTTAGCCATTCAAATGCCGTCCTTTGTGAATTTTTGGTCCATGTCTTTTGCCTACCTTTAATGGATATTTTTTTTTCTTATTGAGATTTCGTAGAATTCTATAGATTTTAGTAATTAGTCTTTTGTTAATTATGTAGTTGCTCAAGTTTTTTCCCCCAATCTGTGGGTGCTTATTTTACTGTTTTGATGAAGATTTTGGATGTGTATATTTCCCATTTTTAATAGGTCCTAGTCATCTATTTTGCCTTCCACCGTGTGTGCTTCCTTTATTATATTTGGTAATCCATGTATACCTTGTAATAGGGCCTTTCAATCATCACAATTTTCTCATTGATGATCTTGATAATTCTGGGGTTTACATTTAGGTCTCTAAACCACCTTGAGTCCATTTTTTAGCAGCCTGGGTTCTGTTTAAGTCTTCTGCAGATGGAGATCCATTTTACCCAGCACCATGTGTGAAGATCCATTTTATCCAGCACCTTTTCAAATGTAATGCTTCTTGATCTTTTGTTGAAAATCAGTTATCTGTTGGTGTATGCATGTATTTCTGTGGTTTTAAAAAACCGTGTGCCGTTGGTACATATATCTACAATTATACCGGTATTAGGGCTATTTTGACTGCTGTGATGTGTAACAGGTTTTGAGGTGAGGTAATGCAAGGCCTCCTACTTTCTTCTGTTTTTTGAGAAGTTCTCTGCTTATACTAGGCCTCTTCCCTCTCTGTATGAAGATAATCAGATTTCCCATTTCCTTAAGGAATGGCTCTTGGATTTATATAGGATTTGTATTGTATATGCAGATTGCTTTAGGTAGTATTGATGATTTTACAGTATTAAGTCTTGCTGTTCATCAACAGGCTATTTTTCCATGTGTCTAAGTCTCTTGGTTTCTGGTGATCATGTTCTGTAGTGTTCTTTGCACAGGTCTTTTATTTATGTGGTTAGACTTATTCCGAGGTATGTCATGCTTTGTGGGGCTATTGTCAATGGTATTGTTTTCTTGATGTATTTTTTGGAGCTCTCTTTCCTGGTATGTTGGGATCTAATTGATTTCTTCTTGCTAATCTTGTATCCTGCTACTTTACCAAGTCCCTCAGTTGTTTCAACAGTCTTTTCTTGGACTCCTTCACATGTTTTGCTGATTGATTCTCTCATCAATTGCAGTCAAAGTGATTGCCTTTGAGCTTACTGGTTCAATTTTCTTTTTCTTCCATTCTATTCTTCAGATCTTTTACTATATTACCTAGTCCTAGTATCTCATTGCTTGACTTCGGGATTTCTTTCTTTCCTTTTTTTTTGTTTAATGTTCTTAGTTTTAAATTTTCTTCTGTTGTTCTCATGAATGCTCTTCACATCTCTTGAAAGGACCTGGGTATCATACTTCTGAATTTGTATTTAATGGACTCTTCTTCAGAATATCCCATTGGATTTGGGTGATTTTCAGTTGTTTGTGTTTGTTTTGATTTTTGGTGTGTTTATTTTGTTTTGTGGTGTTAACTGCTGTTTCCTTAGCATTGTGGTGCAGTTATTAGTGGTTAGTGAGTCCTGTAGAGGTATTCGGTTCTATATAATGATGTCGGCTAGGCCTAAGAGAGTTTGAAAATATATAGTGGTGAATGGAGAAAAGGGGAGATCAATAGGTAAGTGGAGAAAGTGGGGGTGGGGGTGGTGAAGAAGGGCGAGAGTAAAATGAAACCAAGCTAACCTTACCGCTATGGAGTCCGTGCTGACTCCTGGTGATTCCCTTGTTGGTTTTCCAGACTGCAGCTGTTTACAGGTGTAGAGAACCAAGTCTTTCTCCCATGAAGTGGTGGTGCGTTCAGACTGCTGACCACATGGACTGCCGCCCAATGTATAGATGCGACCCCAGTGGGGCGCAAAATAAAAGTCACGATAGTACTAGTCAGGAGCCTTCTGGATAGCTCAACACATTTGTAAAAATAATGCGAAAATATATTTTAAGAGAGATAATCAGATTTAATAAATTCCATGAAAATATATTGCACCAGAGAAAAAAAGAAGTAGATGTGCAGGGAGACATGGGGCAAAAGAGAGGAAAGACTTGGGGGTGGGCACTAATTTCTGTTGCTATGGCAACACGAACGTGAGCCCATCAGTGGGTGTACCGTAATCTAAAATACTGTTTATTTCTGCCTGGGGAAATGGTATTCTCAGGAGGGTGAGACCTGACCTGGAAGAGGAAGTTGGAGAGAACTCCAAAATTATAACGAGAGGACTGTTATAGAATGAAAGCACAAAAACTAAAGAAAGTAATATAAAGTAGAAAATGAAACTACTTTGTGGGTGGTAATTCCTGCTCTTTGATAGTGTTATTCTGTGTACATGTTTGCTGCATGGGGGGAAATGGGACAAGATGTGGGGGGAAGTGGGGGACAACAGAGAACAATGCAATGGGGAGTAGAGCAAAAAGTTAAGCTTGGGTTCTGATTATTCTGAACCCAGGTTCCCATGCACTTCCATCTCCCAGAGACCAGCAAGGTAGTAGGTTTGGCTGATTTGGATGCCTCAGGAGCCAGGAAAATTATGGAAGTGATTAACAATAGATTCTTTGTCTCTTCTGGAATTTGACTTACATTATTTTCTATAGCTCTGGAATAATTCCTTTAATGACGGATACATCAAAAGTATCTTTTCCGATAATTTTATGCCTCATTTTCTGTCAAGTGTGTTCATCTTTATTATTGCTTGTCTAGACTCTATCATCAAGGGGCTGATTATGACAAACCTGAATTGTAAATTAATTCCTCCCAAGTTTGCTTATTAGGTAAAACTTGCAAACTGATTCTTTTAATATGGCCCTTAACCAAGAAATCACACTGACTTGTTTCTGAGGCTCCCTTTACATATTAATCGAAGATCAATAAGTACTCCTTTACATTATTTAGGTACTGAATTGTGTGTGTGTGTGTGTGTGTGTGTGTGTGAATTGTACTCTAGGGATCAACTCCATGGAAGACAGATGTACTGAGAGCCTGATAATAATTTCAACTGTGAGTCAGAGCACTCAGATTAAAATCATGCCTGTTTACTCTGATCTCTTCTTTCTCTGTTGTTTCCAAGAACAATGTACGCCCTCTGCATTATATTAGTGCAATTTCTTAACATATACTTCCCTTACTCTTGAGTCTTCTAAGCTAGACATTATGATCCTTGAAGGTAGGGGTTATGTCTTCACTTGCTTTCCAGCAGTTTCTTATCACCTAGCAAAGAGATGAACACAAGCACATGCATGCATCGCACCGGATGACTTTTACTGGCCTGTCGGTTTGGTGGGTGAAGTCTGCTAGACTGTTCAGGAAAGAGCTTGTTTAGTCCCTGGGGCATGCCACTTCAATACGATGAAAACTCGAATGCTGTTTCTGCAACAGACATCCCTACTGCAGAAGTCCCCATTTAACGTTAAATATCTGAGTCAAGTCAGTAGGGAACCACGAGTGTATGAAACTATTTCTAGTGAGTCAAGTGTTTGCTCCCTAAAGGCCAATGACCTCTTTTAGGGCCTAACAGGGGGTAGCAGCTGGCTGTTCCAGTGATTCTCCACTGTGTCGGAATGCCCCCAAAGATGAGCAATGACCAGAATCAGGATGCCCCCGTTAGCTGGGTAACCATCTTTGGGTTGATGTTAGAAGTGCTTTGGGGCTTAGGACTTTTCCCTTTAAGGAAGTAGCTTAAAAACTTCAGGTTAGATTCCTGGATTCCTCATGTCATTATTCTTTGTTATTACATAAAGAACTGTTTTACCTTCTCAAAGTTAAAACTCATAGTAGGAATGGTGACTAAGACGCCCTTTCTAAATGATTTTATCAGAAGGTTGGAAAATGAGTGTTTGATTTGCATTGTAGATGGAGGGTGAGTGGAATTTTAGTCCAAGTCCAGACAAAAACTATAATCTCTCCTTAAGTTTAGTCTGTGTTGCTATTTTATTCAGAAATATCAGTCATTGTTATCATTTATTATACGCTGTCTATGGGTCAGATACTCTTTATTCCAAGTTAACAAATCTGAGAAGCGTAATTATTCCCTTCTTAAACAATTGGAAATGAAAACGGCATTTGTTAGATTATTTGCCAAAGGTCACTTAGTTAATATGCTGCTTGCCTCCGTAGCACCAGTTGTGGAGAGCTGATCCTGACTCCGGAGACCCCATCTGTGCCAGAGAAGGTCTGCGCTCCATACCGCTTGCAATGGCTGGTTATCCTGAAGCAGCTCCTCAGGCTTTGCTTTTGAGATGCCTTTGGGTGGACAAGAAATGCCCATCTTGAAATAGTAATCTCTGTATGATAGCAACACAGTAGCATGATGTGGGTTTGGCAAAGTCTAGTCTCCATTGTTTTGGGATTATGCTCACTAGGTAGTGAGTGATCTTGCTGTACACAGTAAATACAGAGGTAGGTAGAAAATATTGCTATTAAAAATTGCTATGAAATCATAGAAACTTTTATTAAAGAAACATATCAAACTGTGCAATCATTGTTTTTCAGCAACGTGGTTTTTACTTTTGTTAAAATTTAGTTTTGCAGTGTGGGGGGGAGGTAAGGGTGAGAAATGGGAAACCCAGCACAAGGTTCGATATACAACCCACCCCATGGGAGACGAATAACAGAAGTGTGGGTGAAGGGAGACAATGGACAGTGGAAGATACAAAATAACAACAATCATATACAATTGATCAAGGATTCATGAGTGTGGGAGGGTGGGGAAGGGAGGGGAAATAAGAGGAGCTGTTACCAACGCCTCAAGTAGAAAGTGTTTTGGAAATATTGATGGCACCATATGTACAAGTGTGCTGAATACAATTGAATAATAGATTGTCATAAGATGTGTAAGAGTCCCCAATAAAATGATGATTAATAAAACAACAACAACAACAACAACAAAAACACTTAGTTTTAATAATAATGATCACACGTACCCTTGGAGATAATCTAAGATTATCCCATGGGAATCCTTTGCAAACAGTCTTTGTAACATTCTGAGCTGAGCTCTTTGCCTTAAATTTAAATTTAACTGGGGCAGCTGATTCCTTAGAAGATCGTGTTAATTGGACCTTTTTGTGGGGAAGCCACCCTGAGAAGACTAAGACAAGTGTATCATTGAGAGAACTTCTCTACTGACCTCAGAGATGTATTTGAACAAGTTTTGTTTGTAACCATTCCATGCGTGTATGACATGGGACCCTGGCAGCAACACTTTTTGACTTGCCCTCACAATGGTACACTGTGCAAGGTTTACACTTTGCATGCTGAACCCCGATGGACTCGCATAAGTGCACATGGGGGAGTCATGAACAATTTGGCAACAGTAAAGAGTTTCTGAAGGCTTCCCCCGCCAAATTATTCAAAATCAAGCATGCAATGAACCTGAGGTGATCTTAGCAGCACTTGTTCATGTCTCAAGTTTCTCGGGCTGGGGAAAAGGGATCGAAGGGTAGAGAAAGTTTAACTCTGCACTACTGAACATGTGCAAGTGTAGACTTTGCTTGGGCATATTATTAACATAAATGTTCTTTATTAGTAATTGTCTGATTTTCTACTTTCATGTTGGCAATATATTTTAGTTTGCAATTGCATATGTTTGTAAAGTTTAAGTTATTATATACCTATAAAGAAATGGGGGGTGTGGGTAGAAAGGGGGA
>NW_022103896.1:77517688-77519842 GCF_000313985.2 Echinops telfairi | reverse complement strand
CAAATGTACAAATGTTCTTGACACAGTGGATGTATGGATGTATGGATTGTGATAAGAGTTGTATGAGCCCCCAATAAAATGATTAAAATAAATATATAAAATAAAAATAATTGCAGAGAACCACTTTGACCACCAGATGGCAGCAATGTAGGACCTTAAAAGTCTTTCAAATAGCAACTCCTTTCAGAGACTATCTACTTAAATTTCATGAATCCATCTCCTGCTCTACTGAAATATACCTTTATAGTATCTGGAGGCAGGGGAGGGGTAAGGTGTCATGTTTCCTTTTGGCATGGAGAAAATGAACTTAGACTCTGAATTATTGGAAACCTGGATGAATAAGGTTTAATATATAGACATGTGGATAATAATAGGATAAATCCTATTATAAGGAATCTAGCCCATTCCTTTTAGTATACAAATGCACATTTTGAAGTGCAAATGTTTCTTATCCTGAAATAGGACCGAGAGAAACCGTTACTCACAGTCAGCTAGCAGTAATTTGGAATTTGACTGTGAATTAGATACTAGTTAATAATGACACTGCATTTTAGTCACACAGCACATGATATAGATTGTGCTTTCCGAGGTAGTCTGAATTATTTCTTGTTTTACTCTATGTATCAGTCTCCAATTCAAATATGGTACTAGTATAAATAATAATAATAACAATATTTCAAAGTAAAAAAAAAAATCTGAACAGTTAACAAAGCATTTTCCTATGTATTACCCCAACTGAGTTTTAAAAATTCATGGACTGATAGATAGATCCAGAAAGGTATCAGAGCATTGCATTAGTTGAATAAATACTTCCCAAAGTCTTTCTTACTTTCCCATATAATTATTCAAGACAAATGTCATTGTAGTCAATTAAAAAGCTATTAATTAATGCAGGACAGGATTTTATTTATTCTAGACATAGGAAGGCATGATGAGGCCCACCTGGGAGAGGAGTCACTTAGTAATTGTCTCAAGAATCCTTTGAACCCCCAAATGTCTGGTGATGATATAGAACGGATGAAATACTGGATCGGGAACCAATAGACCTGGGTTTCATTTTATGATTGTCACTGATTAAACTAGATAATCTCCCTTCCTAACTTCAAAACTTTATGAATTTTTAATGTGGCCTATCTGACAAATATTAGGAGCTCATAAAGAAATTAAGAGATGCAAAATTTCATGCAACATCACCTTTCTCTAGAACTTTTAGAAGATTAATTCTTAGGGGAATTCCTTTGAAAGGAGGTAAAATGTACCTCAGACATAGTCATTAGTGAGATTTTAGAGAATGACTGACAACATTCTTGGATTATATTCGATTTAAAAATTCTAATCTAAAATAAAAAAAAACTAAAAATCACTTCACTTCACATCTAGTGTCAAACCTAGAACTGAACAGGTTTTCAACACATCTGATATTGTGCTAATGTTTCCTGTGTTGTTTTTCTTTGACTTCGCTTGACTTCAAGCTCTGTGTCCCGATTCTTCCTTAGCCATGCCAGAAGATCTAAAGGTATCTGTCTACAAAACTTATTGTTTTTCACAGCAGAAAACTTTCTTTTCCTAAGCTGATGCTAACCATGCTGTCAGGATGCAGTAGTAGAGAGAGCTTGGTTAAAAGGTAACAGAAAACGGCTGAGAAGGCAAGGCCCAGTTAGGAGGCCCAGGTGGCGGCGGAAAGTCCTGGTGACCCTGGAATTACATGCTGTCTCTGACTCTGTAGATATGGATAGCCGTGAGGGAATGAGGCTCCCAGAGGCTCATGATAATGATTTGCTTGTGTAGATCCAAGGTACCCGATTTATTCCTGAGGAGAATGTCCCCATGTGTCCCTACGAGGACAGGCAAGACCTTCTCCTTACTCTGTTTGAGGCTCTGCTCGAAAGGGCACTGTGTCTCCGCAGAGCTTATTTTGAAATCCTAACCTCTGGTATCTGCGTATGTGTATTTGAATATGTTATCAGTTAAATTAACATGAGGTCATACGAAAGGAAGGTGGGTCATAATCTGATGTGATTTGTAGTCCTTTTAAAAGAGGCCCATATACACAGAGGGACCATGGCCCTGTGAGGATGGAGGCAGAGACTGGAGAGGTGTATCTTCAAGGCTCAGAAACTGTGAGACAAATTTCTGTTTTCATAAGGCTCCCAG
>NW_022103896.1:77515324-77517588 GCF_000313985.2 Echinops telfairi | reverse complement strand
CCATGGCCCTGTGAGGATGGAGGCAGAGACTGGAGAGGTGTATCTTCAAGGCTCAGAAACTGTGAGACAAATTTCTGTTTTCATAAGGCTCCCAGTTGGTGGCATTTTTCTATGGCAGCCCTAATTAGGGCTAAGACAGGGTGCTACACACTGTGTCCTCAGATTCAACCATCCATTTTACTGTCTCTAAAAACCAGTCTTTACTGGGGACTTGGGGTCTGTCCCCTGTCTCTGTAGCAATGTCAATGCCTTGCTGAGTTGTTGCTGAACAACTTCGTTAGCCTCTCTGAACATCAGTAACATCATCTGTAACACGGAGGGGCCCTGGGGTGTAGTTGCTATGAGCTGGGCTGCAACCTGCAGGGTCAGCAGTTCAAAACCACCAGCCACCCAGAGGGAAAAAGACTGGGAAACTCGCAAGGGCAGTTTGACCCTGTCTTTAAGGCTCACTGTAAGATGACATCGGCTCAATGGCAGTGAGTTGAGGGGTTTTCTTTTGAACCCCAATACGGCCTGCTTCCTGCTCTATGTTTTCCCCACCCCCACTGAATATTGTCTTAATCTAATGATTGCCAAATTACTGGCTTCAGAAAACCAGGGCAATCTTAAGAAAAATGTCAAGGCTCACACCAGGTGCCATCCTTTTTACTTAACCAAGTACATTAAAGCAATGGCTATGAAAATGACAGCTTAGTGTTAACATCGTACTGTAAAAGATATGATAGTTCAGTATCAGAAAGTATGGAGAAGCGGACCTTGATGGAGAGAATGTCCTTTAGAGGTGACAGGGATGAAAACAAAGATGCTGTCGCAGTTCCACGAGGAGGAACTCAGACACACATGTATTCTCACACAGCGGGGAAAACTGAGAGCTCTTGGAGGGACATCGGGGAGGTCGGCAACCACTGCAAGAAAAAACTGGTTCAGAAGGGATGACAGTGCCAAAGAGAGAAGAGAGTGGGCAGAGTTGGAAACTCTGGTGAAGGAGGGTGCTGTGGGCCAAATGAGAGCCGGAGAAAGGTCTTTAACCGAGTTTTGGCATTATCTCTACCCTAGAGATTGCAGTGACAAATAAATTATTTTTAATAATTTATGTTAATATAATTCATTAAAAACATGCTAATTAAAAATCAGGAGTGAAAGCCAGCTGCCTTGATTTCATGAACATCGCTTTGATGTCTTGTAAATATTACTGTATGGTCCCATTTACTAGATCTAGATCATAGTGGTGCACTGGACGAACTGCCATAACATTGCCACGGACGGTGGGATATGGTACAAGCCAGCCTCCGGGAAGGCCAGACCTTGCCTGTTCCCACATCCCCAGAAGATGCTTGGGTGGTTCTTGGGAACTGTTAAAATGACTTAATTGTTACCCTGTTAACCCCACAGGTTTGTGGCTTGATCCGGGGGCAAGCAGAGGGACGCATGTCTCCTTCACTCTGTGCATTTTGTGTCTGGTTCCCTAAGGGGAGCTGGGATTTTGGACTATTAAGCTTCCCGAGAGTAGTTCATTGAGCCCTTGAACAACAGCACTTCTAAGTTTTGTACCGTTTTTCTTCCTGATGCTGTTGAATATCTGTGAGTAGAGTATACACATCTCAATAGATTGTTTGCCCAAGTTTGTTTGTCACCCAGAATGAACTTTCTCAAATGTTGGTATAATAGTTGGGCTCCCTAGGAAACAGACCTTGAGATAGAGGTTTGGATGCAAGAGGGGCCCTCGGAGCAGGTGAGATTGGAGCAGGTGAGATCGCGAGACTGGGCGGAGGGAGGAGTTGAACTATGACATAGGAGAGTAAAGGCGTCTGTGAATACTGGAGCAGTGGTAGCCCTTCGCTCATTATAGCCACATTGATCTGTGCTAGTCTTGGCAAGGGAGTCTCTTTCACTGAAGACAATTCCTAGATAGGGATTTAGTGGAGAGCTGCCTGCTGACAAAATTCTCAGCACTGCGTCCAGAGGGCTTCAGTCCTGAAGGTGGGTACTTGAGGAGGGATTGACCCCTTCCTCTTTGTCCTTTTTTTGAGAGGGTTTAGGGCACTTGAAATCCACCATCACTTAAGTTCTGACATGTGGCAAAAAACTACAGCCCATTATATTAAATGAAGTCTCTCACTGCCAACCCACAGCCACCCTATAGGACAGGGTCGAACTGCCACTGTGAAGACCTGAGCCTGTAGTTGTTTACAAGAGTTGAAAGCCCAGAGTGTGAGTCTGGGTAGACTAGAGAAACAAATCCAGAGAAACTCATATGTGTATAA
>NW_022103896.1:77507191-77515224 GCF_000313985.2 Echinops telfairi | reverse complement strand
ACCTGAGCCTGTAGTTGTTTACAAGAGTTGAAAGCCCAGAGTGTGAGTCTGGGTAGACTAGAGAAACAAATCCAGAGAAACTCATATGTGTATAAGAAAGAGCTTTATATACAAGAGCAGTTGAATATTGAGAAAACATCCCAGCCCAGTACAGATCAAGTCCATAAGTCCTATATTAGCCCATCTGTCCAATACCAGACTGTAAATTCCTCTTCAGACTCACATAACACATACAGTGACAGAGAATGCAGGAAGATCACAGGCTAGTGGGTGGAAAGTCTTGTGGATCCAGCACTGGCCTGGGTCTTCATGTGGCTCTCCCAACTCCAGGGCTCTGGTTCCATCAGTATAGCTTGTCAATGGGAATGTCTCTCAGGGAGTGAGTGTATCTGGCCTCCAGTGAGTTATTTATCTCCATTGGGCCTCCAAAGGAGGTCATTAAGCTGCAACCTGATTGACAGGCTAGATTCCATCCCTTCACTCTTAATAGTCTCAAGTTGACACCAGATTATGTAACTACCATACCCAGTCTTTCTCCTGCTGAACTGGTACTTTTGAACTGAGGACTTTTGGGCTTAGCAGCTCAGCGAAACAACTATGCAGCCCCGGGAGAGTGGCGGGTCTGCCCAGAACACCTGGGAGAAAACTCAGAGGAAAAAAACAAGAGGGAAAGCGAGAGAACTGCTTCCTGGCCCACCAAGCCCTGGGGACGACATCCCTGCTCAGAGCAGCCAATGCACAGAGGTCGGTGGGGCTGGCCCCACCAGGAGATGTGATGCTCCACAGAGGGGGTGGGGGGATGGGGTGGTCAGTGCTACGGGGGACAGTACTGGAGACACAGTTCGGATATTGTGCCAGGTCTGACCCCTAACACTGGAGCAAAACAGGAAGGGAGTGTAACAGAGCACCAAGGGGAGTAAAGCAATGGAGACGCTGAGGAATCCCAACAATAGACTTCAGAATTGGTGGGCAGGGCATGGCCCGTCATCAGATCCCTTTGGAGAACATTCAGAGGGTCAGCAGACAGACCTGGGACTATTTGTAGGCTCCCCTCTTCCCCGTGCCCCCTCATGTCTATCCATGTAAGATAAGCAAGGTAACTAATCTGGAGGAGAAAATAATGGGGGGAGGTCGGGGAGGAAGGGGGAGAAAGGGGAAATCAACTACAATGATGGACGTATAACCTTCTCCCCCCAACCCGCCCTCAGGGCAACAACAACAGAAACGTGAGCAAAAGGAGACAGCAGATGGTGTAAGATATGAAAATTATAAAAGTTTATAATTTCTCAGGGGTCCATGGGAGTGAGAGGGTGGGGGAGGGAAGGAAAAAATGAGGAGCTGATACCAACAGCTCGAGCAGAAAGAAAACGTTTTGGAAATGATGATGGCAACATATGCACAGATATATGGAATGTTACAAGAGCTGCAAGAATCCCAATAAAATGATTTATGAATAAAAAAAGCCATCCATGAAGACAGCTAAAGGCTATGAAAAAGGAAAGGATGAAAGACTAAAATGGATGCCAGAAGAGACTGAAATTTGCTCCAGCATACCAAGGCGCTAAAGCAACTGGGGACAATGATGTAAATGGGCTGAACAGAAACATTTAAATGACAGCTCCCCAAGACCAAGTTAAGCCTGGTATTAGAATATGCAAAGACCTTGAGGGAGAAAACCAAGGGAGAAGAACATGTTCAGCATATCTAAAGCTGAAAGAACCGAAGAGAAGCTTCAAGCCTCAAGTTGCAATATGGAAGAATTTTCTGGGCAAGCTATTGAATGCTGTAAGAAGAATTAAAAGTAGATCGAAAGAATACACAGATCCGCTGCTTCAAAATAATTGGTTGATGTTTCAAGAGGCAGTATATAATCCAGAACCCATGGCATTCAATCCAGCCTTACCCAGTTTCTCTGCCACATGTAAACGTTAACTGGTTCCTTTGGAAAATACACATATTTTAAATGGACGTTTGTGATACACCTTCTCTCGTGTTTGTTTTTTCCTTCCTTCCTGGCTTCTTTCTTCACCTGTGTTTTAGCCCCTTGTCCTTTTACGTTATTTAATTACATGAAAATATTTCCGTCCTTTAAGTTGGAGTTTATGCCACCATCTCTCTTCACTCTGTATCGTCTTTCTCAAGGTCTTATTTATCCTTCTGAATTTAGTTGCTGTTTATTGGCTAATGAATCTGCAATCCTTATTTCTATCCCAGATTTTGTTTTAGTTGTTGATAGCCACGTATCCAGCAGTGTTGGGAATGGCTCTGCAGTGACTGGCCCTACTATTCTGCAGTTACATTACTAAATAGTTTTGGGTTGCAAACTCATGCTGGACAGAAATAAAATTTGAACTTGGTTAAGCCAAAATGAAGGAACTTTTTGGCTTATGTTGCTCAATCCTAAGCAGCCAAATTCCTGCATACTGGACCTTGCCTAATCCCTTAACCTGGCTTCTCCTAATGTGTTGAATTTCTTCCAACCAAGTGTTTCCCAGCCTTTTCAGTGTGACTATTGGCAGCTCTTAGGATCCTTTTTTAGAACTTTATAGTAGGAGAGGAAAAAAAAGGTGAATGTTTCCAGCTTTATATAAAAAATAACTATGACCTTGTGAGCCAAACCTACCTTTGCCCATCCTAAAGATGAATCACTGAATCAGCATCATGGTAATTAATAGTGATAGTTTCCAGGATGGCTACTATTATGGAACGTATGCTACTGCACAGGTCATATGTGGCACAGTTCACATGCATTTCTGAACCAACCCAGAGGCACCTTGGAAGACACGTCTATGGATCTGCTTTTGAAAAGTTGCAGCCTTGAACGCCCTTGAGAAGTTTCTACTCTGCCCACTACTATTCCTCTTGTTTTTTAATTTTTAAAAATTGTAGCAAAATACATACAAAATTATAGCAAAATACATTTTATTAGCCATTTTAACAGTTGTTAGAAGAATGATAGCACCTATATGGAAATTTCTTGGGAAAATCATGTCAAATTGTTGCTATTGCTGGTTACTGTCAAGCTGACTCTGACTTATGGCAACCCTGTGTATGCAGGGTAGAACTGCACTGTATGGCGTTCAAGGTTGCGACCTTTCTGAAGCCGTTGGCTAAAGTTGTCTCTTAGGCACATTCATTGCATTCGAAAATCCATGTGAAATGTTGAGCACAAGACCTGTGACACAACCTGTGTTTAATCATTTTAGAGTACAAGACTTATCATCGCTATGTTGTATGGCATGCTATGATAGCTTGCATATTGCTTTGATGCTGGAAGCTGTACTACTGGTATTTCAAATACTAGCAGGGTCACACATGGTGGACAGGTTTCAGTGGAGTTTTCAGACTAAGAAAAGATTAAGGAAATGGAAGAAATGGTCCACTTCTGAAAAAGTAGCTACTGAAAACCTTAGGGATAGTATTTATTGCTTGATACAGTTTCAAAGGATGAGACCCATAGCTTAGAAAGTATGACTGAGGAGGAGCCGCCTCCTCAAATGGAGTCAGTCTTAATGACATGGATGGAACAAAGCCTTTGGGACCTTCATTTGATGATGTGGTAAATTCAAAATGAGAAGACATGGTTGCCACTGATAATCCACGAATAATCTGAATTTGAGATGTACAAAGTATCAATCTAAGAACGTTGAAAGTTGTCACAAATAAAATGGAATTCATAAAGATCTCTATCCTAAGCATTAGGGAGTTCAAATGGACTAGGATTAGCCATTTTGAATAGGACAATATCATGACTGACTATATTGAGAATGGCAAGTTGAAGAGTGTCACTTTCATTATAAGAAAAGAATAGTTCAAGATTTATCCTGAAATGCAATGCTATTAGTGATAGGAAAGTATCCATATGCCTGCAAGGAAGGTCAGTTAATATGGCCACTATTCAAATTTATACATCAACTACTAAATCCAAAATTCAAGAAACTGAAGAATTCTACCAAATTTTGCAGTTTGAAATTGATCAAACATGCACTCAAGATACATAGATGACCATTGGTGATTGGAATACCAAAGTTGGAAACAAAAAGGAAGGATCAGAATTTGGAAAATATGACCATTGTAATAGAAATGATTGCATGATTGTGGAAGATTCCTTGTTAGAATATTAAAAAATAAATTATTGTGAATTAGTTGAAGGTTTACAGAGCATGGACATCAGTTTTGCACCCATCAATTCATACATATTTTGTCTCCACTTATACATTACAGTCCCTTCAATGCAATACCACTCATCCTACTTCCCCCTTGTATTTCCTGTTTCCAGTTCACCTTCTTTCCTAACCCTTTGAACTTTGTCCTTTGGCAAATGCTACCCTTTTGATCTTGAATAGCTGATTATTTTAACATGTAAGTGAGTTGAGTTCCACATCTGAAGGTTTGCAAAGGGGCATAGTCTTGGGTCCAATCAGTCTTTTCTCTTGGGCTCTGTGGTAGTTACATAATCCGTTGTCAATTTGAGACATAAGAGTGGAGGGGTGGAATCTAGCCTGTCAATCAGATTGCAGCTTGATGGCGTCATTCAGAGGCTAAGGAGATAAATAGCTCACTGGAGGTGGGACACACACTCCCTGTAACACATTGCTACTGACAATGAGCCTGATGGAGCTACACTGATGCAGCCAGGACCCTAGAGCTGGAGGAGTCACATGGAGACCCACACCAGCACTAAGATGCTTCCACTGCCCCTGGATCCACAAGACTTTCCACCCACTGGCCTGTGATTATCCTACATTCGGCGGCATTACATGTTTTGTGAGTCTGAAGAGGACTTTATAGATTGGTATCAGACATATGGGCTGATATCAGACTTAAGGACTTGATTTGGACTGGGTGGGATGTTTTCTCAATATTCAATTGCTCTTGCATATAAAGCTCTTCCTTATACACATGTGTGTCTATGAATTTGTTTCTCTAGTCTACCCGGACTAACAATATTTTTTAAAAAAGAGATCATTTATTCAGTCATAAATGGGGCATGGGTAGGACGGCTTTAGAGACTTAATATCTGGATGAAGGCGACGATTAGCACGAGGTCATAATGGTGTCCAAGGGTTTGCTTCAGTATATAGCTTTAAAAAGGACCTGGGAAGTCAGAGAAAATGTCATATAAACATGGCTGGTGGCATATCAAAAGAACATATTTACTGCACAGAGAAGGATTGGGGCCATAATTGGGATCCATGCATCATTCACCATACTTTGCAATTGTACTCATATCTTCATAGTAATCACTTCATCCGGGCAAATATTGAGCAGAACCACATAATAAGAACTAATTGTTCTTAGATTAGCATTTGCAATTAAGTGGGAACTCAAAACCATTAATGTAACTAAGATTTATATATATCCCTGATATACCTTATAGGAAGCATTACCAGCTTCTTGAAAAATACATATCCTTACATGAGACATTTGGTAATTCCAGTAATAATATCATTACTCCAACCACTGATATAGAATTTAATATTCACGAGAAAAGGATATATATACGTATTTAGGAGAGTTTGTTAGAGTAAAATACATGTAATGTCCAATTACATGGATTAGAAACTTAAGTAATTGAACACTGCTTAAAAAACAGTGAGAATCAGACACAAGGCAAAAATTTCAACAATGCTCATTTGCTAAGTCAAAACTATGTGTGCAGACTTAACCACGTCACAAATGAAATATGAAAATAGAAAATATATGTTGTTTTTAGTTGCCAATTATTGGGTAACTTCAAAATGGAGAAATTTGAACCCAAGTTCAATGACTTCAGAATCCTTGACCTTGGGATTGCTATCATCTACTTCTCACATTCTTCCTTTCCCCTTGCCTCAGGCAGCCATAAGGGGGCTTTCTGTTTCTATGAATTTCTGGATTTTGAGCATTTTATATAAATTGAACTACATCATGTGTGGCATTTTGGGTATGTTTTCTCTCACTTAGCATAATAGTTTTATTGTTCAACCATGTTTTAACATGTGTTGATACTTCATTCTTTTTAATAGCTGAATTATATTTCATTGTATACCTCATTTTATTTATCCATTTGGTGGATATTTTTTTCCTACTTTAACTCTTTTAAAGCAGTTTTATTGGCACATCATCCATATGTACAATTCAATAGTTCAATCATATCAAGAGTTACATAATCATTACCACCATCAACATTAGAACATTTTCTTCTTTTTTGTACTCATTGTTGTGCATGCCTTATTTTCCCCCAACCTCCAACAATTATTTTCACACAAGTTTTGCACCTTTCTCCTAGCTGTAATAGATAATCCATGCCCCCACCCTGCCACCCTCCACACACCTTTATCCTCTCTACTGAAAGAGCCCTGGGGGCACAGTGGGTTAAGTATTGGCCTGCTAACCCAAAGGTCAGTTGTTTTAACCCACCAACTACTCTCTGGGAGAAAGATGAGGCAGTTTATCTCCATAAATATTTCAACTTATTTAAATTTATTGATTTTGATTCATAGTGACTCCCTGAGGCAGATCAGAACTGATCTATAATATTTATGACATTGTAAATCTTTACATGTGCAGACTGCCTCATCTTTCTCTTATAGAGTCGCTGGTAAATTTGAACTCCCAATCTTGCAATTAACAGCGAATGCTTAACTAACTGCACCACCAGGGCTCCTTGTGTAAAGATTTACAGTCTCAGAGACTGTTTGGAGCGATTCTGTTCTATCCTATGGAGTTGATATTACTTGGAATCCACTCAAAGGCCATGGATTTATTTTTTTCGGTTTAGTCCTGTTGTTACTCTTTTCACCCACAGAATATTTAAAAATTGCGAACCTGTTTATCATGTAACAATAACTTACCATCACCCTTACATCTTAGAGATCAAACTCCTTAAGTCCATGTGATATTTAATGTCATCCTTCCTCCTTAAGCTAGAAACTTACCTCCTTTCTCCGAATGACAAAGTCTTTTGTTGCCTGCCATCCTCTTTCCTCTCAGGCTGTGCCACCTTTCTCCGTTCTCTCCTGCTTCTCATGTAGGATCTGAGTCATCGTCTGTCAAATGCAACAGACTCTCTCTCTCAGCTCTATGCATCTGTGTATGCTGTTCACTTTCCTTAGACCAGTGGTTCTCAAATGAAATGACACTTTTTTGCCGGGAAGTGTTTTCTTGACCTACTTGGGAAACCCTCTTCTGTGCTCTCACAGGACCCCATAATTAACCCTGTTGTTATACTTACTACACAGTTACAAAGATCTGTTGAATTGGCTGTAGACTCCTTTGGATTTGAATCCTTCCCACACCCTTTTCAGCATTTGACATGGGATAGGTTTATATAGGTATTTATTAAGTGTGTTTGTAAAGATGCAAGTTAACTTCTGAGGCACTGGGGGTTTAATGGCAGAATTCTTGCCTTTTTCTTGGGAGTCTTAGGTGCAATTTCTGTCAATGGCCTGCATGAAGGTTTGCATGCTGCTGTGATGTGCAATTGCTTTCCGTAGCACTTCTAAATTAAGGACAGTAATAAATAACTTATGACCTATTTCCAAATATCAACCAGTGAAAACCCCATGGATCTAACAGATTTGTAACTGATCATGGAAGAATTAAGGGCTGGATAGCATTTTGTTCCATTGTACACGGAGTTGCCATAAACCAGAGCTAACTCAGTGGCAGCTACCACAATGAACACACCTAACTTCTCAGAAACTGAACAAGGCAGGATGGTTGAGAGGGGGTTACCTTTCTGACCACTGCACCGATCTTACCACCCTGGGATGCCTTGGCATGTCCATGTGCTAACGGAGGCAATATTTATTATTTATGGTGTCGTCTCTATAATCCATATTGTGACTCACATCACTGAGTCCTACAGAAATTGGAAAAATAATCAATGATGTTGCTGCAAAGGTTTATTAATTTTTTTAAAAAGACAGTTAAATTCCTGCTTTTTATTTATAATCAAGGACTTTTTATAGCCTGCCTTTAGATTTTTAAAAGATGCTTCAGAAACATGACTGCCACACTCTTCTCCTCCTCATACAAATCACTCCAGA
>NW_022103896.1:77498302-77506040 GCF_000313985.2 Echinops telfairi | reverse complement strand
ATGAGGGCAACAAATGTATAGATGTGCTTTACACAATTGATCTATGTATTGTGATGAATTGTATGAGCCCCGATAAATTGATTAAAAATATATATATACATATATTACAGTGTAGGAAACTCTGTGGGGGTGATTCTATTTAGTTCTCTAAGATTGTAATAAGTTGGAATCAACTTGATATCTCCCAGTAACAACATTATGACTGCATACCTCAACCTCATCATAAATCATACAATTGAAGGAAGGTATGATTTGCCACACACTTTTACTTATGACTTCTTATAGTGTAAAGAGACTGAGGAGCACATGGATTTGGATGGTTTTTTTACTCACTAGAAACGTTTCTCATATTTTGTTCATGCCCTTGGGTGGTACAAAGCGTTTGTATCTGACTACTTTCTAAAGACTGGTGGCTCAAACCGACTCCGTAGCACCATGCCTGAAAGGCAGGTGCTATACTTCTGAAAAGCCGCAGGTCAGAAAACCTCACTGAGCAGGTCTAATACATAGGGTTGCTGTGTGTTGGAGTTGAGTTGGTAACAACATTTTTGGCTTTGGTTGAAGCCTGTTCAAGAACACCACTCTTGCTAAGATTATCTATGGTAATTTCCTCTTCTGTACCTTTTTGATCACTGAAATCAGAAATAGCAAAGGATACGTGTCATAAGAAAGCAAATAATAAGCATATGGTAGCACTGGCCCACAGTTCATAAAGCACCCTCAAAGCAAGAGATCTGAAAGAAAGTCCAATGACCACCAGTTCCATAATATTGGGGTATCAGTCATTTACTTCTTATCACACTAGAGCATTTTAACCGTAAGTCCAAGGGAGTGTGTTGGTTTTTTTTTTCTTTAATCTGCTACAAGTGAGTTCAAGATAAAGCCCAGTTTTCCTATTGGGGTTCCACACTGAATCCCTGTAGTGCAGCCTATGAAGATGTTGTTCGTCTTGGAAAGACAGAGTCTGAAGTCTCAGAAGCCTATAGCACATGGCATTGGTCATGAAGGCTGGATAGACCCTCGGTCAAAAGTGTCCAATTAGGAACATTGGACCAGCATATTCTTCCCTTGTGTTGTAGAGAATTGTGAACAGTTTTTGCTTTGTTTTCCCCCCAGTGGGAGGTTGATCCACCTGGTTTACTCACCAACAGAAGTGTAATCACCTTCTCTGAGACATGCGTCTCCTCTTTGCCCATCCTGACCTTAATTTCCAGTAAGATTCACTTATCATTCTAGTGGGGGTAAACACCGCATTTGAAAACATCCAGAGTTCAATGCTGTTTTCTCTAGACAATGTCATTCATATGCTGGTGTCCCCGGGCTGCTGTCTGGGTGAATTTGGTAGGCAAGCCTTCTTTGGGCATCTTGTTTACATCGCTTGACTGAGGACCTCCAAAAGTGGCCGTTCCCTCTTCAGTTGCAGTTTAAATCATTCAAGACTGAAAAGTTTCACTTCTCATAATGTCTCCCTTTGTTCTCTCGCACACATCAATGCTTCCCTGAATTTGAGCCATGTAAGGGATCCAATTCAACATACCAGTTAAGTAACCCACATGGAGGCCATTTCTGGACTTCCCCTGACTATGCAAAAGAGGAGACACAAAATCCTCAATGACTCAAACTCAAATTGTGTAAGACAGAAGTCACACACAGACAGGGATTAGCAAAGCCTTAGGTGCTTCATGTGCTGATGTGGTATGACTAAAAATGAACAGAAACAGCTGCAAGCTTTCACTGACAGCGGGGATGTATGTAGTATGAATCCAGGAAAATTAGAAGTCATTAAAAATGAAATAGAAAACAAAAACTGATATTCTGGACTTTAGTGAGCGGAAATGGACTGATTTTGTCCATTTTGAATAGGATTTTTATGCAATTTACTATATGAAAATAACAAGTTCGATAGGAATGGCATTGTATTCATTATCAAAAAGAATATTTAAGATCTCATTTGAAATACAGTGCTGTTAGTGAGAGGATAATATCAGCATGCCTACAAGGGCGACCAGTTATCACAACTATTATTTAAGTAGCAACCACTCAAATTAGTGATAAAGAAATTGACTAATTCTACCAATCTGTTTAGTCTGAAAGGAGCCCTGGAGTTGTAGTGGTTACTAGTTGGGCTGCTAACTGCAAGGTCAGCAGTTTGAAACCACCAACTGCTCCATGAGAGAAAGATGAGGCTTTCTACTCATTTCTACCTCTGTAAAGAATTACAGTCTCACAAACCCACAGGGGCAGTTCTACACTGTCCTATACTGTTGCTACGAGTCAGAATTTGACTTAATAGCAGTGAGTGATCTAATCTGAAATTTATCAAATATGCATGGTGATTGGCATGGGAAACTTGGAAAGAAATAGAAAGGAGTCACAGATGGAAAATATCACCTTGGTGATAAAAATGAAGCTGCAGATCACATGATAGAGTTTTCAGGCCCAATGATTTCTTTGTTGCAAATATCTTTTTTTCCAACAATAAAAATGGTGGCTATAGATATAGAGCATACTTGATGGACTAAATATAAATAAAATTGACTACATTTATGGGGAGAGATGATGGAGGAGCTCAATATCATCAGGCAAACCAGGCCAGGGGCTGACAGTGGAACAGATCATCAATTATTCATAGGCAAGTTCAAGTTGAAGCTGAAGAAAATGAGGAGCTGTCCACTATAGAACATTGAATATATAACACCTTAATTTAGAGGTCATCTCAGGAACAAATTTGAAGCACTGAACACTTGTGACCAACGACCAAACAAGTTGTGGATGACAACAAGGACATCATCCATGAAGAACGCAAAAGCCATGAAGAAGACAGAGGAGAAAAGACCAAAGTGGTTGTAAGAAGAGACTCTGACACTTGCTCTTGAAAAATAGAGTATCTGGGGAAAATGGAGGAGATGAAGTAAAAGAGCTGAACAGAAAAGATGCGAAGATCTGGATTTAGAAAACCAAGAGAAAAGATTACACTGGGCTTATCTCAAGGTGAAACAACTGAAGGAAAACTGAAGAAGGAACTGAGGAAAAAAGTTTCAATATTGAAGTACTCTATAGACAAATCTGTCTTGGAGGAAATATCGCCAGAATGCTTCTTAGAGGCAAGGGTGGTGAGAATCCATCTCATGTTGGACATGTCGTCAGGAGACATCATACTCAGTAATGGAGTGGGGTAGCAAACAAGAGTAAGGTCTCTGACAAGATGGGTGGACACTGTGGCTGCAACAATGGGCTCAAACCCAAGAACAATTGTGAGGCTGGCGCGGGACTGGGCAGTCTGGCTCTGTTGTGTGTCGGGCCACTGTGGACGGGAACGAACTGGCTGGCACTAACAACAGCAATCTGGGCAATATAGTTCATGATGGAAGAGTCATCAAAAGACGATGGAAGGGATGCACAGAATGGGTTGACATTGAACCATTTCAAGAGATTGCATATGACCAAGAGCAGATGACAGTGAAGGAAGAAATGCAAGCTGAATAGCAAGCAGTGGTGGAAACAAGACTCCAGGAAGTGAAGAAATACTGGCTGAAATGCCTCAACAGGCTGGTGCAGTCCTCTAAGTACTCACCAGTCTAGGTCAAAATTTTGAAAAACAGCTACCTGGTCATTCAGCTGTGCCCACTGCCCAGAAAAGTGACCCCAACCGGAAAGCAAGAATGACCAAACAATGTTAATGTCACATGCAAGTAAAATTTTGGTGAAGATAATTAACTAATGGTTGCAGCAAGATATCAGCAAGGCGCTACCAGAAATTCAAGTGAATTCTGAAAAGGAGGAAATCAGGGATTTTATTGCTGATGTCGGATAGATCTTGTTAATAGCAGAGAAGTCCATAAATTTGTTTAGTTGTGTTTGATTGACTATTCAAAGGCATTCAACTGTGTAACCAACTACAGATAACATTGCAAAGAAGGAGAATTACAGCTCACTTAATTGTGCAAGTACAGAATTGTACATATAGACCACGAGGTAGTCATTTGAACAGAAGCAGGAATACAGAATGGTCTGAAATCAAGAAAGGTGTTCATCACAGTTGTATTCTTTCACCACACTTTTTCAATCTTTATGCTAAACAAATAATAACTTGAGCTGGAGTATCTGAAGAAGAATGTTGTGTCAGGATTAGAGGAAGGTTCATTAACAACCTGAAATAAGCAGATAACACAACCCTGCTTGCTCAAAGTGAATAAAATTTGAAGTACTTACTGATAAAGATCAAAGACCACAACCTTCAGTATAGATTATATCTCAGTGTCCAGAAAACATAAGTCCTCACAACTGAACCTATATATAACATCACGATAAATGGAGAAAGGGCACGTTGTTAAAGATCTCATTTTATTGGGATTCACAGCCAATGTTCATGTAAGCAGCAATCAAGAATCAAAGTATTACACTGGGCAAATCTGTCGTAAAGACCTCTGGAAAGAGTCAAAGAACAAAGATGTCATTTTGAGGAGTAAGGGGCACCTGACCCCAGCCATGCTATTTTTCAATCACCTCATATGCATGTGAACATTGGGCATGAATAAGGAAAATGGGAGAAAAAATTGGTGCCTTTGCCTTGTGGTGTTGGTGAAGAATATTGGATATATCATGTACTGGCAGAAGGACAAATACATTTTGGAAGAAGTTCAATTGGAGTGCTTCTTGGGTCAAATGTAAGCCGGTGGCTTCTCCTGACCCCTAGAACTGCAGGAACTGATGAACAGGCAGTAAAAAATGAAGCAAGAAACCACAGGTTGGTGGACACCAAGCTAAAGATATCTGACATCCACAAAATGAATCCGTGCTTGGTAGTCCGCTTATGGCCCCTGGGAATATAATAAGAGGTCGGTGAATCAGATGCAGATCCAAAACCATCAATGGAATTCAGCTAGCTTCCATACACTGTCAGTTTATACTGAAAGTAGGCCACACACCGAATGAAACCTCTCACAAATGTTATCAAAGCTGTGATCAGATGATGGAAGTCTACTCTCACCAAAACCGCTTGGTTGCTACACAGAAGATCTCATCCTGGATTGAACTGCCCTATGTTATATCATGTCATGGAGAATCCTGACCTTCCCTTCCCAAGTTGACAAAACATCTGAACTACCACAATGACCCTGTAAGACAAAGTAGAGTTCATAAGGAAGTATATTTTTCCAGAAGTAGACTTGCCACATCTTTCTCTCACTGAGTGCCTACCAGGGTAGGATTGATAACCTTTTGGATGGTAGCCAAGAGCTTAACTACTGCCCCACCAGGCCCCTTTAAAGAAAACAATAGTATTTCTTGCTTGGCACTGGTATTGTATTAGGCCCTTATATAAGTGATTGAAAATATGCATTTAATGCTTTATAAATACTTTTGATTTAAGGAAAACATGGAATTCAAATATTTTGTTAGGAATCACGCGCTATTAAAAATAGAAGTCAGCACCTATGGTGATCTTTGCATCCCATTTTGGAAAACTGATGTTTCCAACACGGATCTTCACAATGTTGCCCCAACAGCCTGATGGCATGGAAAAGGTTTGAGTGCCGCAGGTGCACAGCAAGTGCTGTGAGAAGATTCTATTTTTATTTTACTGGATTGTCACCTAATTTTGGAAGAGCAAATATATTCGCAAGCTCTAGATTTAAAATATTAATTTATAAAATTTTAATGTTTAAATCAACAGGGTTATACAACAGGCAGGAGTTTGTGAATATTCTTACTATGTTTCATCAAACTGCCGATCAAAAATGTGAATTATCTGAAAATGTGAACGGTCTTGAAATTATAATCTTTCTGAGTTTCTTGTCACACTTGATTTTAAATACCAGTGAGGCAATAAATACAGTATAATATATACCTATAAATACCTACATGATACTCCCTGATAACAGGCCCTGGTTTTTGGATAGAAGATTCCCAATATTGAAGGGAAAACACATGAGGTGTTGGAGGGAATGAAGTCTTCATGAAGCCATAGGCGTGCTGCTGGCTGCAAGGCACAACATTTTAAGATATTGAATCCAAGAATTAGATTTGTGTTACCGGGGAAGCTTCTGAGAGAACAGATGCGAGATGCTAAGCCAAATGAGTGTGTGAGTTTTTCACATCTGTCCATTTAATTTTTTGTATTTTTTGCTTCATTATCTGCATCGTTGGAATGCTGTGTCTGTCATATGCCAACAGATGGCAATATTATAAGATCATTTTTTAAAAGATGGTTAAAATGAATGGTCCCTCTTTTGTGCCTCCCAGATTAGTTAGATGGAAAAAACAAAATCTTCATGGGCTGTCTCCTTGGCATTACAAAGTCTTGCTTTTGTAATTTTTCCCCCATAAATATTAGAAAAAAAATTTTTTCTCCACCTCAATGCTGCCTCTTCTTGGCCAGTTTTATTTGACCTTATGTTTAACTTTCAGCTTCATATCTCAACTCATCTTTGTTGTATTCAATGTGTAAATCTTGATGTTTTTGCTGATAATGAAAGCAAGGGGTGAAACTATTATAATAACTGATAAGACTAGGCATATAAAATATTTAATTTAGATAAAATTTCACCGTCCTGTTTTAAAGAACAAAAAGTAAACTAACCACATTTGTTGATCCCCTTGCTCGCTCAAAAGACAAACCATTTTTAGATCGACAGACATGCTTTTATATTAGAACCATGTTATTTGTTCAAAATCTTCCAACTCTTCAAGAAAGTTTTGGAGACTCAGATTTTCTTAGTAAGTTCAGAATTCTGTACAAACTGAACCGGTAATCAAACATCTTAACACAATCAAGGACTGTACATTCTGGCAGTTGGGGGAGTACGAGTGAAAAAATGAAGATTGGAAAGAAGTGAGGTTGCAGGCGATACCTGTCTAATAGTCTAGAGCAGGAATCCTTTCCTCTTGGATTATGCCGACTCAGATCAAAGCTCTTTTATTTTGTGACTCTTTGTTTGACCCCTTTGTTGGATTCTTTTCCTTTGCCCGGAGTCTGGTCAACATGCTCAGTGGCTAATCAAGAGTTTGGAAAGTCAAATCCTCCACAGAAAGGCCTATATAGCATCTGAAAAAAGCCAAGCAAACCTGTCATTGAAAACTCTACAGAGCTCTGTTCTACTTTGACTCTCATGGGCTTACGGTGAGTCAGAATACACGTCCTGTCAACTGGGTTGTGTTTTTGTTTTTCCCATGTACAGCTCTGCCTCGGGCTCTGGGAGTGTTTCAGTTAACTTCTCTTTCCTGTCTACTCTTGGACTTGCAGACGTTACTCATATCTGAGAGTTCCAAATACAAATAGTGAGGCCTGATTACTCTTAAAACAACATTGCTCATTTTCAGATAGATTAACCCACTGGGACTTCAACTTTACTATGCTCAGATAATGCCCCCCATCCAGTGAACCAGTTTCCTATTCCAAAGTCAATTAAAAAAAATTAAAAATCACATCCCCAATGTGTAAAATGTTTCCAAAGTGAGTTCCTTAATATCTGACTCCTGACAGATGCTCTAAATGAAAGTATTTGAGAAATTCTGTATATTTTATCCTGTGGTTGCTAGCAGGATTACATTCTTTGTGGCTGGTGTAGTCAGGACCCTATGGCTTTGAAACTAGTCTTAGACCCTTGCCATGTGGGCCTCTCATAGGCTTGCTTCATCAATTTTTAAGATGCACCTTTACAGTTCCTACTTTTTGTAGTTGGTCATATAATTAGTAATGTCTAATAGGTATTCAAGGCTAGCAACAACCATGAGAATG
>NW_022103896.1:77461853-77497682 GCF_000313985.2 Echinops telfairi | reverse complement strand
TTAGTAGAAAATTTGGAACAAGGGATAACATATGGATCATGGCTGAAAACAGAGAATAACAGAAACCTATGTTTTATATACCATTTAAAGGCATTTGAAGATCTATGCCCTTGTAGTATCATTTTATTCAATGTTTTCACTATCAGAAGAACATGAGCGCTCAGAAGAACAAACACATTCGGTGTGCGGGAAATACAACCAGAATGCTCTTTAGAAGCAGGGATAGAAAGACTTTGTTTCATATTGTTTTGCCATGTTATCAAGAGGGACCACTGCTTTGAAAAGGGCATCGTGCTTGGTAGAGTTCCAATAAAAAAGAGGAAGAGATGGATTGACATAATGGTTGCAACAATGGGCTCAAGGGTAGCATTGCTTTTTAGATGGGCCAGGTACTAGGGGATATGTATTATCTTGTACATTTTCTATGAGTTAGAACAAGCTTGACAGCCTATAAGAAAACCACTAACCTCACAAGACATTATATTAGAAGGAAGGACTGAGGCATCCATGAATATCAGCAAGAAAGGGCTTAGGTATTTCCACCCTGCAGCAAGGTGGGCCCCAACCATCCCTGAGTCCCAGCAAGGAAGGTCCAGGCTGTCTAAGGAACTGGGCAAGGAAGCCTGTGGCTGTCTCCATCCCTGGCAAAGAAGGCCCTGGTTGTCTCTGTAACCCAGTAAGGAAGGAAGCCATGCCAATCCCAGCAACTCAACAAGAGTCAACTGCCCCCAGAGTCCCAACATCGCACTCAAGACTAATAGCTCTATCACGATGTCACAGAAGCAGCAGTGAGTCAATTTCAGCACACACATACACACACACACACACACACACACACACACACACACACCCGAGAAAAATAGGCACAAACAACTGAACAATACCCATCTCTGTATGATATCTCTAAAGTAGAGGGCTATTACCAGAAATAGAATAAAAGAGAAGGGTGTTTAGATATTTTCAACTAATGGAGGAAAGAAGTTTTAAAAAGTAGAAACATTCACCAAATAGAAGACAAGAGCAGGAGGCAAGCAAGAAAACAGAATCTGAAGACACAGTAAAAGAGCAGAGTAATAGAATGGGATAAAAGGAAAAGTGAATTACTGAGCTTAAAGACAATTCTTTATAATACAATTGACTAGAGAAACAATCAACAAAAAGCACACGAATCTGAAGAAAGGCTAAGAATGCTGTGGAATACCTTTAAAAGAACAAGCAAAGTCTCAACGAAATTCTGGAGCAATAAAAAAACAAAAAACACCTACAGAGACAACAGCACAAAAATGGGAGAAAAATTTCCCAATACTGTAAAGGAGGAGAAAATAATTATTCAAGAAGCTGAGAGAACATCAAAGAGGATAACCCCCAAAAGGCAATATCATGACATATCCTAGTCAAACTCTCCAATATGATAGACAATAGAGAATCCCGAGAGCATACAGGGAAATAAAGAACAGTCATCTACAAAGGAAACCCAATAAGAATAAGCTAGAATTTCAAAGCAGAAATTATGCAAGCAAAAAGACAATGGAGTTACATATAAAAATGCTGAAAAGAAAACACCTGCTAACCAAGAATCATATATCCAGCAAAATTATCCCTCAAATATAAGGGAAGAAATAAGGGTTTTTGTAGACAAGGAAAAATTAAAGGAATTCATGAAAACAAGACCAATGTTACAAAAAACACTAAGAGGAATACTTTAAACAGAGAATCAACAATAACAACAATCAAACCTGAGAGCAACATAGAAGTCAACACCCAGAAATCAATACAAGGAAGATAACATTACAAACAACACAGATATGGAATAAGAACAAAGAAATAACAGAAACACACACACACACACACACACAAGGTAACAAAAATGACAGCAACAAACATGCAGAATTCAATAGTGATACTAAATATCAATGTGTTAAACACACCAGCCAAGAAACAAAGAGTAGCAGACTGGATTAGAAAAGAAGACCCATCAATATGCTACCTACAAGAGACACACCTTAAACACAGACACAAATAGACTAAAAATTAAAGGATGAAGGAAAAAAATCTAGTATGGTATCATGATCTGAGATGACAGATTGTAGAATCTCGATGGATCAAGTTCATCCCAGGCCAAAAAAAAAAAAAGAAGGAGTGGAAATATTAATCTTTTATAAGGCAAAAAATATCACAAGAGACAAAAAGGTCATTACATAGTGATTAAAGGAACAATATAATAAGGAGACATAGCCATATTAAACATATAGTGTCCTAAAGAAAGACCTTCTAAATATATCAAACAATATTTCAAATGTTAATGAGAGGAATAAATAATATGTCAATCATAGTAAGAAACTTCAAGACATCACTCTTGAGGAAAGGCAAATCACAAATCAGAGAAATTCAATAATGACACCAAAGAACTAAACAACACAATCAATCAACTCAACCTCCTAGACATACACAGAGCACTCCACCCAACAGCGACACAGCATATAGTCTTCTACGGCAGTGGTTCTCAACCTTCCTAATGCCTTACCCTTTAATACAGTTCCTCATGTTGTGGTGGCCCCCCAGCCATAAAAGCATTTTTGTTGCTACTTCATCACTGTAACTTTGTTAGTTATAAATCAGGTGACCCCTGTGAAAGGGTCATTCGACTCTCAAAAGGGTTGTGACCCACAGGTTGAGAACCGCTATTCTATGGGCACATAGAACAGATCGCATGTCAGGCAACAAAACAAGTCTCAGTAAATTGAAAACCATTGAGATTGTACAATCTGTCATCTCAGATCACGATACCATAAAATTAGAAATCAAATATAGGGCAAAAAATTAATTGCATGGAAACTGATCACACTATTTGTGGTAGTTGGCTGATTTTATGTAAACTAGACATTCCTGGCTGGAGGTGGAGTCAAACCTGTCAATCAAGTGGCTGCTTGATTGGGGATATTTGTATGAGAGTGAAGGGCTCTGTAAACTCTCTCTCTCTCTGTATACCACTTCACCTTCCTCCTTGGCGAGAATTCACTGGAGTCTGTGTTTGCCTCCCTTTATGGCCTCATGTGAGAAGCCTGACCCTGACAGCTGTTGGCACCCTGCCCTGTTTTCACCAACCTTGGCTCCATGTGGCTCTGCGCTCACCTGGCTGTGATCTCCCTGCTTCCTGCTTCACCTTTTGGCATCAGCTTCATGACTCTGAAAAGGCCCTGTCTAGAATTAAACCTATGGACTTAGTGGGAGTAGAGTTTTATAGATTTTCTTCATGATATAAAGTTCTTTCTTCTATATAAATGAGTCTCACAGGATTTGTTTCTTCAGACAACTGGCCTAACATATTACTTAAAAATGACTGAGTAACAGATCAAATATGATGATATAAATATGATGACTATGTTAGTCTGGGTAGACTAGAGAAACAAATTCATATGTGTATAAGCAAGAGCTTTATATACAAGAGCAATTGAATATTGAGAAAACATCCCAGCCCAGTCCAGATCAAGATTAAAAAATCCAATATTAGCACAAATGTCTGATACCAATCTATAAAGTCCTCTTCAGACTCATGAAACACATGCAATGACACTGAATGCAGGTATATCACAGGCCAGTGGGTGGAAAATCTTGTGGATCTAGTGGCAGTAGAGGCATCTCAGTACTGGCAGGGGTCTCTACGTGGCTCCTTTAGCTCCAGGGCTCTAGCATAGCTCCATGTGTCTTGTCAGCAAGCACGTCTCACAGGGAGTGAATGAGTGTCCCACCCCCAGTGAATTATTTATCTCCATAGTGCCTCCAAATGTGGTCATTAAAAAAGAAAATGTTTTGTTGAAACTGATTGTGGTAGCAATTGTACAATACTGCTTGATGTGATTGAACTAAGGAATGATATTTGTAAGAGCTCCCATAAAATGATTAAAAAATAATCTCAAATTGACAACAGATTATCTAACTACCACACAGGGGAATTCTACCAAGTATTCAGAGAAGATCTGAATAAGAATATAGAATGTGTTAGACAGGGTTCTCTAGAGAGACAAAACCAGATTGCTAATAATTATATATATACATATGTTTATATGTATAGATAGATATATAACACAAGAAATAAACAGTTAAATCATAAAACAGTACAAATGTCTCAGTATAATTCAAATGTGTGAGAGAGTTGTGAGACACTGGCAGTCCTTCAAGTCTTAAGAGCCACCAGGTAGTCCTCTGTAGAGAGATTCCGGCTATCCCCCCACAGGCAGCCAACAGCAAGACAGGTCACCAACAGTCAGTCCCCAGCTCAAGAGATGTAAATTCCAAGTGTGTGGCGAAGCTCAGATCTTAAAGGAACCTCAAATTACAGCGACACACTCCACAGGTTAGGTGTCCCACAGATAGTGTAGCTTGCAAATTGAGGCACAGAACAAGCAAGGCAGCCGCACACTGGTCCGATGATCAAAGAGCGAGAGAGACAAGAAAGGCAAGGCTCGCCGAGCCATTTATCTTTCCGCCCTTCAATTAATCCCACATGTGTTTATGGGCCAGGCTGGCACAATAAACTAACTATTTCATAGAAAAAGACTACAAACTCTCAAACTCATTTTATGAAGTGTGTGTAACCCTGATACCAAAACCAGGCAAAGATACCACAAGGATAGAAAAATACAGACCAGTATCTTATGTGAACATAGATCCAAGTCCTGCCCAATAGGGTCCAACAATATATATATATATATATCCATATCCATATATGTGTATATATTATACATCATGCAATGTCTGTGAATACATTATAGATAATACATTATAAATACAATTAATTGGGATTCATATCAGATACATAAGGCTAGTTTAATATTAGAAAGACAATCAATATAATCCACCACATAAACAAAATGAAAATAAGAACCACATGTTTATATAAATTGATGGAGCAAATGTATTTAACAATATTCAGCACCCATTCCTCATAAAGAGACTCAACATCTCAACAAAATGGTAATATAAGGAACATTTCTTAACACAACAAAGTCCATATATAGAAAAAAACAATGGCAATATCTTGCTCAATGGGGAAAAAGGGAAAGCATTTCCCTGGCAAACAGGAACCAGATAAGGGTGTCCTTTTCACCACTTTTATTCAATTTTGTGCTGGAGTCTCAGCCTGAGCCACTAGACAGCCAAAAAGAAAGAAAAAGAATACAAACAGCCAAAGAAGTGACACTCTCACAATTTTTAGATAATATGATATTACATGTAGTATATCGCAAAGACTCAACAAAAAGATTTTATAATCAATATGAAAATTCAGCAACATGGCAGGATACAAGAAATCAATTGTATTCCTGTTTTCTAAAGAACAGGGCTCTCAAAAAGAAATTGGACACTACTATAAGAATCGAAAAGAGACCTACATAAATGGAAGACTATTCCACGTTCACAGATAAGAAGCCTTAATATCATGAAAATGTCAACACTACACAAAGCAGTCTACAAATACAACACCATTTCAATCCAAGTCCCAACTTCGTTCTTAGAAAAAGAGTGGAAACTCTAATTACTAACTTCATACAGAGAGGAAGAGACCAGGAGAAGCAAAGAACTCCTGAGAAGGAGAAAGTAGGAGCCCTTGCACTCACCAACTTTAAGACCTATTGCACTGCCATAGAAGTGAAAACAGCCTGGTCCTGGTACAATGGTGGGTACATAGATCAAGGGCACAGTATAGAAAATCTGGAAATAAATCGATTGAACTTGAAGAAAGGGCCATAAAAACACGCAGTAGAAAAGGGGTACCCTCTTCAACACATGGGGCCGGCAAACTTATTCTCCATGTGCAGAGGAGTGACACAGGACCCATATCTCCCCCCACATACAAAAGCGAAATCAAGATGATGGATCAAAGGCCTACATTTAAATCCCGGAACTATAAAGATCATCAATGAGAAAAAAGGGGACACACTTAGAGCCAGATTGTAAGACATTGACATCCTATCAAATTTAATTAAGGAAGCACACAGAGTGGAAGACAAATAGGTGGCTAGGTCCAACTGAAAATGAGACATTTAGAAAACAAGACACTAAAGTGAGCTCAGGCCTAGTCAAAAAGTTGACAACGCAGTGGATAACCAACTAATCTCTAAAATCTGTGTAATACTGTAATATCTCAATTAAAATAAACCCTCAAATAATCCAATTAAATAGTGGGCAAAATGTATGAGCTGTCAGGTCATTCAAAATAGCATTTTTTAATAGCAATGATTCACAAACCAATGATATGGTGCTCAAATCACTGGCCATCTGGGAATGCGAATCAAAACCATGGTGAGCTATCACCTAATAGCCCAACTCACACAAAGAGAAAACAGTAAATGCTAGCAGAGAGGTTTCAAAGTTGGAGATCTCATCCCCTGATGGTGGGTCTGTAAACATGTACAACCATGGTGGAAAGTGATATGGAACTACCAAAAACAACAGACTAGAAATTGCATAGGATGCAGTAATAGCTCTGCTGGGAATGTAACACAAATAAGTAAGAGAAATTTGATGTGCAGACCTATGTTCATGATAGCAAGAAATTGGAAACAGTTCCAAATCCCATTAGTATTAGAATGGCTTAATAGGCTTTGGTACATACAGAATGGAATGCTATACACAGCTAAAAAATTGATGAAACTACCAAGCACACCATGACACGGATGAACCTGGAATGCATTGTGTTGAGCGAAGTCAATCAGTCACAAAAGGACAAATATTATATAAGACCACTACTATAAGGGTAAACACTCAGTCAATGATAGACCTCTGTTCTCAGGTCATGTAATCACGTACTCTGGTCTCCTGAACAATGTGGTGGTGTGCTGAGCTCATGCTTACAATCCCTTTATCGTATCCTTACTATAAATCTCAAAAGCAACTTCTTCAGAGGAGACCTCACCTCAGTTTGGGTCAACTTTTCATTTATAGGAGAGAGAGAGAAAACCAAATAGTTCCTGCCATATACCACTTTCCTATGATCAAACCAATAAATGGTGATCAGTGACTTTCAATGGTAATTCGTGATCAGAGGAGGAGAGTGGTTAGATCTTTGTTGAAAAGGGGATTTAATTTCTGTTGGTGGGCAAAACCAAGGAGGGGGAGTCTGCCCTTCAGGAAACCATTTGACATTACTTACATAGATTCCCAATGAGAAGATTCACTCTGAATTATGTTGCTAATCATGCATTTTTCAAATAGTTTCTTTTCACCCCTAGGTGACCTAGGTCTTGGGCTATAGGCTACCTGGATTTTAGATTTTATCTTTTCAAGGTGCACAGCATTCTCTCTAGGCCACATCTGAAGGATCCAACTTGGAAACATTAATAAGTGAAATGGATTTTTACCTTAAACATATTTGTTGAAAATTTAAAGAACTGAAATATTCCTTTGAACTTAAAGTTCAAACTCCTCCTGTGAGAGGTGTCTGACTGTTATCCCAAGGTTATGGATGTGGAAGTCATTGGACTTTTAAATCTCTTGTTTTTGAAGTTGCCCAATAATTGGTCACGTAAGACTACCATAGATTTTCTATTTTCATACTTTCTTTGTTTTTGGGGGGCATCTCTATTATGCAGCCATTGTTTTGCTTTAGTGAATGAGAATTACTTTGTCTAACCCTCACTGTTTTCTTAAGCAGTGTTCAGTCACTTAAAATTTTAATCTCCATAAGTGAGCATATATCTGGATAAGTGAACATGTATAAGCACTTAACTAATTAGCTGGAAGAAATACATATTTATACTCCCTCCAAAGAAAGGTGACCTAACAGAATGCTCAACTTACAGAAAAATGTCATTGATATCACATGCAAGTAAAATGTTGCTGAAGATCATCCAACAACAGTTGCAACAGTGCATTGACAGGTTGCTGCCAGAGGTTCAGGTTGGATTCAGAAGAGGACGTGGAACAAGGGATATAATTGTTGATGTCACATGGATCTTGACTGAAAGCAGAGAATACCAGAAAGACATTTACCATTGTTTACTGACTTTACAAAAACATTTGATTTAATACCATGCCGAACTATGAAAACAGTGAATAGAATTAGAATCCTGAAGCACTTCATTGTGCTCAGCCGGAACTTACAGACGATTCAAAAGGCAGTTGTGCAAACAGAACAAGGGAATACATACTGTATGGTTCAAAATCAGAAAAGTTGTGTGTAGGGTTATCCTCTCACCATACTTATTCAATTTGTATGCTGACAAGCCGGCTTACATGAAGAAGAATGTGGTATCAGGATTGGAGGAAGGTTTACTAAAAACCTAAGATATGCAGATAATACAGCCTTACTTGCTGAAGCTGAGGAGGACCAAGAAACCTTGCTGATGAAGATCCAGGATTTCAGCCTCCAGTATGAATTGCAACTCAGTGTAAAGAAGCCTCACAACTGGACCAATAATTAACAACATAAGTGGAGAAAATGTTGAAACTATCCAGAATTTTGTCTTGCTTCATTGTGAACATTTGATTCACAATCAATGCTCATAGAAGCAGCAGTCAAGGGATCAAAAGATGAGTTGCATTTGCAAATCTGCTGCACAAGACCTACGTGGAGTCTTGAAAAGCAAGGATGTTACTTTGAGGACTAAGGGGTGCCTTGGTATTTTCAATTGCTTCATATGCACGTGAAAGTTGGAGATTGAATAAAGAAGACAGCAGAAGAATCAGTGATTTTGAATTGTGCTGGAGAAGAATATTGAAAATACTGTGAACTGCTAAAAGAACACGTTGATCTGTCTTGGAAGAAGTAGGGCTAGAAGGATCCATACAGACAAGGGTGGTGAGACTTCATCCTTCAAACTATGGACATGTTTTCAGGAGAGATTAGTCCTGGAGAAGGACATCATGCTTGGTAAAGTAGAGTTGTCACTAAAAAGAGAAAAGCTTTCCACGACGTGAACTGACACAGTAACTACAATAATGGGCTCAAGCATAGGACCAATGGCGACAACGGTACAAAACCCGGCAGTGTAGTGTTCAGTTGTGCACAGGGCAGCTATGGGTTGGAATTGATTTCTTGGCACATAACAACAATAAAATGGTATAGGCACTGTGCTTGCTGTTTTATATATATTAAATCTTCATGGGGTGGGAGTGGTGCAAACATTTAATACACTTGGCTGATAAGCAAAGTTTGGAGGCCTGCAGCCACCAAGGTGAATTTGGTGATCTATTTCTGAAAAAGTGTCCATTGAAACCCTATGGAATAAAGCTCTGCTCTGAGCCAGGGGGGTCACCAAGTCAGCTCCACAGCAGTTGGTTTAGGTATATTATAAATCCATGTGTGTATTTGTGTGTGTGTGTATTTTACAGTGTTGGTGCATATTGGTGAGGATGGAAATCCAACTTTAAATGGTTTAAACAAACATGAAATATATCAGGTGTCCCAATTGGAAAGGCGGTGGCAGGGTGAGTTAGGGTGGCTTCAGTGGCTTACTCTTGAGTTCCATTTGCCTGTGGTTCTCCTGCTTTGGCTTACTCTGCTGACTCCTTTTACTTCCTGCAGTTCTTTTTTTCTTTTTAAAAATCATGATTGGTATGTCCCTCACACATCATACAATTTATTCAATTATTAAGATTTATGCAATCATAAACACAATAAATTTCGGAACACTTTCTTCTCATTCTCATTATTGCCAGCTTCTCGTTTGCCACCATCCTACCCAGCTACGTTCCTAAGCAATTATCAAACCTGTTACTGTCTCTATAGGTCTACATGTCCTGGATTTCCTATACAGAGAATCTTACAAAAACACAAACAGGAAGCTCAAAAACAAAAGATCAACCACAATGACTAAGCAAAACATAAAAAAACATAGAGAAAGCAGAAAATATTAAAAATGGAAACAATTTTAGAATGGGTCAAAAGGGAGATAAAATGATAAGGTATTACATTTTAACCAAACTATAGTCACAATAATCAACTCTACAACGTTCTCTGTCTTATATAGCAAGGTTATTCACATTCCTCAACTATAGTCAGAGGGGATTCACCAGCGTTTAATCCATGTGGGCCCTCTGCAGATGGATTTTGGGCTTCCACTGTCATCTGTAGCCTTCTGCAAACTGGGTGTTCATAATTTAAGCTCTGACTCCATTCCCTCTTCAGATTTGGATTTTATTATCTACAATCCTTGGTTCACGCACTCTGCTGTGCTTTCTCCACATGGATTTAGTTCATGCTTCACTTACATGGCTGTCTGAATATAGGCTTTTAAGAACCCAGATGCTATTTTTCTGATAGCCAGGCACTATCCGGTTTCTTAACTACACTTTGCTATAGCACTCATATATTCAGTGATCTCTTCACAAGGGTGAGTAATGAGTAAGGCCAAGTCATAAGAAATAATTGTTTCTAGACTGAGACTAGAATTAAGTGTGGGCCCCAAATAGTCATTGTATCTATGGTTTATATATGTGTCTAATTCGCTTTAGAGACAGTATTATAATTTTATGGTTGAGAACATCATAAACCATCCCTCATGGGTACAAGATAATTTTATTGATAGTGTCATTAATTTGGTCAATAGTATAGAATTTAAAACATTGTTAAGAAAAAGAAATGTATAGGCTGGCTTCAGACTACACATGTGAATTGTTGACTTGTATAGATTAAACTCTTAAATTACTGGACACTATTTACACAAACAATGGGGGTTGGTGATAAGGAACATTTTCCAATAACATTCATTCACAAAGACTGAACCATGCTTACCAGGTTAATAGATGTCATAAGAAAGCAAGGACAGTCTTAAAATAACAACTATATCACAATCTTAGATCACCATTCATTAGGCTCAATCAATGCAAGAGACCCGAAACAAAGTCCAATGGCTATACATTCCATAATCTTGGGATAGCAGTAATCTGCTTCTTCTCCTATTAGGACATTTTTTATTTAAGTCTAAGGGAGTATGTTCATTCCTTAAATCTGCTCCAGGTGAGTTTGAGGTAAAGCCCTGTTCCCTTAGTGTGGTTTTCACCTTAAATCCTTCTGGTTTGGTCTTTGAAGATGTTGTGTGCCTTGAAAGGACAGAGTCGAAAGTCCCAGTAGTCTATAGCACACAGCCTTTTCATTATGGGCTGGCTAGAAACCAGGCCCAAACTGTCCAATTAGGAGCAATACCAGCAATACCAGTACAGTGTAAGTACTGTGTTCTATATAAGTATTGCTAACCATTTTTTTCCTGATGGGAGGTTGCTCCACTCCATTTACCTACCAACAGAAATGCAATCACTTCTCTGCACCATACATCTCCCTCACCCCGATATTGATTTGACTTTCAGGTTCTCTTATCAGTCTTGTAGGTGTCTTTGAAAATGTACTTAATGTGTTCTAATGTTCTTTTTTTAATTTTGTCTCTTTCTTTTGGATTGAGGTTTTTCTGCAGAATGGAAATGTGGATCTAATAATAATGAATACAAAAATAAATGAAATGTTTTAAAATAGAATATGGCGATGATCGTACAACTCTTTCTAATAGATTTAAACCATTGAAGTGTATGATACTTGAATTATATGCCAACTGCCACAAAAAGCAACAACTTTATATTCCAGCTCAATCATTTCTTTTTACTTTACTAATAACCACCCAGGTCCAGTGGTATGGTACTCCTTTGGGCTGCTGCTAACCACGAGGTCAATGGTTCAAACCCATCTCTTGACTGGATTAGTATGATGAACCTCTAAGTTCTTTGCATGTTTCTGTCATTGTTACACTTTTGTCTATTATTGACCTATCTTCCAGATTGATTCTGCTGAAAAGTAATTAATAGCATGTTATTCTATTTGAAATCCCTCAACAGTTATTAATTTCACTTAGCGCAAGAGCAAACATCCTTATGATTGTCTACAATGTCCTATGTGAGCAGAGCCTCTGTTGTCTCCTCATTTCCCTCCTTACTGTTTTCCTCACTATCTGCTCCAGATGTACTGGACTCCTTGATGTTCCCTGAACAAGGTAGACAAGCTCCCATATAAATGCAACCAAATTTATTACTTGCTTTCTGTGGACTACATGGAAATATCATAGATTGTGCCTTCCTTGAGTCTTTGCTCAATATTATCCTATTATATGAGCTTTCCCTGATGAGGCCATAAGAAATGTCCATTCTAACTTTTGCCTAAGCCTCAATCTTTATTTCGGTTCTCTTCAGAGTTTATACCAGGTGCTCTACTGACTGGAAGTGGGTTACTCTTTGCATTGTTAACTACAAAATCAGTAGTTTAAAAGTACCAGTCACTCTATATTCAAACCCACCAGCTGCTCTATGGGAGAAAGATGAGAATTTTTGCCCAGATTTATAGCCTCAGAAATTCACAGGGGGAAGTTCTATTCTGTCCTGTAGGATAGCTATGAGTCAGAATTGAATCTATCAGAATTGAGTTTTGTTTTGTTTTTTACATAAATTTAATCCACTCAGTTCAAGGTAAGCAGGATAAAATGGTTGGCTCCTTTCCTCTCCATCACACGGCTGGGCTGCATGTTTACATATGAAAGACAAAACCCCTGGCTCCTGCTGGAACAGTATTAGGGGAAATGACCCAAAGGAGAGCCACTGGTGAGGAACATGGAAGGTCGCTGCAAAAGGGTCAAATTTCAATTAGATTGAAGACTTGGTGGATCCATGTTTTCTGTTTGGATAATAACCTGTGGCCACTTGTATATTCCCTGGAGAAGACTCACAGTCAGCTCGATCTAGCAGAGGGACCAATGATAGTGGACCTGCGAGTACCCTGCCCTACAGCTAGGAATGGGAGAATAGAGGAGTGTAATGGGCTGTATCGTTTTTCTTTGTTTACGGGACTTAAAATAGCCTTCCTGTTCTCTGACGACTGATGTTAAAAACACTCAGTTTAACCAGTACAATGAACTCGTGAGAGATGCTTAAAATAGGGGATTTTTAATTACTCTTGCTCATCTAGAGACCATTGTACATATAACATGTGCAGTTTCTGGCAATAAATCTGTCCCTTTGACTCTATGTGAAAAAAAAAAAAAAGATTCCAAATGCATTAAGGAATATATAGGAAAAAAGATAATTTTAACAATCTTTTCATTCTGGAAATGTTCCAATTGCTTTTATGTTTCTGACCTAATTCGGTTATTCAATATCTATTTATCGAATGCCAAGTTTATGCTAGTACCTGTGCTAAATTTTAAAATAGTTTTACACATTACATAAATGATAAACCAAAAGAGAAGTAAAGGGCTTACTGTTGAGGTAGGGAGATGATAATAAACGGTCACCACTAATAGAAAATAACCTGGTGACATAAGACTCCTCAGTAGTGGAAGATGAGATGGATACAAGAGGAGATTGGAGATAGACGAGGGGCAGTCTTCACGGCCATAGGAAGCATTTCCATTTCAATACAAGAGTAGCAAAGGGAAGTCATTGAAGTGTGTTAAGCAAGAGCATGACATGCTTTCATGTGTGTTTCCTACTGCACCTTCCACCAGATCCTACTCCTTAAACAAGTCATACACTATGTCTATTTCTGATATTTTCTTGTTTTTTTAATATTTACCTATCTAGACCATGGTTACCAGGGCAGCACAGATACCAGATTTAAGAAATATAATATTAACTAATTGATCTTTCTTCCACTCAGCATAATAGTAAAATAATCTTGGCATGAGAGGTAAATCTGAGTTTGAATCCTGACTCTGACATTAGTTTGAATCCTAACTCTGACATTAATTACTTATGAAAACCTGAACAAATCATGTATCTTCCTTATATCTCTACTTTCTAATAAAAAAATGAGAGTTTGTATCATACACAAAATATCTTTGTACAAAATATACATGACATCTTTCAACTTGTAAGATTTGCAATATGTTTTCCAGGATCCATTGGGTACTCCCGCAAGTTCTGGCAAAATACATCTGCTTAAAATGACACCCTTTTCTGCCTCATGGTCTCAATTATTGTGTCAATATGTAGTCATAATAATTTGTCTACTGATATAGATGCTCTTGGCTTCCCCCATACTTTTAAAATCAAAAATATTTTTGTGCTTAGGTTAGCAATTGGTAGCATAGTAGATTAAGAAGACATAAAGGGGCTATTCTACTTCATTACATGATCAAGCTTCATAATATCAATACAGTTCAACTGTTGGCCAAGTCTTCTAATTAATTGGCTTGTTTGCTAATAGAAGGAATATAGCAACTTGTAATATTCCATGGTACCATATGAAGTCTAATAGCGGGGGAGTCGGAGGTTCCTCTAGGAAAATCCTTGAATTCACATTCACATTCATTAGGTGTTCTGACCTGAGTTTAACCTAACTCACTGCCACATGGGTGTTACCTTGACTGTAGTATGTAGAAGGGCCACCCAACTTCCTTGGGATGAGTGAGGTCTTCGGGAAGGTTTTGTTTTGACCTGTTGCCTCCTTTGCTTCTTTTTTTCTTCTCACTACCTCCCCACAGCCCCCCACCCCACCCAAATACATGGTGTGGCCAATTCAGCTTGGTTGTAAATCAATTTTCTGTTTATATATTTTGCAAAATGTTCTTGTGCATGGTTAAAGCTGAAAATTGGCACTTAGGAACAGCAGGAGACACATTTGCTGCTTTGAATTTGAGTTTTCATTTTATCAAGTAACACACGTTCCCTCTCGCCTCCAAGACGGCTTGGAGGGTGTTCCCTAGAGTCTGCATTTATTACAAAAATATAGAGCCATGGACCCGACATTAAGTCCATTAACTTTCCTGTATAAGAGATGTTCAAAAGAGAAACGACAATTATATTTATATATAGAAATGCAAATTTGGGGGATAAATCTTTCCTAATATATAATTGTTTCTTTAGATGACCTTTCTGTAGGGATTTAACTATTAATTTGGATCTGAGCCCACTCTGTATTTCCCATTTACTCACGTGGTTTGTTTCTAAACAGTTTGTTTATGGAGGCTATATATCTTGTTTTAAAATAACATTGTGTTGTTATCACTGCTCATGGCAATCTCCAGGCTAATTTAATAATTGGCATAGTACAGTTTCTCTCATTGAATTGCGTGAGCTGTAGACATTGACAAGAAATTCTAAGTTACCTATTGTCCCAAAGCTCTACTCCTACTCTCTGAGCAGGAAGCTGAAGTTTACATAGGGATCTCTTGGTAAACAAGAGTTTTCAGAAACACACACTGAGGCTAATAGAGACTGTTAAGAGCTTGGATAATGTAATAATGTCACCCATAGCTCTTGGTGTACAAACTGCCGATTTATGCAAGTAATTAATAGTGTCTTGCCAAAGGAGTCGGTAGGCTTTTCAAAAGGAATCTTTCTTTGTGTCTTTTGATATCTAAAGAGCTGTAATTATAGTGGCAGAGCTTTGAATTCTTTTTTCCCCACCGTCCTCTTATACACATTAATTTATGGACCAATCTGTATTACAGACAAGCTAATGAAAGAACCACACACTCCTTTATAATTTTTTTTTTACAGTTTCACTTGTGTGGATGAATGTAAAGTAGTTAATGCTATAAATAAGTATAATGATGTATCTCTTTTCTCAATTGCCAGTTGTTGATGCTGTAGTCTTACACAATAGAAGAAAAGAATTGAATTTAAATCTCTACCCATCTCGTTTTCTTCTGCTCTCTTGTGCACCAGTTAAGAAATTCAAACGTTACTGCCATTATGAGGCGTTTAAAAAAAACCAAGCTACTTTTTCCTCCTCTTCCCTTTATTTTTAGAGTTATGGAAGACTCAGGGGAAAAAATTACCTAACTTCTGCAGCCAAATAGTTGTTGTTGCACTCAGCTTAGGCTTTGACAATGTCTGGGTTTAGCACATTGATTTTATTAGCTGTGTGGAGTCAGCCTATGACATGACAGCTTTACTTACAATGGAGGAGAACACTGTTGGTCCTGCTCCAAACCCATGGTCAAATATGATTCAAATCATTGGGATCTAGATGGTTTTAATTCGCAGATTTTCAGAAGTAAGTCATCAGGCTTTTCTTCCTACTTGACTTCATCTGGAAGCTCTGCTGAAACTTGTTCAGCATCATAGCAATCTGCGAACCTCCAATGACAGGTGGGTGGCGAATTCACATAGGTACATTGGCTGGGTGTCAAACTGCATCTCCTATATGGAAGCTGAGAATTCCACTGAACCACCAATATCCCCTGATCATTGTAGTCCCTAAGTCAGACAGTATTGGCTGTCACCTTGGGATGGGTTGTAAAGAAGCCTCCAGTGATTAGAGAATTTAACCTCCCAATTTTTAGTGTACCATGCCATGTGTGATTCACTAACAGGGAACCATCATCTATTCATGCCATGGTTCAACTTTGTATGAGAGTACTTTGACCAGGAAACATGGATACGCTCCTTGAAATTTTAAAATGTTTGAAATGGTTTTTATTTTCTTGTATTCAGATGACTCTTTTAAAAAATGTGGCTTAACCAAAGGCATAAAACTTTAAAAAACATTTTCTGTAGACAGCCTGCTGAGTACAAGTCTAAAATCTGGACTCACAGCATTCAAACAACTGAAGATCAACACAAAGGCCACCATTGTATTCAATTTGCACAAGTTCTTTCCCTGTGCAGCCATTCATGTGATTTGAAGTAAATGAAATATTTTTTTCTGAGCAAATATACATTGTGCAGCACTCAGGGCTTGTGACAGTCCACAAAACCAAAGTCATGAATGCTGTTTTCTCTTTATGTATTAAGTATCTCCTTCATGAACTTAGACCTTGAAGAGATCCATGTTGTCATCTAATGCAAAAATCCTTTATTTCAGAGACGATAAAGCTGTCAACCAGAAAGAGGCCCTGGTTCCCGCAAGTAGCTGGTGGAAGAGCCAGGGCTTAAGCCTCTGTGGTTTGTGGAGAGCATTTTCTTCTTTGGTCTCATTCATTCTAATGAAACGTGTCTGTTCATTCTGGGTCAGAGATGGAACAATCATTTTGCTAATTTCTTGACCCGTATCAACTGTAATTTCCCCAAGAGCAGAGGCCTTATGGGTTAAACATACTTTTCATGGTACCTGGGAAAATTTATTAAAATATTACAAAAGTAGAAAATGTGCAGCATATTCCAGAAGGAACATGACGTAGTTTGAAAAACCAACTTCGGGCATACTAATCTTGATACTGCAAGTGTTTTGGGAAAGCATCTTGTTGCACTTTTCAATTCTGGAAAGGATTCATTAAATTTGATGACACTGAGAATATTTTTGGAGAAAAAAATAGAACCTACACAATATATACAATTTAGTAAACATTTAGTTTAGGCATAAATTTATAGGCAAAAATAATTATCCATAAGTTATCGCGAGTAGTCTAACATTAGGTCAGTCAGGGTTGGTTGAACCAAGACCACATGTTTCATTGATTTTGTGGCAGTAATGTCATTATGGGAGTGTTGGGGAGTGGGAGTACAGAGCAAACCCATCAACACTCTCATAGGGGGTTTCAGTGATGCCAAAATAACTCCAGGGTCCATTGTGGTGGTGAGAGGTGGACTAATGCTGCAGGAGGGGAGCCACCAATTGGTGTTATTAGGCTTGGTGTTACCTGTAACCCAGTGTGAAAACATGCACCCCTCCCCCTATCGCCACCCCCACCACCATAGTACCTGTCATGGGCAGAGTATAACTGTCCCTGTGGGCTTCTGTGAGAACAGAAGGCCTCACCTTTGTCCTGTGGAGTAGTTGATGCCTTTGAATTTCTGACCTGGAAATTCACAGCATAACACATAACACATAACCCACTATGCCACACAGGCTCCTCCCCTCCCTCCCCACCAACCACAATAATGTCCCCTGCTCCCTCTAGCCTGTGACCTCATGTCTTGAAGGAAAATTAAGCAGGTGCCTGTGATCCATTGTTCTCCATTATGGGGAGGTAAAGTATAGTCCCCAAAGAGAGACGACAGGAGACCTGGATAACTACTGCAAATAGGATAACTATTAACATAAGGGTTGGCATGTTCTAGCAGGAGAATCTATGTGGAACACTTTAACAAAACACAACCACTTTAGGATACTTAAGGTAAACAAGTCTAGTTTTTACGAAGCATAGCTTCTTGGAAAATGACACTCATATTGCTTAGGGGTACAAAACAGAAATGTTTCATAGCTTGACATGCTCCTTTGAGAAGAAACTGTACTTCCTCTAGGATAGAACTCATCTATTTTTCTGAGCCAGGGGTTGCAACTGATGCAAAGAGGAAGGAGCTAGACAACCTTTGGGATTTGAGACCTCTCCTTGTTGTGCCAGAGGAGCACTGGTGCTGCTGTGAGTCAGGTCTTGGGCTCCCAACTGGAACTGCAAGGTCAGTGGTTTACATCCGTTGGCTGCTTGGGGGGAGAAAGATGAGGCTTTTTTACCTATAAAGATTTACAGTTTCAGAAGCTCTGTCTAGAATCGCATGCATGAGAACCGCCTCCATGCCCGTGGGTTGGGTTTGGCTGGATTTTAGGTGTTGTGCCTTTGCTTCTGAATTACTTACACTGCTGACTTCTAGTAAAGATTGGTATTAGTTAAAATTTAGTTATCTTTGAGTTTCAAGCCATTTGGGGACAAACCTAGCCACTCTGTCTCCATACACAGCCTTGTATGAAGGCTTCCCCTTTGAAAAGGACACAGGGATTGCTCAGAATACTTTATATCCCCATAATTTTACTATAGGATATGTCATATTCTGATCTATTTTAGGGCAAAGGAGCCTTGGTGGTGTAATTAATTACACATTTGGGTTGATGTCCACAAGGTCACCAGTTTGATCCCAGCAGCTGCTCCTAAGGAGAAATGTGAGACTTACTACTTCCATAAAGATTAATAGCTTGGGAACCTTAGGAAGCAATAGTTCTCTTCTTTCCTACAGGGTCACTCTGGGTTGGAATTGACTTGATACCAGCGGGTTTGGTTTGAATTTTGGATCCTGGGGCCAGAGCAATCATGGTACAGTGATGTTTCATATCAGTGTGCTCAGAGAATGCCCAGAGACCTGCTATGGGCAAGTCTCCTGAGTCTCAGTAACTATTTAACCTCCATCTGTACTTCTGTACTTGGAAGGAGAAAATTTCTTTCCCAACACTGCAACCTAGCAGAATCCTGTATTTTTGTGGTTCTGCCTGACCTACTTCACTAATGCTTCATGGTGGATTAAACAAGGTTGGCCCACAAGTCTAGGCATGGTGGGGCAAGCTTAATTAACTTTTCATGAGGAAGGTATTCAGAGGAAAAAGATGTATTAACTAAAATAAGTATATTTGAGAGATTTTTCTTACAGGCAAGGATGAGATAGATTGGATATGGTGTGTTAGAGAAAGAGGAGTTAAAGACAATTCCAAGATCTTTATCTTGGATCTGGAAAGATGGAACAATGAACTGGGAATGACTCTGGACAAAGGATGCTTAGTTCTATGTATGTGTATTCAAGACACCTATTAGACATTCAAAGAGAGATATCAAATTGGCACTTGAATATGTGAGCCTTAAATTTAGGGAATAGACTGAAGATATACATTTAGGATTGGCAGTGAGTAGATAAAATTCTCAAAAGGGTAAGCGTGGGTCTCCTAGCTGGAAGAGCCAGAGTTCAAACTCACTGAGAGGTGTGTCAGAAGACAGACCTGGCAATCTGCCTCCAGAAGGTCACAAAACCCTGTGAAACAATTCTATCTGCACACACGAACTCTCCATGATTCAGAATCAACTCAAAGACACCTAACGACAACACTAACAATGAGTAAAGCCAGGAGCTTGCATGGGAGTAACACAAGAGAAGCCGCCCAGGAAAGAGTGTGGGAAACTTTAATGTTGAGTGACAATTGGAAGAACCAGTATAAGGCGCAAGAAGCAGTGGTTCTCAACCTGTGGGTCGTGACCCCTTTGGTGGTCGAATGACCCTTTCAGAGGGGTCACCTAATTTATAACAGTAGCAAAATTACAGTTATGAAGTAGCAACCAAAATAATTTTATGGTTGGGGGGGTCACCACAACATGAGGAACTGTATTAAGGGTCACGACATTAGGAAGGTTGAGAACCACTGCGCTACAGAGAAGCAGTCAATGGGCAGGAATAAAACCACTTGACTATGGTGTCTGGGAAGCCAGGTGAAGGCAAAGTTTCAAGGAGAGTGATCAATTATGCCAAAGCGGACGATGGATAAGTAATAGGATTTATTGAGTTTTTATTTGGATTAATTAGCAATTATCCAAAATTTGCTCTTTACATATTTAAAATATCTTAGGCATTAATTAAAATCAAGCATGTTCCCACTGACGAGAATAGGGTATTATTTTGTTATGATTTCAAGCTGGTGGAGTGGAAATATCAGTGGGAACTCACATTAGTTTGGATCTTTTACATGATGGACCATTAGCTTGTTATATTTAGGTTCAACAGTAATTATGTTGTAGATAGTGTTTATTTGAGTTAGGTAAAAAAATCAGTATTTAAAATTAAGAAGTCAATTATGAGCATACACTTTGAAATTTTATATAAATTACAGGCAATTTAATCCCATAGGAGTGCTAGATAGAGAAGATGCTTGCTATTTATGCAGCAATGTGCCTCTGATTCTCTGATTATTTTTTGCCCCTTATGTATTCTGAAAAATAATTATTCATTTGCAAGTGTGTGGAATTCATAAAGCAAACGGGACCTTGAAGAAGTTTCTAGGACCTCACACGGTCCAAAGTTTCTAAGAATAATGCTTTTATGCCAATGTTGTATATAAAACTAATTTGGACAAGGATGGGGAGTTAGTAGCCCTTAAAATAAACTGGATTAACCCAGTTATTTCTCTTAGGTAAAAGGCAGTTGAGCTTTTTAGAGCCTATAGGTCTGGTGCAAAAGTTAGATTATAAAACTCTAACTCAAAATCATTCATTTCATAGAGTAATAGAATTGAATGTGTTTTAGGCTTAAAAGTGAGGGAAATGAATATTTGATTAAGAGCCATGAAAATCAGCACTCTTTCATATAGCTTAAATAGGCTGCTATCCTTGGTTCAATGTAGGCATTCACTCAGTTCCATTTCTTTACATTTAGTAGTAATGAAAAGATAGACACTTTTTCCTACCAAGTTAATCATTTTTAAGAGCTTATAATTAAAAAAAATAAATTGCATACCTACCAATTTTCACCGTCAATTTCAAGGAGAATACTAATAGCCCATATCCTTCCATACCTGCTCTAATATTTAATAGAGAAGGCTTGAGAACGCATTAAGCTAGAGAGACCTTTTAACTTCTGTATTCTTTTCTTATGTTTCAGATTGATTCTAAAACTGTGCAGAATCTGAGAATTTTAGATCAGAAAGTTACTCCTTTCCTATTATCCTTCGGCATTAATATATTTTAAACAGCAATTTATTTGGGAATATTGTAGAAAGTTTGCCTCCTTAAAGGAATTTTCTTCACAATTGAAACTAATGGCGTATGAGTTTTGTCAAACATGAAAGCTAATTATGTGGTTAAAGTCGAGTCAAAGTAAATTTGAAGTCTTCTGTGTTAGAATAAGATAGGAACTTTACAGGTGTATACTTGAGACAAAAATTAGCCAAATTGAATTAGGCAATTGAATTTCTAATCACTTTTCTAAAGTGATTAGAAAAGGCTTGGTGCATAATGCCAGCATTTGAGATTCCAGAAAAGAATCTCACAGATGTATTTCTTCACATAAAGTTTGTATCCGCTTGGCTGGGGCAGGATTCTCAGTGGTTTGGCAGTTAAGACCTAGTAACCCCCAAAATACCTGGCACCGTGTATTCAACTTCTTACTGAGATCTGCTCAGTAGCCGCTAATCTGTTGTAAAAAGATGAGGGTGGAATGCAACTCCCTTAGTCTAGTCACGGTCCTGATGTAGGTGAACAGAAGCTTCCTTTGGGGTGTGACCTATTTACTACGTAAGTAGATGCTATAGAAAGCGTGCTTGCTTCTTGCTGGTTCTAGATCCTGCATCTGGCTAATAAACCTCTGGTCTTTTGGACTTGAGGCACTGGCCTGCTATATTTACTGCCAATCCTGGGAGCCATCAGCAGCCTGCCATTTGAACCTGACTTGCTAGCCTCAGATTCATTTGCCTTTGCATCCACCAGCCTGTGGTCCTCCTGGGTGTTTTTCCAGTTGGTCTTCCTGCTTCCTTGTTCACCCAACCCCTGCAGCGACATTAGTCAGCAGAAACCTCCAGTTTAAAATCTGATCCATGAATTTAAACTAGATTGGATTTGCCAGCTTCTACAATTGTGTGAGCCATTTTCTTGATATAAAATGATCTATCTGTCTGTCTGTCTTTGGTTTTGCTTTTCTGAGTGAAGTCTAATGCGTACGTCGTTTGCTCTATAATGAAAAGATGACTATGAGACAGGAGATCTGCTAAACTTGGTAGAAACAGTCATTTCACTGTATGAATTACACCACAAAAGATGAGTAGAAAACCTTTGCCAAGCATAAAGCTCTGTCATGCTGTAGCTGTTTGAACTTAAACCAGTTACTCTGAATTGACTATGGCTCATGATATCTCCATGTATGTCAGAGTAGAATTGTGCTCCAGAAACAACCATCATCATCATCATCATCATCACCACCACCACCACCACCCCACCACCACCACCACCACCATCATCATCATCATCATTTCTTCTTTCTTGTTGGTGGATTCTGTTGATAGAGTTTCTAATGTACCATTTTTTTAAAATCATTTTATTGGGGGCTCATACAACTCTGATCACAATCCATACATACAGCAATTGTGTAAAGCACATTTGTTCATTCGTTGCCCTCATCATTCTCAAAACATTTACTCTCCACTTAAGTCCCTGGCATCAGCTCCTCATTTTTCCCCCTCCCTCCCCACTCCCCACTCCTCCATGAACCCATATACAAATTATTATTATTTTGTCATGTCTTACACTGTCCAACGTCTCCCTTCACCCACTTTTCTGTTGTTCGTCTCCCAGAAAGGAGGTTACATGTAGATCCCTGTAATCGGTTCTCCCTTTCCACCCCACTCTCCCTCCATCCTCCCAGTATTGCCACTCACAGCACTGGTCCTGAAGGGATCATCTGTCCTGGATTCCCTGTGTTTCCAGTTCCTATCTGTACCAGGGTAATGTACCATTCTTGCATGAATTCTATTGGCTAAAATTTTGTAGACAATTTTTGCATCTATATTTGTGAGATTTATTCATCTATAATTTTCTTGTATATTGCCTGATACCTGGTTTAGGTATCAGGGTTGTGCTGTGTTTGTAGATTAAATTAGGGAGTGTTCCTTGCTTTTCTGTGTTCTGGAATAATTTATGTAGAATTAGAAACCACACTTCGTTGAATGTTGTGTCAGTCTGGGTCGACTAGAGAAACACATCCAGGGAGACTCATGTGTGTATAAGAAAAAGCTTTATATACAAAAGCAATTTTACATTAAGAAAACATCCCAGCCAAGTCCAGATCAAGTCCATAAGTCCGATATTAGCCCATATGCCTACTACCAATCTATAAAGTCCTCCTCAGACTCATGAAACACATGCAGTGATGCTGAATGCAGGAACATCACAGGCCAGTGGGTGGGAAGTCTTGTGGATCCAGTGGCATTGTAAGCATCTCAGCACTGGCAGGGGTCTTCACATGGCTTCTCCAATTGTGAGGCCCTGGCTGCCATCAGCCTATTTCCTTGTCAACTGCAATGTCTCCAGTGAGCTGAGAGAGAGTGTCTCCTGCCTCCAAGCAGTTCCCAGAATCCTCAGGAGAAGGCCATGTGCATACCAAGGCCTCATAGGCTATGACCTGATTGACAGGCTAGACTCCATCCCCTCACTCTTAATCCTGACAGATTGACAAGTGATTATATAACTACCACACATGTACAGAATGTAAAATTCTGCAGTGAAACTGTATGAGCCATGTGGAGTTTTGCTGTTGTTGTTATTGTACAGGCTTTTCTTTTTAAATTCCCTATTTAATTTTTTCCTTTGTTATGGGTCTGTTCAAATAGGTCTGTTGAAGTAGTGTGTTTCTAGAAATTTGTTCACTTTTCCCCTAGGTTTTAAATTTGATGGAATACAAACTTTCAGAATATTATTAAGATTCACTGATCTTATTCGGCTCTGTTGTAATGTCATCCACCTCTTTTCTTATTTTGCCAATGCCCTTTGGGTTTTTTTCTCAGAAAATTAATTGCATCTTGTTTATTCTTCCTATGGTTTTTCTGTCCCACTTATTTATGTTCTACTCTTTATTATTTTTTTCTGAAAACTGTTGATTTCTTTGGTTGTTTTCTGTTTTTAGGGCTAATATATTGATTTTGGCTCCTTCTTTTTCAATGTATGCATTCATTTTTATACATTTAGCTGAGATAATTGGTTTTATATGTACATATTTTTTTCACATGTGTGCTTTTATTCTCACTTGATGATAATATTTTTAAAAAATTTAAGTGTGAATTACGTGGGGGATTACTTTTGAGATCATCAATTTTGTAATCAACAATCTACAGAACTCATCAAGCATTTCATACAATTTAGTAATTCAATCCTATGATGAAGAGTTGTAGAATCACCACCACAATCAATTTTAGAACATTTTTTCTTCCATGTACTCATTGTTATTAACTCCCCATTTCTTCCAACTCTATACGTCATACCCACAAGAAACCTTTAATCTAACTACTGTCTCTGTAGATTTTCCTGTCCTGGTATCCATGTACAAAAAAACCCATACAAACAACAGCAACAAAACTAAAACCAATAGCAAAAATATATAGCAATATATATACCATATATAATAACAATAACGGAAAAATCTTAAAAAGAATGGAGAAAATATTAAAAACTAGAACAAATTTGCAGTCAGTCAAAAGTTAAGGTGTTTTCTCTTATCTTTGGCTTCTCTTCTTCTTGTGGATTAGTATCTTCTGATTCACCAAATTTAAGAACTGTCTACTATTAGCCTACTGTTCTATTTTCCCTCCTACACAGTTTATTCCCCCCCCCCCAGGGCTACTCCCTTGATATGTAAATCTTTGTCTTATTATTTTCTTCTTTATACAGTATTTATGATCTTTCGAGGTAGCGCCATATTGCTTTCCATAACGGTTGCACATTTCTACAGTGCCATCAGAAGTGTATTCTAATCTCTCTCTTCCCTCGCCATCATTTGCTATCTTTTCTTTTTGTGAACTTTGCTGTCTTTGTCAGTGTTGTCTTAAATTGCTTCTCTCAGATGGCTAGTGATCATGAGCAAATCTTTATATTTTTATTGGCCATAGGTATGTTGTCTTTGGTGAATTGCCTGTTCATGTCCTTCACCTATTAAAAAAATTAAATCCATCATCATTTTTTGTTGAACTGTTGGATTTTTCTATAGATTTTAGCAAACTACAGACCAATGTCCCTAATGAATATCGATGCAAAAATTCTAAAGAAAATCCTGGCTGATCAAGTGGAATTCATAACAAGACTGCAAAAATGGGGAAGGGAGACATTGGTCAGTGCAAGACATGAAAAAAAAATTATCAAGGGTTCATGAGGGAGGGAGGTTGGGGGAGGGAGGACTCAAGTAGAAAGAAAATGCTTTGAAAATGATGATGGCAATATATGTACACATGTGGTTGACACAATGCATGTATGTATGGATTGTGATAAAAGCTGTAAAAGCCTCCAATAAAATGACTTTTAAAAAAGAGTATAATGCTCAAAATAAACATTCTTTACTAGTTAAAAGAAAAAGAAAATAAAAGAATCAATTCATGCAAAAAATTGCATTTGATAAAATCCAATACCCATTCTTGATAAAAACACTCAAGAAAATGGAATAGAAAGGAAATTTCTCAGCAAAATAAAGATAATATACAAAAAAATAAGGGCTATCACCTTGTTGGGGGTGGAGGTAGGGGCAGGGGAAGCATTCTCCATGTGAATGAGGATATGGATACTCCTTATTGATACTCTTATTCAACATTGTGGGGCAATTAAAAAGAAATCAAAGGAATCCCAATTGGCAAAGAAAAAGTAAAACTCTTCTATTTGCAGATGATATGATTTTTTAATATGTAGAACCCCCCAAGACAACAAAAAAAACTGTAACAATCGAAAAATTCAGAATATTGCAGGACACATGATTAACATATAAAAATCAATTGTGTGTCGATATACTAAGGAAGAGAGTTTTGAAAAAGAGATCAAGAAAGCAATGCATTTATAATAACCACTGTGTTAGCCCAGGAAGGGTTGGAATCATCTCAGTGGCAATGAATTAGTTTGGTTTTGAGAGTTGTGATCAGAGTAGAGGTTTAGTATTATTTTGATGTGTTTTTTTTTTAATGTATTGAGGCTTGCTTTGTGGCCTGAAATATAGACTATCCTGGAGAATGATCCACGAATGCTGGAGGAGAATGTGTACTGTGTAGTGGTGGTTGAGTGGAGTGTTTTGTTAATGTCTCTAGGGTGAAGTTGGTTGATTGTGTCATTTAGTATTTCAGTATCTTTGTTGAGTTTCTTTACAGCAGTCTACCACAGGTGAAATAAGCACAAATTAGTCCATTCTTACCTTGCTTACTAGATATTCTATCTCTGACAGAAATTTAAAATTTGAAATGATGTTTTGATTCTGTAGGGAGGTGCTTTGGGGTTTGGAGAGAAATGGATTCTAGTCATCTCTAGATGCTGAAACTTTGATGTGATAAAAAACATGAAATTGTCCACCATGGATTAGTAAGTACACAAAGAGAAATACAATTAATAATAATAATTGTAATCCTGTGCTTCTCTTTCTTACTGGGCCACCTGACACTGACTAGTGAGCAAGCACAGCTCCTGGCCTCTTCCACCAGACACCCCCCTCAGCCACAGTTTTCAAAAGGGAACAACAGGGGAAGCATCCTCCACTCCCCCACAGAGTTGGGAACTTGAGTTCTGTTCATGGGCTTTCTGAAGGTCTCTGACCTCTCTAGCCTTCCTCAGTTCCTTGGCACCAGGTATGTGTGGCTTCCTCATTCTTGCTCACATCCAGTGATTGCTGTAACCCTCTGCTCCCAGAGGGCACCTGAACCTGAATTCAGAGAGCAGTGACTGAACCCTCCTATGGGTGTTTTTGGCGGGTAATGATGATGACTGTTCTTATTCCAGGCTGGCAGCGTATTTGGCATGTGAATCGATGGGGGCAAATCTCTTATCCACTCTTGATCTAGGCACCAGTATTGAGATGGTAATACTTTGAGGCCTAACTGGAGATGGTCTTATTGGAAGGGGGCTTTGTGTGGTAGCAGGTGAAAGGGAAAATCCAGTAGTTGATGAGTCACACATGGGAAAACTGAGTCCTGGGGTGAGTCCCAGGGCCCTGTGAAGTTCCATATCACCCAACAAGCATGCCAAGCCCAAGGGGAGGAGGTGTTCATTAAAAAAGGAAGACGTCAAGAGAGAGATTGTGGAAGATAGCAAAAAGTTATCTATTTTAGTATATTTAAAACCAAACTCACTGCCATGAACTTGGCTGGGACTGACGGCGATCCTTCCTGATCTGTAGTGATCCACAGGACGGAGCAGAATAGCTCCTGAGGGTTTGAAGTCTCACCGGAGCAGAAAACCTCATCTTTCTCCTGCCGAGGCTGGTTCAGCAACCTCTTGCAGTTAGCAGCCCAACACAGAATGCCACCAGGGCTCCTTAGTCTATTTAGTGGCCCCTAAATAGACTATGTCTTGTGACCAAGCACCTCAATTTTTCATTTTACCTCCTTGAGCCCTGGTGGCATCATAGTTACACGTTGGGCTGCTCTGAGGGGAGAAGACAGACTTTCTACTCCAAACAGTGTGTGAAACTCAAAGGGGACAGTTTTATCCTGTCCTATGAGTCAGCAGAGACTTGAAGGCAGTGAGAACCTTTCTAAATTATTGGTTACCAACCTCAGTTGGTTTCTCCTCTATTTCTCTAGCTAGCTATCTCTCTGTGGCTCACAGCAGCTAAACATTGATGGCTCTTTGAAAATCTAGGCTCCTTTTGCCTCTAATTTCATTTCAGAAAATGACAATCTCTTAGAAGTTAGTACATGAAAAGCCCTCAGGTCCTTACATCTGCTTTGCCTTTTCCTTCTCTACCTCTTGTTACTTGGGAGGGGCGTCTTTCTCCTCAACTAATGGGTCTTCCAAAAGCCCTCCTGGCATAATGGCTGTCTATTTATCTGCTAGACATAAAGTTCATACCAGTAACTCTGCAGTAGCAAGATGTAAAGATTTAAAGTCTTGGAAATCCAAAGGGCAGTACTACTCTATCCAATAGGAGCACTCCGAGTCAGGGTCAACTTGATGGCCCTGGGATTAAGGTGTTTGTCTCACTATTTGTAGCCTGTGCTCCATCCCTGCCAGCGTTCCCAGGACTGAGCTTCACTATCCTCCTGCTCTCCAGAAGCAGTACACAGGGAACAGAGGAGCACGTTTCCTGGGATAGGATCTTTTGCATGTAACCTTGGACAAACATCTTAACTTACTCTTGCCTCAGTTCCCCTGAGGTAAATTAGTATATATTTCAGAGCACTATTGTCAACATTAATTGAGTTAACATTGGTCAGATGATTAGATAAAGGATGGCAGAAAATGTTGCTGTTAGTTGCCTTTGAGCACCAATTCTTGGCAACCTTATTACAACAGAAGAGAATGTTGTCTGGCCTTCTGGTCATTATGACCATTGAAGGATTCCCTTGCTTTGTTAGATTTCTCTCTATCCATCATCATGTTCTCTGCTAGTAATTGGTCTTCCCTGACACTGTGGCCAGAGTAAGAGATTTACTTTCCCTCTCCTCTGTTCTCAGGAACACTCGGGTGGTGCTTCTTCTAAAACTGATATTTTGCTCAATCTTGTAGAGTCCGTGGTATCTTCAACATTATATTCCAGAACTGCAGTTTGATTCATCAATTCTTTTGTCTTCTTTTTCATTATTTGACTCTGGTATGCCCATGAGGCAATTGACAAGACCATGCCTTGGGCCAGGCACTCCTCAGTCAACAAATGGGCTTTAAAAACCGATGCTAGTATTTTTAAAACTTTAAAAGAAGTGAAAAAAATTTTTTTTGAGAAAGATTTTCCAGTTTCATATATATGTATATATTTGTACAACTGCTGCTTCTGTGGCTGGTTTAATAAGTGCTATATAAATAGTTGTTAAATAAAATTAAAGACAGACAAACACCTTGTCTTCAATCATCAAACTTGTCCCTTCTTGGCTTCTTTTTAACAAACCAAGGTCTCTCTATTTTGACAAATATTTTTCTTTGTCCCTCAAGCATCTTCCAGCTACATTGCATTTTTAGCTTCCTCTCTAGCTAAATTTCTATGGTGTTATCTGCACACATGCTTTCTACTTCCTCGCTGCCCACTCCTCAATTCATAACATATGGTGTTTCTGGACAGAGATCTATAGGAGTATGAGCATTACTGCTCTACGTCAGTAGTAGTTTTTAATCTTTACTCTGTTTGTTTAGATATCTTCCTTGGCCTGCTAAGTCCCTTGACACAGAAATGCCATTATTATTTTTTTCTTAGTGAATTATCCAAAGATTGGCATCCACTTTCCGAGGAGGGATTGGAAGGCAGAGAAGGAAAAATATGCTAGACAGAGAGAAAAATTTCAAGCAATAATGGAGGATCCTGTATCACAAGCCATGAGTTAAGTGTATGCATGTGTGTGCTTAAATGTTGCCAGGCTTTAGTTTTCTAGGAGTGTAAAGTCAGAGTGGAGTGAACAGAGGAGAGATAAAAACAAGCAAAGGAGCCCGAGGTAGTTAGTTTATTGTGCCAACCTGGCTAATAAACACATGTGGGGTTAATTGAAGGGCGGAGGGATAAATGGCTGTGAGCATCGCCTTTCTAGTTCTCGGGTCTCTTGCTTCGTGATGGTCGGACAGGGTGCAGCTGCCTTAGCCAGTTCCCTGCTTCAGCTGGCAAGGCTCACTTCCTTCAAGACATCCCTGAGGAGAAGTTGCATGGACCTACCCTGATGCAGCCCTGGGTGCTGGAGCAGCCGTGTAGAGACCCCTGCCAGTGCTGATGCTTACACATTCACTGATTTGGTTTTTCTCCTGCAGTCGGCATCATAGTGTGCGTTTTGTGAGATGGAGGAGAACTTTGTGGATTGGTGTTGGACATATGTGTTAATGGGTTAATGTTGAACTTGTGGGCTTGGGCAGCACTGGTTTGGGATGCTTTCTTGATGCACAATTAACCTTTATATAAAACTCTCTCCTATACATGAGTTCCTGTGGATTTGTTTCTATAATGTGCCCAGACTAACACAGAGCCCTAGTGATGTTGTTGGCTAAGTATTGAGCTGCTGACTGCAAAGCCACCAACTCAAACACAGCAGCCACTCTGTGGGACAAAGATAAGGCTGTGGGATCCCACAAAGATTTACAGTCTTGGAAACACGATATAAGGTCACTGTGAGTTGGAATCAACTCTGTAGGAATGGATGTAGACACGCGAAGTTCTTCCATTCCATTTAAGCAGTTTATACTTATCTTGAGGAGACAGAAAACCCATGAAGTTTTGTTGTAGCTATTATTGTTGTTTTGTTTTTAAGAAGAATTAAATAAAGGGATGATTGATATGAGTTGAACAATTGGATTGTATGATATGTTAGTTATAGCTCAATGTAAATTTCTATTTATAAAGGGGGAAAAATTGGCAATACGTCTTGGTGGTGGTTGTACAACATGATATGAGGTAGCCAGACATAGTTAAATGTCTACCTACCTTATGATAGTTACCTACAGTTTGAATTTTATCTAAACAGACTTCCATTCAGAAAATTTACATTCCTAGGCTCCCTAGACACTAGGATACAGGCATTATGAACCAGGTCATACCACTCAGATGCCATAATTGGGAACTGGAATGGAGCAGCATGAGAAATGAATTTACCAGAGGGAATCTGGCCATGCGTCCAGTGTCAGGATGGCGATATCTGTCCTTTGAGAGCAGCAATGGCAGGGTTCCTGGTCCTCAGACATCACCACAGCTGGAAGGCGGTTGTGACACTGAAGCTGGAAGGGGGCAGCACCTGTGGTATGGATAGGTGCTGTCCTTGAGTGCACTGAGCTTCAGAGTTGGGTTTCTGACTGTTCTGGAGATTCTGCCAGTGTTCCAGAATGTGGGGATTCTGTTATTTGCAGCTAAGACCATTGACCAAGCAAGGCGATATCAAAGAATATATTGCCATGGTTGTAAAGAGTGGATTCGGGCTTGTCCTGGGGAAGCATAGAGTTGGATACAGACCAGAGATCTGCAACATGCCGGGAAACTCTCTCGTTGATTAGATGCAAAGGAAAATGTTTGGAGACTGAGTCAGAAGAAAGAATGTTTAGGAGGATGGAAAGTTAAAGATTTCATGTCAGATAATGTCAGGATTGGATAAAGCCGAATGAGGCCATTTGTTAATTGGTGCTGGCATAGAACTAGATTTAGGCTGAAGGGCCATCAAATCATCAACTTATGATAATTAGCAGCCTCAAAGTGGGAATGGAGGAAATAAATGACGGGCTGGCCTGTATTTTGGGAAGGCAGATCCACAGGAGGCTCGGAGTCTAAAGGGAATGAGAAAGCCCTGAGTGGCACCAGGAGGTTCTTCCTGTCCTCAAATCTGCACCTGTATCCTCAGATGCCCAGTAACCACCTGATGAAAGAATCCACCAACCGTATTTAAGAAAATAAGAGGGCTAAACAGAGAGAAAGCTAGAAAGGAGAAATGCAGAACTTAAGATCTTACATTGAACACGACACAGTTTGCTTTTCCTCATTTGCATACTAAATGTGAGATTGCAGATGGCTTCATGTTATTGCAGCTGCTAACTTGACTTACTTTGGTAAGTTGGTTTGCAGTATGTGGTTGTAGAATCATATTTCTCTCTTTCTCTTGCCACAGAAAATGACCTTGACGTATTAAAATATACTTCCGGCTTGTTTCATAACACAATAGCCAAAGCAGGGCTAATTCAAGGGATGCGTTAATATATATTTTGAGGTGTGCCATATCAGTTCGTAGTGGCCAGAGAGGCATGACTTACCCGTATAAGTTCTCTGTGATCCCTCTACTGGCCAGTAATGTGCTGCTTTTTGTCCAGCCCCCCACCAGCCACCCTCACCCCCACTTCTTTGTCTTTCTTTTTAGTTCTTCTCCCTCTCTCTGCTTTTCTTTGTTTTTTCCTCCAACTTCTTCTCTTGCTCCCCTCCTCCCCCTCCGACTATCTTTTGACCCCCTCTGGTCTGCATTGGTCAGACCTGCACTGGTCAGAGCAGGCACTGCACTGCTGCCCGGCCTCCTCTGGTAGTCAGCACTGTACCTAGTCCTATGCTGCTTTTATTTATTTTTTAGTCTTTTCCTCTTTTTTCCTTTATTCTTAGTTGTTCCTTCTTTCCCTCTTGTTTTTCTTTTTTTTCCCCTCTTTTGTTTTTCTTCTCCTATTTTTAGCCTCCCTTTCTGACCGAATGCCTACACCCCACCCCTGCCGTCTCTCTGGTATGTCGTTTCAGCTCAGCCCCTGTGCATCTATGGATGTTGGTGTGAGTTCCCCCACTTTGCGTCCCAAATGCAGTTTTATTTGGGAGCTAACACTTGCCCAGTTTCTATCCCTTTCTTTCTTTTTAAAAAGTCATTTTATTGGAAGCTCTTACAGATATTATAACAACCCACAATTCAATTAGATCAAGCATATTGTACAATTACTGCCACCATCTTTTCAAAACATTTTCCACCCTTTTCTTTTTTGATCTTCCCTCCTTGTTATTTCTCCCCTGTCTTTCCCTCCACTTTTGTTGTTGTTATTCTGACAGAATTGGTGCCTGGCTCCCAGGCTCCACTTTGCCTTCACGACTACCACCTTCCTGCTTAGCAGCACCCTCCCCAGCCTCTACACTGTGTGGTGTGCGCACAATCAGAGTGAGGGCTATGTTTCCATCACAGCTCTGCTCGGTGGCTACTGCTTGTGCCATTACTGTGTGGCTCCTTTTGTCCTGTTTTCTATTTCTTCGTAGGTCTCCCCCTTTGTACCTCCCCTTTGATAGAAACAGAGTCTGCAATCCTATCCAGGGAGGCCAATTATACTTGCCACCCTTTCCATGGGGCAAGTGCCTCCACCCACCCCAGCACCACTGGGTCAATATCACAGGTAGCCCAAACTCTACTGGCAGCTGCCCTGCATTTTCAGAGACTCATGCCTACTCTCCCACCCACTCCCAAATCCACACTGAGACAAGTGATGTGAAGCCCCAAACTAGTGACCTAAGCAACATGCCCACACTATTGCCTAGATATAGTGAAACAAAGCATAACAAAAAACAACTTTCAATCTCTCAACCAAATGATAGGTAGGATAAGGCGATGTTAGAGTAATGAACAGTCTTTAGAGCAATGAACCATCGGACATCAAAAGGGCAGGGAGAAAGCATAGGAGGTAGGAAGGAAGAGACCAAGAGGACAAAGGGAGATTATAAACCCAGGGAGGAAGTGGGAAGAGTGTTGTTATATTGTGGGTGTTACAACTAATGGCACAAAACAATATGTGTATGGGTTATTGAATTTAAAATGAACTTGCTTTGTAGACATTCACCCAAATTAAAAAAAAAATACATATTGAAAAAACCCACAAAATGATTAACTATGGCAAGGAATTGGAGTTATAAGGCATTGGTTAGTAAGAAGTAAAGACACTTCTCAAAAATATAGTAATAGCATATAGATGGGGTGGGGGTACCTCAAAACACTGGAATTTTTTCCCCCTAAAGCTATGTATTTATTTACTTATTTTTTTACAAAATGACCTATCACCTTCAAAGTACTCTCCATAACACTTAATACATTTGTCATATCTGCAATTCCATTCTTAGAAATATGTTTCAAACTCTTCTGTTTGGATGGCTGAAAGCACCTCCTGCGTGTTTTTTCGTCATGTCTCTCTTGATTCATAGAAAAAAAAAGTAGCACGGAAGCAAGGTCAGGTGAGAAAGGTGCATGGGACAAGAGAGGCAGGCTGTTTTCTCCCAGACTGGCACACTGAGATGGCTGTGTAAGCAGGTGCATAGTCGTGGTGGCCCAACTAGTCCCCCATTAGTCACAAATCAGGCCTTTTTTGTCTCACCCGGTCACACAATCTTTTCAGATCCTCTCAATAGAAAGCATGATTAACAGGCTGACCTGGGGCTATGAACTCCAGATGTTCTATTGCCCTCACATCAAAAAACCAAAAACAAATGAGCACTGGTTTTGGGGGGTACCACCTGGTAAGAAGCCTCTACCCATAGGGCTGAGCTAGAACACTCATGCTCCACTGGACTGAGATCCAAAACTTGCTGAAGAATGTGTGCCTGTGACCCACCATATGGCAGAGAATTCATTGTGCTGTTATTCTTGCAGCTGTTGCTAGAAATATACCCTCGGCAACTTGCTGGAAATCCAGGTTCCTGGGAAATCTTTTGATCGAGGTGTGTTTTAACAGTGATCCTCTGTATACCACCTGAATGGGAGTATGCCCATAGCCGCTGCTGAGTGCTGGATGCTACTAGCTACCCTGCACCATAGGAGCCGGGCTCTAGGAAGTCTGTGGTGGTGTGGGAACCGAGCCTGGAGGAAGCTGTGGGCTCTATAGGATCTGAGTGCCGAGGAAACCACCTGTACTTTAGGAGCCGTCTGAGAAGACGAGGGGAGCAGGAAAGAAAACACTCCCTCCCTTCAGTCTCTTCTGTTCCTATTGTTTTGGAAGACTGCTCAAGTTTCTGGCACTTGAGTGTTTACACAGAAGCCAGAGCAGGGAATGAAATCTTCCTTTCTTCTTAAGCTTGCTTATGCCAGAAAAATTAGTCCCATTTTCTTCATAAATGAGAGAGTAACATGTGTGGAAAATCACTCATTAAGATTTGTAAAGACTTTTTGGTGATGAGTCTTAGGAATTGAATATGAGGTTGAATATAATGATTGAATAACAAATCGTATTGCAAGTTCAGCTTTCTGCAGACTTAAGAGATCCCACATGACTTGTTAGCTGGTAAATCATTAAGAAAAACTTCAATTATTTTTGGTAAATAAATTAGAAGGTCTTTAAATAATTTGGGCTGTGGTGGCATTGAGACTAAACGTTGGGTAGCTAACCATAAAGTCAGCAGTTCAAAACCACCAGTTTCTCCAAGGGAGAAAGATGGGCTTTCTACTTCCATGAAGAGTTATAGTCTTGGGAACTCAAAAACAAAAACAAAATCTCTAAAAAACTAGGTATGAATGATGATAACTAGCACAGGCTAGGCTACACCTAACACGAATCTTCTAAATGTTCTGGTTGATGAGGATCAAGAATTATAGCCTTCAGTATGGATTACAACTCGGTGTAAAGAAAACCCCAAACCTTACAACTGGACCAGCAGGTCACATCCTTGTAAATGACAAACCATTAAATCTGTTAAGGATGTCATCTTGCTTGGGTCCACAATGAAAGCTCAAAGAAGCAGCAGACAAGAGATCAAATGCATTGCATTGGATAAATCTGCTGCACAAGACCTCTTTAAAATGTTGAAAAGAAAAGGTGTTTCTTTGAGGACTAACAAGTGCCAGGCTCAAGCTGTATTATTTTCAATGGTCTCATTTGCCTGTAACGTTGAACCTTGAATAAGGAAGAATGAAGAAGGATTGATTCATTTGAATGATGGGGAGTAGTTCCCTGGCTCCCAAAAGAACAAACAAATCTGTTTTGGAAGAAGTACAACCCAGATCCTCCTAAGGGGTTGTGGGGGGAAGTCAAATACTTGCTGCCAGACTGCTGTCTCATCCACAGCAGGGCTGGGCCTGCTCCCTGCTGCTGG
>NW_022103896.1:77449461-77460784 GCF_000313985.2 Echinops telfairi | reverse complement strand
AATTTAGAATCAAAATAAGTACCATGAAGGAAATAAATAAGGTATATGACAGAGACCCATGGGGAAAGGGTGTTGAAGAGTCCTCAAAGGGTGGTCAGGGAAGTTTTCTCTAGGGAAGGTGACATTTAAGCTTGAATTAAATAAGACACTATCTTTGTTACAGGGGGGAAGTTGTGATTCAATGTTGCTTTATTGCCTACCATACAGGAGATCTGGGTCCTTTCCTGTTCAAAGCATCTCAGTACAGCTACCATTCACTAGCTCAGTGGTGTGTGCTTGTGTGTGCTTACGGTGCAGAACAGGTTTCAGTAGAGATTACAGACCAATAAAGACTACGAAGGAAGACATCACAATCTCTACATCTGATCATGTATGGCACAGGACTGAGTAAAGTTTTGTTCAGTTATGCGTGAGGTCAACAAGAGTCCGTGGCTGACTCAATGGCAGATAACAATAATACTTGTTAAAGGACAATGTCTGGGTACCCTGCCCATAAAAGTTTTCTTCCCTTTCTTCCCATATATTGAAGTATAACCCTTGCAAACATTCCCTTGTCTGTGGATGGCCCCTCACTTCTTCCAATGAGCCAGAATTGACTAGGTGGCAGTAAATTCTTGGAAGAAGTGAACGTCTGATTAATGTGCCACACACCACATTAGGTAGACTGCTGCTCCTTCCTTATTTAGGTGAAACCTATGGAAAGTAATGAAGACTTCAGCACTTAACCATTGGCTTATGGATTTTTATTAATTTGTACAAGAACATTATTATTGGATTATTGAGAAAATCTAGTTGTTTGCAGTACTGTACCTTTCGTAGGGAGTTGGGGTGGCATAGTAGGTTCTGCAATGAGCTGCTAATTACAAGCTTGGCAGTTTCAATCCACCAACTGCGCTGCAGGAGAAACACAAGGCTTTCTATTCCCATAAAGATTTACAGACTCGTCAACTCAGTCCTATAGGATCGTTACGATTAGGAATAGAATTGATGACAGGGAGTTTTTGCTTGTTCCTTTCATGCCTTTAGCAATTTGTTAGATTGCAAACACACCCCTCACCTTAGTTCTGCTGTTCACAATGGTTTAGAAGGCTACTGAGTTCTGGAAGTTCATTGAGGGTTAATGGTATCTTTGCCTGTGATTTTCATTTCTAAATAATAGCTGATTTCTTTGGCAAAGCCATCATTTCTAGTTTAATGAATGGTACTTCAGTAATTGAACTAGATTTTTGAAAGCTATGGCAGCTAAGGAAATCGTAATAGAGGACTGAAATAAAGTAAGTGGGGAAATGGACATAGGACCTCTTTTTGCTCATCTGGTTGATAATATTGTTGATAATATGAATAATGAAATACAAGAAATGTACATAACTGTCTTTTCAAAATCATCATGGAAAATGTCCTTGGAAATGCCATGGAAAACAGCAGTTGTAGTAGTGCAGCGTATTCCAGTTCAGTAAGAAAATTGGTGACATTGGCTTGTACTTGGCAGTTGCTGCCCAATATTTTGAAAACAGAATAGTCAGTTAAACATGTGTGCCACTTAATGCAAAAAGTGGAAGCATACTTTTATGTAACCTTTCCCCTGTTTTCCTCTCCTGATTGCTATGGAAAGATTAAAAAAAAAATCCCTTGTAATAGATGACTAAGATAGTGTGGTAGGCAATGATGTCTGAAGTGGGCCCAAAGTTCTCTACCTCACAGTATGTGCATTTTTGTATAGTTCTGTCCTACGGATCGTGGGCTGTGCTGAGTGACTCACATCTGGTAAATATAGATGAGCTGGTGGCACGGTGATTAAATGCTTAGCTGCGAACCCAGTGTCAGCAGTTCAAACCCACCATCTGTTCCCAGGGAGAGAGAGGAGGTTGTCTGTTTCCATCAACTTTACAACCTTGGGAATACTTCAGACCGTTCTACTCCTATAGGGTTGCTATGAATCTGAATCAACTCAGTCCAACAAACAAGACAGGACTGAAATAATGGAACGTTGATCCTGACAGTAGGTTATAAAAGATTATTCCTTCATCTTGCGTGCCCTCTCGTTGCCACGTTCTAAGGCAGCTCTATGGAAAGATCTACATGGTGAAGGATCCGGGCTTGATAACGATCACTTAACTGAACTGGGAAGCAGACCTGTTTGATTAGCCTCGTGCTGCCATAAGAAACAACACCACAAAGTGGGTGGCTTTAAATAAGAGACACTTATAGGTTGGGGATTAGCAGTTCAAATCAGGGCATTGGTTTTAGGAGAGGGTTCTTTCTTGTCAGTCGCCCTGAGCCTTCCTCAGCTTTCCTTGCCTTCTAAACAACCCTCACTGTCTGCATGTGTGCTTTTGTGTGTGTTGGTCCACTCTGCTCTTCTTCTAAGGTATAACTCAGAAGAAATTTGTTGGAATACTCACCATAGTCCAGTTAAGACCCCAGCCCTTGCTGCTAGATTGACTATCACTTTATGCAGACCTTGCGAGGCTCTCAGCTAAGTACACTCAGATTTCTGACGCATGGAAACAGCGAGCTAATAAGGACTTGTTTTAATTCACAGATCTTTGGGATTATTGTGTAGCAAAATATAACAGGCACAGATGGGTGTAACATAGACATGATAAATTCTGGTGAGTGGGCCTGGGCCTGAAAGCAGGAAGCATGATCGCATGATCCCTAGTTCCATCTGCGAGCCAGGGCTGAGCGCACACCTGGGTTTACTCAGTTCCTTGGCTCCGATGTTCTTTTGCATTTCCCTCGCCTCAGTCTAGAGATTCCTTCAAAAGCGAGGATCTTCCAGGGGTGGCGGCGCTACAAGGCATTGCCTAGGCTTGTGAGGCTCGGAGGCTTGCTCTTCCCTGGTGTCGATATGGCAGGTCCGTGCTTTTGAGGTGCTCCCGCAGAGCTGCTTCCATCTCAGGTCCCTGTGGAAGGTGCAACTCTCCATTCCCTAGTGTCTGTATCTGATGACCCCTCCAGGTTATTTCCCAGAGCTGCACAAATGCTTCCATACTTAGGTGCGGATGCCAGATTTGCACTGAGGGTCACTGGCTGATAACCTTTGGCTACAATTTAGTACTTCAGGCTCTGCTAGATCTCCTGGTGGGGAGAAGAAGAGGAACTTACTTTTGATTTTTTTTCCAAGGAGTATCAAATAATGAGAAAGCAAAACCCCAAACATCCAATTATGTTCATGAATCGATCATCTTCTTGCCTTAATTATCATGTTGTAGGGATCAATTGATAACAAATAATACACAAAGCACAATATCTGAAAATGTTGAGTGATTTAAAATACTTAACTTTTAGCTTAGTGTTCATATATCTATTTCTCTTCTAATCTCTTGGCCTATTTCTGTACTCATGTCAAACTGGTAAGAATCATTGTGGCTTTTTAAATGAAAAGCTAGGTCAAATCTTCAAATAGGCACAGATATGATGAAAGTAAATTATGTTTCATTTTATTCTCCTGCATGTACTCTTTGAAACAAGTAAAATCAGAATCATCACGCTTTTCATTGGAAAGGACCCATTAATTTACCGAGCATTTCACAAATGAGGAAACAGACCCAGAAGGATGATGTGGCTTAATTAAAGATTCACAAATGGGTTGTAGAGTCGTATTAGAAATGATATGCTCTGGCAAGATTGCCCGGCCCTTTGGTCTGCATTGCACTTCTGCAACTCACTGAATTATCTGGACAACAACAGGATGTGGCCTGATATTGTGGTGGAAGATCACTCACCTGCTCCTTGACTGTTGGTCTATGAAGGTCACCGTTGACATTCTTCATTCTGCCCTACAGCCCTTTTGGGGTTTAGATTGTCATTTCTTTTCAGTCAGTACCATTCTCAAAGGCATAAAGGAACAAAATCATTAACCCTAAGCCCTTTAGGGCACCAGTAACCCTATGAAGCTGGCTCTGTCTGCCGGCATACAAACTCACTAATGTTCTGCTACAGGCTAGGGAGACCAACCACCTGGACACCACAAAGTTATATGAGGGCTTACCTGGAACACATGCAGGAGAAATGGTATGCAATTGTGTGGACTGGGGTTACGTTTTCGGTCTTTTTTATTCTGCTAAATTCTTGTTTCTATCTAGATGCCACCTCTTGATTTTGAGAGCGTCATGACATGGAAGCCTCTCCTGGGAGAACTAGGAAGGAGTATAGGAGAGAGGCAGGGACGTTTCCAGCATGAAGAGTTACAAAATCAAGCTTAGGCACTCTGGGACAGATAGTGCCCAAATCTTGGATTCCAGGCAACATGGATGTAGATAAATGCAGCAATGTTATATTTTTTAAGATGTTGCTTAATGGCTTCACGTTCCCCATCATTCAACTAAGTTTGTTGTCTCAGGAATATCAAAAGGTATTACAAAGAAAAAAAAAAGGGAATAGGTTCTTAGCATTTGCATGTCAACAGGTAGAATTTTGGCTGTCCTGTGTGGTAGCTGTCAGTTCATAGTGCATGCCATTAGTTATAGTTAAATGAATTAAAATGAACTAAAAACCAGTTTCTCATTCGTACTAACCACATATCAAGTTTCCCAAAGGTGGCTGATGGGTTCACTCCAGTCAGACCCTATGTACACTATTGTGCTTTATAACACATAATAATAGCTATTTCTACTTCAGTACATTCATAAGGTTAGTTTGAAATGTGAGGCTGTGGGTGTTAAGGAAGCTACTTCCTTAAATAAATCAAGAGGATGGTAAGCAAGTCTTTTTTAGCCATAAAACCCCCCAAACTCACTACATCAAGTCTATTCCAAGTCATAGTGACCATAGCAGACAGAGGAGAGCCCTAAAGGGCAGGGTTTTTGAGGGTGTGAATATATATTTTTTTATTTTTAATAAATCATTTTCATGGGTGCTCTTATAGCTCTTATAACAATCCATACATCAATTGCATCAAGCACATTTGTACATATGTTGCCATCATCATTTCCAATTCATTTTCTTTTTGCTTTGGTATCGGCTCCTCTTTTGTTCCTTCCTTCCCCTCCCCCCACCATTGTGAACCCTAGATAATTCATAAATTATTTTTATTTGCATGTTTTATACCATCTGCTGTGTCCCTTAGAAAGCCCTTCTTTGTCCTGAGGAGTCGTTGGTGAGTTCAAACTGCTGCACATGTGGTTAGCAGTCCAAATTACAACCCACTACACCACCAGTGCTCAAGAGCTCTTTTTGGTTTGTCTCCCAGAAGGTCTGGAAAATGCCGTGGTAGATTCTAGGAGACTCAACAGGGTTCTTGTAGGAGCTCTGCACCGCAGGCTTCTAGAGGGTCTCACTAAGCTGGCTAACCATTACTGAGTCTGCTGGTTGTGAGAAGAGAAAAAAGAGATGGCAAGTGGTGTATAGAAGTAGCACCGGGGTCTTAAAGGCTTGAAGGTAAGCAAGCGGCCATCTAGCTCAGAAGCAACAAAGCCCACATGGAAGAAGCACACCAGCCTGTGTGATCACGAGATGCCGAAGGGATCAGTTAGCTGGCGTCAAAGAACAAAAAATCATATCATTGTGTGCTCACCTCCATGATACGATCACTGAAGACAAATGGGTGCATAAGCAAACGTGGGGAAGAAAGCTGATGGTGTCCGGCTATCAAAAGATATAGCATCTGGGATCTTAAAGGCTTGAAGGTAAACAAGTGGCCATCTAGCTCAGAAGCAACAAAGCCCACATGGAAGAAGCACACCAGCCTGCTGTGTGATCACGAGGTGTTGAAGGGATCAGGTGTCAGGCATCAAAGAACAAAAAATCATATCATTGTGAATGAAGGGGAGTGCGGACACAAACCCATCTGTAGGCAACTGGACATCCCCTTATGGAAGGGTCATGGGGAGGAGATGAGCCAGTTAGGGTACAGTGTAGCAATGACGAAACGTACAACTTTCCTCTAGTTCCTAAATGCTGCCCCCACCCCCAACTATCATGATCCCAATTCTACTTTACAAATCTGGCTAGACAGAGGATGTACACTGGTACAGATAGGAACTGGAAACACAAGGATTCCAGGGTGGATGATCCCTTCAGGACCAGTGGTGAGAGTGGTGATACCAGGAGGGTGGAGGGAGGGTGGGGTGGAAAGGGGGAACCATTTACAAGGATCTACATATATCCTCCTCCCTGGAGGACAGACAACAGAAAAGTGGGTGAAGGGAGATATTGGACAGTGTAAGATGTGACAAAATAATAATTTCTATATTATCAAGGGTTCATGAGGGAGGGGGAAGCAGGGAGGGAGGGGGAAAATGAGGAGCTGATGCTAGGGGCTTATGTGGAGAGCAAATGTTGTGAGAATGATGAGGGTAACGCATGTACAAATGTGCCTTATTCAGTGGATGTATGTATGGATTGTGATAAGAGTCGTATGAGCCCCCAATGAAATGATTTAAAAAAAAGGAAGTAGCACTGGGAATGTGCCCAAGCTTCTGATAATTCTCTTGAGTTGGAATATTACTGGTTTTCAGTGCTGGGATCAACGTAGATCTCAGTTAGCCCTGGGGAGATCTTAATTTTCCCCTATCTCCGTATAAGGAGCTCTGGTGGCGGAGTTAGGCTGCGAACTACAAGGCCAGCAGTTTGAAAGCACAGGGTGCTTCACAGGAGAAACATGGGCTTTTCTACTTCTGTAATGAATTGCAGCATCGGAAACCCACAGGGGCAGTTCTAATTTGTCCTATTGGGTGACTATGAGTTGACTTCAACTCCATGGCAGTGAATTTTTGGTTTGAGAATTTCCATTATCTACCTGTTCTTCTGTTCTTATAGTCAACAAGATAAGCTTCCCATTAAAATGTGTGTACACACTCCCTTATGACTTAGCTATAAAAATCATGATTGTAACTCCTTCACCGCTTCCTGTCCCACTGCCATCAATTCAGTGCCGTATACCATGCCTAATGAATGAATGAACAAGTGAAAATAGCGCAGGAAAGACGAAGGTTGGCAAGAGCTAATTATCAGCCTGGGGCTGGACCAGCCTCACAATGGTTCCTATGGTTGAGCCCATTGAGTGGATTGTTGAACTGTTTGTTAAACAAAAATTCAAAAGGTGAAGCAGTTGTTTCTCAACATAATCTCTATTTAGGCCCACATATCTCTGCAGGTGGTGCTTCCATATCAATCCCTTCCTCACAGAATTCTACTCCTTGATTTACAGCACATCAAAGCAGGAATTTTGGCATCCTTGAGAGACTCAAATCCAGTACCTTTTAAGTGTTTCTCGGGTTTGGGGTGAGGGCACAAGAGCAGCACACTCGAGTCCATGAGCTCTGCTTCCCCAGTGAGATGCTCGTAGGACAGCAGTGGCTGCCCTTGAAGAACGAGCAGGTGCACCTGGCATGATGAGAGGCGGGGGTGGGGGTAGGGATTCCTCTGCTTACATTTCCTAGCCATTTATTCATCAGTGCAATTTTCAAATTTCTTAAAAATTCTTCAGATTGAGACAGAGCAAGGGAGCCAAAGTGGAGATTTGGACAGGGCATGTGTGGAGTCATGACAATCTCTTGGGACTACATTTCCAAGAACCCCTTGTACTCCTGGTGGAAGTTCCCATGACAGTAAAGGTTTCCAAGAATCTGATAAAGCCCATGAACCTTAAAAGGTTGGGTATGCATGTGGGAAGTGAGAAAAATACCAAAGCTGGCATGCTGGCTAGTAAGTATTTCTTCCTCCCAGGAGTTTCTGAATAAAATTCTTTTGCAATGCCCTATGATTTCCAAGAGTAAACCGTTTGGTAAGAGAAGAAGCTAAATGCTGATAACAATAATAAGCCCCAGGCTCATCTTGTGTTCTTTGCGAAAATCCCTCATGATTACCCCAGTGGGGTCTTACAAATACAGTCATCATAACCTTCTGTGCTGACCTCTGTGCTTTGAACTGAAATGGCTCAGCCGATCCCCAAAAAGCCACTACTGAACACAGATGTTACCTCCAAATGGGGAGTCCTTGCTTTGGAGTGATGAGTTCTATCAATTACCACTTGGAGGCAAACAGAGAGACAGATAACTAAGTTTATTAGACGTAGTTATCTGGAAGACACTCTCACAGTAGCTAAAACTGCATGCGAATGCTTCATGTAGTACAAGGTTTACAAAGACTTTATATTCAATTTTTCTTTGACAAATGTTAGCTAAGATAACATACAGGTGTGTTACATTTCCAACATAATAAGGAATTGTTACAAGGAAAAGTATCTAAATTTTTTTTAAGTGTGTCAAAATGTTATTGCTGTCATCCTGCATATCAAAACAGCATATCCTACTGTTTGCATTTCAAACGACTCAGGAGGCCAGAGCCTAATTAGCATATGCAGACACTTCTTAGTATTCCCAAATTCTGGTCTAAACTGTAGTGGAAGTTGGCAAATCTGTTACTCTGAATAGAGCTCATTTAGTACAATGGTTTATGATTTATGGGTTTATGACCATAAATTTAAATTTATGTGGTTTGAAATGAATTTAATTTAAACACATGTGGTTTAAAATCAATCCATGCATATACAAATTGCAAGCCTAGTACTAATACTTTTGACTTATGTTCCTTTGTGATCTGAATCTTGCCCACAGCTTTAGAAGTAGTGTCTTTCTTAGAATCTACGTATTTAAACCATCTGAATGAATTGGGGTGTTTAGTTTTAAATTTCCCCCACCAAAAACTTGATGTATACAACCCACTGGTGATGAACTATATAGCTGACTGGAACCCTACTGATCGTCATAGAATTAGTTCTGTGACCAAGCAAGGGAGAAAACAGAGACCTGGACTAGAAATGGAAGTGAGAGTAGTTCCCTCACAGGACAAGAGCTCAGAGAAACCCCTAGAATCAGACCTCCTCTCTCATTATGCAATCTTTACGTTTTTTTACTCAAGTATGGCCTCAGAGACCAGGAAAAATGACCAGCTTGTGAGCTTCATCTTGCCTTAGGGACGACATTCCCCAGAACCCATGTATTTGGTGTCATGGAGCGGGAACAGATCTTGTTGGACTGAAGTTCCTTGGGCACCCACAGGAATCCGTGAAAAGCTTTAGCTAGTGTGCATGGGCCGGAAAGCCAGTATTTCTACTATGTGGGCGATATGACTTTCTTCCTGCTGCGAGTCTCTAATAAAATTCTCCACCATTGCCTCCAGGTCTAACCATAGGGCAATTTTCTCTTGGTAAAAGATAAGAACCTCGTTCCAGTAACATATATCTGGTGAATCCAACCAGGAGAAAGAGAAGACGGCAGAAAAAGAACTGTCGGTCTTCACCAGAATGAGATTGGACAGGAATCTTACACAAATCAACCCAAAATAAAACCATTCGTGTACTTGTAATTCTGTGTCTTTCTTAGGTGAGCACTTGGCTGGATCTCACTGGAGAGCTTGACTTCTCTTTCTCTCCTTCCCTTTTCCGCTTGGTTTCCCTCTGTCTAACGTCTCTTGTGGCAGCAACGTACAGCCTCTCTAGGTGCTGTGCTGAGCAGGGGGTTTCGACTCTCTGAAAGACGCCAGAGAGGGAATTTCGAGGACTCAGATTTCTGAAAGCTAGATTAAAGCCTCTGGAAGGCCCAATGAGGGGGCACCACGCCTGCGTAGAAGATGATGGGAAGGGATCTGTAGAACTTTACTTTGTACCCCGCCTCAGGAGTGGGCTCTTCCCCTTTCATAAGATCTAGTGAGAATGATTTTTTGTGTCTATGAGGCTGGGTTTCTTCAGTGTCTCTCTGCTTTGTCCGTGTTTCTGTTTTCTCGAGCTTGTTCTGAATTATCCTGGTCTACTTGTTCTTTTGTCCTGTATTTAAAAAGGGACGAGACTGAAATGAAGAAAACATTGAATTTGGGCGCTTGTAAAAGAATTTAGCTGACTGTGCCCTTAGATAGAGGGGACCACAGGCAGTGAGTGCTCTGTTTAATTTCTGAAACTCAGGGTTTACCCTTCGTCCAGGTTCGAACCCACCTGGAGCTACATGCGTCCACCTTTTAAAGTAAGAGGGCACCCACCTGGAGGGTACATGTAGGTCCACCATGAGGCAGATGTTTATAGAAAAATTTGCATTTGTCAACCAAGTTTCCATTAGGTAGTTATCACAAAGAGTCTCCGTGACTGCAATTCTACATTAGTGAGGCTAGTCCAGCGTTTGTTACTATAGACACGAGGTGGGGGTGACAGTTTATGGGCTGCAGTTTCCACCAGTTAAACATTCTTAGTCCGAGGGCTTATCCCTATAAAATGCAAAAGGGGAGTAGATAAGTAATTAACATCATTTTGGATTGCATCCAGTCAGCATTAACTTTCTACTTACACTCATTTGTGTTGAACTTTGCGTCCTTTGCCCCTGAAGGAGTTGTAATAAAAGAAGCAGCGCAGTTAGACGGTACTTCAGAAACAAGGTTGGAAAGACTTCATCGCACGTATTTGGACACGTTCTAGGAGAGACCACTCCCTGGAGAAGGACATCGTGCTCGGTCAAGTGGAGGCACATTCACAAAGGGCTCAAGAAGAACAACTGTGAGGAAGGGGCAGGATCAGGTGGTGCTTTGTTCTGCTGGGCACCAGGGACACTATGAATCAAAATCCACGTGACAGCCCTTAACAACTTTAACCTCTACATTGATAGCGCTCAAGAGATGTTTTATTTCCCTTCAGGTTTCAGAACCAGGAATGTTCTCTCCTCCCTTCTGAGTAAATGGTTTACTTTATGGGTAACTGAATAAACGTTTAAAAATTTTACTTTCCTATTTGAGATAATAGTCAACCATTTCATAGCCACAGCTGGATTCACTGTTAGCTATGGATTGAGTTTCACCCTTCATTTTTTTTTTTAAGTACAACTGTTACTAAAAAACAACCATAAAGCGCCCCCCTCTATTGTTCTTTTTGCTTTGCTTCTATCATCTATGTTTTCTTCATCTTATTTGAGGATATTTTGTAAGTTTGTCTAATTTACTTTTTTAAACAAATAAACAACCACAAACCAAACTAAACTCACTGCCATCGAGTTGGTTCTGACCATAGCGTCCCTATGGACCAGAAGAGATATGTTCCTGTGAATTTCCAAGTGTGTATATCTTTAGGGGAGTAGAAAGCCTCTTCTTTTTCCCATGGGACCCCTGGTGGTTTAGAGCGACTGACCTTGCAGTCCACAGCCCAATGAAAACTCCAAAAGGGCTCTTTTTAGACCAAAGGCAGTATATAAATAAATCAACAAATGTTGAGGAAATTTGATAAGGTTGTGTTTACATTTCTATTGTAAAGTAAGAACATCTGTTTCTTTTGGAAAGATATCTCCTTAGTGTATTACAAGCATCACAAGCATCATTGTCTGTTTGTAAGAGATAATGTCTA
>NW_022103896.1:77444286-77445371 GCF_000313985.2 Echinops telfairi | reverse complement strand
AAAAAAAAAACAATGACAATAAACGCAAAGCCTATAAATAGTTCTAGGTCTGTTTATTGACCGTTAGGAGTCTTTTCTGCTTGAGTCTGACAGGTTGCCACACCCTGGCCCCAAAGTCTATTTATGATATTCCCCAGGGACTTCATTGTCTTAAGGTTATTTTGATCTTCTATCCCAAATGTAAGATAGTTTAGGCAGGGGATATCTTTTTCCAGCATCAGACACGGTTCATAACATATATCTTACAATATGACAGCCTAGTCCCTTATCCTCTCATTTCTTGGTTTCTGTAAAAATCTATTGAATTGGTCTCTGTAAGCCACCTCTCCTTTCTTCAGACCACTGAATACATGGTTGACAGAGCATCAATTTATGTGTATTGTCTTCATCTCTTGATCAGGTGTGCTGTGACCTATTTGAGTCCTTTTTGTGATTCTTTAATGGATGATGACTTCATTCTCACCTACAATGGGTTGCCACGTGTCTTTCTAACACCCTTCCACCATTCCTGATACAACTTTTTTGTTTTCAGGTCTTGACACCGATCTTGACAGTGGATTCAGCAGTTTGCTCATGCATTTCTTCTACTTGCAAGTATCTTTTGTAAAGTGTTCCCTTTCTCTTGTCATACATACACTATTCATTTTTTTAATTCAAATTAAAACCCAGTTAGGTTCTTTCCAGGTGTTACACTCTGTACCATTGTCTGCACACACTCCTTGCTTGTATACCAATTCTAACATTCCATTACATGAAAGTGTAAGCATTTTTCCTTAGTGGTAATATTGGACATTTTTTTTACATATAAATATTTTGTGTCTCAAGAGAAGAATTCCTTGAGAAGAAGTATTAAGTCTTTATATTGTTATTGCTTTCTTATTCCCAAGGAATTTAGCAGAGTACAAAAGTGCTGCTACTAAGATCCAAGTGGTACATGCATAGGTTTATTCTAAAGCATGTGTAAACATATCTCTGATCCTTAGTTGGGTGCAGACATGTTCCCTCAGTAATACGCTTAACTTTGTTTCACTAGGGTGCTTTGTATAAAATAGGTCAAAGGAAAATAGTGGTTTCTGAGGGGATCT
>NW_022103896.1:77441005-77442616 GCF_000313985.2 Echinops telfairi | reverse complement strand
TCAAGGGATGACCTTTTCCGTCTGGTAATAAGGTGGTGGGAGTGGGGGTGGGGATACTGATAGGATTCACCGGTGATAATTATGAACAGGATTCCTTGTAGTAGCAGCCTGCCGGGTCTAAAATAAGCCCTCTGAGAAGCAGGAGGCAGGATGTCATTACCAGCAAGAGCTGGGCTTGCCAAGAGTCCTCCGCATCTGAAATTTCAGTACAGTGAACCACCTGGATCTAGAAAAGAGCTAGAACAGTAGAGGAGCCGCAGAACCAGGAGCCAGAGCATGGAACCGAATAATGGACCTCGCAACCCATGGAGAAAGTTGAGTGTTTTGTGCCCGAGGTTGGCTTGCAGATTCCAGTGATCCCGGGCACGTAATGGGAGTAGTTGGACTTGCTGCCCCATGGAGGTGGAGTTCAGTGCCCTTGGCTTGAGGCTTACCAGAGTGGGATGCCTGTGGGTACTTGATTCAGGGAGTTGGGTTTGCTGACTCACAGAGCTTGAACTGATTTCCTTCCAATTGAGGTTATATAGCAGAGTGGTGTGCCCCTTTGGGCATTTATGAGCAGACCAGAAGCTTTGTAACAGGTCTTAGTAAACAACTACCCTGAGCATTTCTCACTGGCATTACAACTTGTTCACATTCTTAATAAACTCTGTAATCAGGAACTTTGTAAGTTTCTGTGTAGCCAGAAATACGCTGAATGGGCACCATGTGAGTTCTAGACCATTAAATAAGTCTGTGTAGGAGTGCACACCCCCCTGGGGTTCTCTGTCGCTGTATAGGGCTCAATCAGCAAGTCCAACTCCTCCCATTAAGTGCCCAGAGGCACGAGACTCTGCAAACCAACCTCCTGCACAAGATACTCATCTTAACTTTCTCCATGGGTTGGGAGGTCCATTACTCGATTTCATGCTCTGTTTCCTGGTTCTGCGGCTCCTCTAGTGTTCTAGCTCTTTTCTAGATCCAGGAGGTTCACTGTACTGGAATTTCAGATGCAGAGGATTCTCGTCAATTCCAGCTCTTGCTGGTAATGACATCCTGCCTCCTGCTTCTCAGAGGGCTTATTTTAGACCCAGCAGGCTGCCATTCCAGGCAATCCTACATGGAGAGTTGAACCACCGGGGTGAACTGAGTTGTAGGCTTGAATGGTGAGGTAGTTAGTTTATTGTGCCAACCTGGCTGATAAACACATGTGGGATTAGTTGAAGGGCAGAGAGAGAGAAATGGTTCAACGAGTCTTGTCTTCCTTGTCTCTTGCTCTTTGATCATCAGACCAGTGTGTGGCTGCCTTGCTTGTTCTGTGCCTCAATTTGCAAGCTACACTACTTGTGGGACACCTAACCTGTGGACTCTGTCGCTGTAATTTGAGGTTCCTTCAAGACCTGCTTCGCCACACCATTGGAATTTACATCTCTTGAGCTGGGGACTATCGGACCCTGTCATCTGGCTGACCTGCCTTGCTGTTTGCTGCCTGTGCCCGGATAGCCTGAATTGCTCTACAGAGGATTACGCAGAGGCCCTCAAGACTTGAAGGACTGCCAGTGTCTCACAACTCTCTCACCGGAGTGAGTTGCACTGAGCCATTTGTATGGCTTTATAATTTAATTAACTGTT
>NW_022103896.1:77422277-77439564 GCF_000313985.2 Echinops telfairi | reverse complement strand
TAAACCCAGAACTCCACTTACACTGATTTAAAGTGAAACACTAAGGTGAATGGGAAATTATTTTAAAACATGCTAAATAATTTATAATATGCGGGAGTGACAATAATGAAGTAAGAGTATATACTATTACTTAGTCTCTTTAGAAGGAGATGTTAGGTACAGGAAATATATTTGCACAAATGTAGTCATTTCTGCTTTAGCTGTTCTAAAGTCCCTTCCTTTGGGGGAATGGACAGTAATAAATAAACAGAAAGCTTTTACTCAGTGTGGGAAAAGGGAGCGTTTGGGCCCCTCTGAGATTAATTTAATTTTATAAAACCTTATCCTAGTGACTACATAGGCTACTGGTTTGTAAGTATCTGAGGGGCCCTCATTTTGTCCCCCAGAGAGGGAGCTTTTGGTGCAGACAGATGAGAAGCTTCACCCTTGGTTCTTGGTTCGCTAAGCTGTGTTACCACTGGTTTCCATGGAAATAACAGTGGCAATGACTCCATGTGTCTGAGTTGTTAAGTGTTGCCAGCTGGGCTCAGAGAAAAGCTGCTTCCTGTCGTGAGATCCAGAGCCAATCACCAGCATGGAAAACATCAGAAGCTGCTACGACCTCTGACCAGGACTCTAAAGCGATAGTTAGTCAGATAATTAATTGAGGACACTGGATATTTTGGCTATCAAATCTGGACATTAATGAAAAAAGAAAGTTTTACAAGAAATGCAATAATTTAGATTGCGTATCTTCTCTGGTCCCCTGTTAACTGAACCAAATATTTGCTTTTCAATTTGATTTGAACTCAAATTGATGTAGATGTTGGCGTGTGATTTTTATAAATATGAAATACATATTTCCAAATTGTCAAGAATTCTTCAACCACTTATCTATGGAAGAAGAAAACGTGGATATTGTCAGTCTTAAGAGTACTCAGTGAGAAATATATTCTCAACTATTTTACGTTAAATTGGGAGTATGTGTAAATATTTTTATTCAACATTGTAACCACCCATAGGTCATACAAATAGTTTACTGGGAGAATTAGCCAAACTATTGAATCTCTTACTACCTTTATTTTTCTAATGTATTAGATACAATTTCAACAAGGTTGGGACAGAAATGGTTCCTGATTGAATACTCTATTAACACAAAAATGCAGCTAATATGTATTGAACAAGAACAAATAATAGTCACAAAGTGAGTTGTTCTGGAAAAAATGAATAGTTTCTGCATTTATTGTTGATATAAATTCCAAATATAGTTCTTCAGTTTCAAACATTTTGATACAATGAGATGTTCTAAAGTTATATTGCATTTCAATTTGATCTTTGATGGTACAAAAGCCACTATTGGTGATAGATTATACTTAGTATATTATGAAAAATGAATTCACAGAAAGCATTGTAAACACTAAAAATGACAGAGATTGGACTTTAGCCCTCCTGCACTTAGCATACATTGTTGTTATTATTGTTGTTAGGTGTGGGGTTAGGCTGGGTTGTCTAGAGAAAAAAACAAAAGAGTGACATTCATATATTTAAAAAATAACTTTAAATTAAGAAAGAACTTCATATCAAGAAGGCAGCCCAACCTAGACCGACTCATTGATGGGTGTGATGCTAGCCAGCGCCCTCTACATCTCCACACAGCTGCTGGTAAACGAGGAGGAAGGCAAAACGAGAAGCTGGTGTGTTAGTCTGGGTAGACTAGAGAAGCAAATCCATGGACACACATGTGTATAAGAAAGAGATTTATATACAGGAACAATTGAACATTGAGAAAACATCCCAGCCCAGTCCAGATTAAGTCCATAAATCCAATATTAGCCCATATGTCTGCCACCAATCCATAAAGTCCTCTTCAGACTCACGAAACACATGCAATAACGCTGAATGTAGAAGACCACAGACCAGTGGGTAGACAGTCTTTGGATCCAGTGGCATTGGAAACATCTCAGTGCTGGCAGGGGTCTCTGCATCAGGGTGGGTCCATGCGTCTTGTCAGCTGCTATGTCTCCCAGGGTGTGAGCAGAGAGAGAGAAGTGTCTCCTGCCTCCAAGAAGGAATTATCAGATTTCCCAGAGTTCTCAGGAGAAAGCCATGTCCACACAGGCGTCTCATTGGCTATCTCCAGATTGACAGCCTAGACTCCACCCCTACACTCTTAATCCTTAAATTGACACCAGATTAGGTGACTACCACACTGTGAGATCATAGGCTGTTGGCTGCAGGGGGATGTGGACCAACGGTCTGCAGGAACTTGGCAGGGTGTCATAGCTCCCTGGGTGGACAGGCTGGATGGACTCTAAACCCAGTGCTCCAAGGAGGCAAGCATGTTCTGTGATGTGAAGATTCTTTATTCCATTTGGAATTTTGTGTGTCCTCATCCATAAGCAAAATCAAATCTACAGCAAGCCATCTATCAAAACTGCAATCAACGTCTCACAAAGTTAAGTATGGTCTGCTTCATCTGGTTGGGTTCTGGTCAACTCAGTCCTAGTTATCCTAGCCATTCCAAGCTAGGCCATTGGGTACCAGAAAAAAGCTCTCAAATTCATGCATTTCTTTCTATTTCAGACTACTACTGGCCCCTTCTCATATTCTTATCAATCCTAACCCACTAGATTCAGGTTCTTTGTAATTTCCTTGTAATGCCAAAGGCTCGGATTCCTTGTAGTATTTTAGACAGGTAAGCCTTTCTTCTTCCCTCTTCTTTATTATACTGTGGACTTACTCGATAGGTGTCGATGGCTAGAGCAACCCCTCTCTTCATTGCTGCATGCCAGTGAATTCAGGTGGTTGTCTAACAAGCACACCAGACTACCTGAAGGGTCCCTTTAACCTTCAGTGTTAGAGGTGGCAGTTTTCTGTTGAGCACACACTTTTTCAGCCTAGGTGAGTCCACGGGCAAACTGCTTGCTCAACATTGAAAAGGCCAGTCACTTTTTTTCCCTTCAATCTCTCAGCAGTTCTATATGGTTCTACATGTTTTCTCAAATGCACATAACCTGATGTTCAAGGGTCTCAGTGGGGCTTGATTGAAAAACGAAGCCCCTTACTCTGCAATAGATCGGCAATTGCTAACTCCCCTGATAGCAAATCTAATCATAAAACCTGAAGGCTTACAAGATCTCCCTAATGATCATTTCCAATATGCATTCCTAATCACATATCATATCAATTATAGTAATTAGGATAAATCAATATAATCTTAGCACAATCAGATTCTAAACACAATCATTTTCAAAACACTCAGGTTCAAAGTTCTCTTAGACTATCCCACTCATATGCATATGGGCTTGTGCCTGTGGCAAGGTGTATCCAGGAGCCCTGGCCATCTATCAGACATTTTCCAAAGAAGCATGGCTTCTTTCTTGTGGAAATCCAAAAGCTGCTTTCCTTCCTTAAGCTGCAGTTTAAAATTACGTTCCTTTCAAGCATTTCAGGTAGGAATAGCCAAAGAAAACTAAGAATCAAAAGTTTCACTTCCGGTTTGCTTTCTAGATACCAGTGGGCTCTCTCTGATCTTCTCTGGCTAGCCAAAGGAGGAGGAAAATCCAAATCCACTCGATTGCCACAACACAGTGGTCAGGCATGCCTCCGCCCTCCATCCTTATTGTTTGGTTTCTCTCGAACCCCACTCTCGGTACCACATTGTGCTGGGCTGGGCTGTCTAGAGAAACAAAACCAATGACAGGTATGTAGAAGAAAGAACTTTATATCAGGAAAGAATTTTATAACAAGTAAGTGGTCCAACCCAGTGCAACTCAAGTCCATCGGTCCAATGTTAGCAGGAGTCCTCTTTGGACTCACGTCACTGTCAATGGATGAAGCAGAAGGAAAAGCAGGGAACTGGGAAATCACAGGCCAGTAGGAGCAGATGGTTGAGGATTCAAGAGCTGTAGGAACTAGGTAGGACCCCAAAGCTTCCGTGGTCGGCAGGCCACATGGAAGTCCATGCCTCCTGTGGAGGCCTCTTCAGGTGTCACCTTATTCCGAGGTTGGACTCCACCCCTACCTCCATAGAGTTACCATACATTTTAGATAAAGCCCAACCATTACAGGTGCCATTGAGTCAGTTCCAATTCGCAGTGACCTTATGACAACAGAACGACGACTGCCCTGTCCCGCATCAGTCTCAAAATTGTTGTCATGCTTGAAGTCATTGTTGCAGCCACTCTGTCGACTCATCTCCCTGATGACCTTCCTCTTTTTCTGTGACCTTCTACTTCACCAAGCAAGAGGGTCTTCTTCAGGAACTGGTCCTTCCTGATAATGCCCCAAATAGGTTGGACACAGTCTTGCTATCCTCCCTTCTAAGAAGCAATCTGTCTGTGCTTCTTCAAAGAAACACTGGCTGTCTAGGGTCCTTTGAACGTTCCTTGCCAACCCTGGAATTCAAATGCATCAATTCTTCCTCAGTCTTCCTTATTCACTGTTCAACTTTCAAATGAATACATATGAGGCACATTAAAAATACTATGGCTTGGGGCAGATGCACATTTCCCTGAGAGTGATCATCTTTAATACCTTAAAGAGTTCTTGTGCAACTGATTTGCACGGTGTAATTCATTCCCTGATTTCTTGACTCTGTTTCTCATTTTGAGTTGTACCTCAGAAACAAATGAGGGTTTCAAAAGCTTTACTTTTTCCACCTCATTTTGGTCGACCCTACTTTGAGGAGGTAGCTAATCCTCTTTGGGCTCTGAGTGCCTTTCAACCGGATGGCCTCACCTTCTGGCACTCTTATCTGACAAGGTTCCACTGCTTTGTAAGGTTTTCAATGACTAATCCTTCATATATGAAAAGACGATCCCTTCTTAGCTACTGGTATTTGAAATATCAGTGATGTAGCTACAGGCAAGTCACCACAATACAACAAACTGACAGGTCAGTGTGGATCACAGCAGTAGATCTCAGAAAAATCATTATGACTATGTATGCGACTGGTTTATACGAGGAGCGGAGAAAGTAACAACTAGTAAACAATTAAGGTATTAATCTGAATAAGTAAAATAATGATTAGAAGACTAAATATTTATTAGCATACTTGGAGAAAAGGTCTCGTTATATAATGAAAAAGTTGTTTGTGGGTATGTGCAGGTTTATTAGTACAGTAAATGATCGTTTACATTCCTAGAGGAGGAAACATATGTTCATTAAAGCTGGACCAATCATCAAAGACATCTTCTTTAAAAACAGAAAAAATGGTATTCTGAGTATATTTTAATTTTAAATAGAAACCGCAATTTTTAACAGAAACAGTAAAATTTTATATTTCCTCTGTGATTTGATTACATTTCCCATCATATAATGCCAGCAGTGAATTTTCTATTTCAGTGTTAGCATTTATTTTTTATATTCAAGTCACAGTACTCATGCTATTACAGTTTTTGATATTTGAATTTAATATCTTTATCAGACAACTGCTGCATCTATTAGTTAGCCATCTGGCTTTGGGTAGCTTTCCTGATATTGCTTTAGTCTTTCAACTACTTGAAATGTTTTATACTTATGATCATTTGCATTTTAAATGTGTGCATGTGTGTTCATGTATCTACTAATATGCTGTAATATTTCAATATTTTAGGGATGAATGAAATGAAAGAATGACTTCTAAAAAGACAGTAACAAGAATGTGAAAGTGATCTCATTACAAAGCTTTGTCACCAAGCGTATTAGTTTCCTATGGTTTGCTAAATCAAAGCACCACTAAGTTGGTGGTCTAAAACAAGACACGTGTTATTTTCTGGTTACTCTAGAGGCCGGAAGCCAGCGATTCATTTCCCTGGCCCAAATCCAGAGGTGAGTAGGGCTGCCCTGCCTCCTGAGGTATCCTCGAGGGGAGAATTTGGCTCTTGGCTTCTCTGGCTTCCTTTCTTGAATTCATTGACTCATGAATTCTTCCATCTTCCAAGTCCACACCTGAGCACTGGCATCGTTTTCACATTGCTCTCTTTTTCTTTGAGTAAAATCGTCCTTCTTAGGATCCGTCCAGTGTAGTTTCTACATATTAAAAATCTGAAATTATTCACATCTGCAAAGCCCCCGTTGTCATGTTCTGCAATGTTCACAGGCTCCATGGTTTGGGAGCGGAATCTCTGAATCAGCTCCATACTCTGCTCTAGGAAAGACACAACGCAGCAGACCGGGGTCTGCCCCAACCAGTACAATCCTAGGTCTTCTCGGCTGGCCTTCATCCGGCTTCTGGGAGATGACCTCTGAATCTTTGGAATACCCTGTGTCATAGGTGAATACTTGTCTGACTGAGCTCTTTGGCTATACCAACTACTTTACATTTAACAATGTGATTTATGGTGAGTGTCTATTTTTCTTTGTGTTTTTATGCAAAAACAGACATTCACCATAAATCACATTGTTGGTGTAAAGTAGTTGGAATGGCCTAAGATCATAGTCTTACAAATATACTTCTACGAGATGGCTGCCAAGTAAGAGGTGAACAGTCCGACATAACCAGTCCCTCCAGGAGGACAATATGAAGCTTTCTACTTGCACGAAGAGTTGCAATCTTGGAAACTCCTAAGTTCTACCCTGTCCTATAAGGTCATCACGAGTCAGGATTGACTCAAAGGCAGTGAGTGTTTTGTTTTGTTTTTGTATAGTTGAGGCGTTGGGGCATGTGTACATTTAACCTGCAGGTGACTCAGTAGCTAAATTCAGTTAAGAGAGCCAGTATTTCTGTATGACTGGCCGTCAGTGAAATCCCTGGACACCAAGGCTTGGATAAGCTTCACTGGTTGATGGTACATAGCATGTGTTGTCTCACATTTTATTGAGAGAACTAAGAAACGTTTGTGCAATTCCACTGGGGAGAACAATGGGAGGCTTGCTACTGGTTTCTCCTAGATTATATTTTATGTGCCTGTTCCTTTTATTGATTTTTATTTGTATACTCTCACTGCAAGAAACCATACTGATGAGGACAATTTTTCTCAGGTCTGTGAGGCCTTCCCAGCTGAATGTGTTCTTGGAGACCCTTAAAATAGGTGGCGTGAGAAGCAGGGCTTTGCTAGAATGTTCTTGTCTCATTGTTTGGGAAAAGCAAGGATAATGGGTTTGGAAGTGATAAATCTCTAAAATCTGAATGGTTACTAAGATACCTATTTTATAAGCCTGGTATATGACCTCTAAGTCCTTGGAAAATCCTGACTGATAGAGTACCTCTGAAGGTGTGAAAATTCAGACTATGCGATGTCAATTTAGCTTCTAGGAGACGGAACTACAGATTGAGTAGCTAGGTCAGTCAGATGGCTCTGCCTACCCATGTTACTAGCCTCCACAACAATCCTTGGGCATCAAGACTCGGGTAAGTTTTCCTGGTTGGCCATACCTGGCATGCTAAATTGTTCCTAGGAAAATTATTGTCCAGCAATGAACAACTGGAAGTTTGCATCAGGTTTTTCTGAGACTCTGCCCAATAGATCTTTTATTTTTGCTAATGACAATTAAAACATTCACTGAGAATGAGAGAGCTATCCATGAGAGAATTTCAAGGCTAAGTGTGGTTTGGGGTTGCTTGACATAGGTGGCATCAGAAGTAGAGTTTTGGTTTTCTGAGTCCTGTGTATCCTGCTGGTGAATCGCTAAGCTGGAGAGTGGCCTTGAACACCTGAAACACACCAACCTAGCTCAGAAAGTTAGTCCAAACACATAGAGTTGAGGCTGTGCTGGAATAAGGGTATCTGTATGCACATATAATTTTGTTTTTCAAAATCAGCCCCCTGGAAGAAGCACATCATCCTGTACGATCCATGGATTATAAGTAATATGATCCAAATCTGAAGGAGGGAATGGTATCAGAGTTTAAATTGTGAGCACTTAGTTTGCAGAAAGGCATGGATGACAATGGAATCCCAACACCCACACATAGTTTTAGCCTCTTGTGAATGCCTTCTGACCACAGTTGAGGAATGTGAACAGCCTTGTTACCAGACAGAGAGAATTGTAAAGTCAATGATGGTACATACAGTTAGGTTAAAGTGTAATAACCCATTGTTTTTCTCTTTTGACCCATCTAAGGGTTTTGTTTCCTTTTGGGGGAGAAAATGAAAGGGAAATACATGTGAATTAAGCCTTTGGTGAATTCCCTCCGACCATTGACCAGAGATGTGAATGACCTTTTGTGCTAGTCAGGGTAGACTAGAGAAACAAATCCATAGAAACTCATATGTGTATAAGAGAGAGTTTGATATAAAGGGTAATTGTACATTAAGAAAGCATACCAACCCAGTCCAGTCCGAGCCAATAAGTCCGATATTATCCCATATGTCCGATACCAATCTATAAAATCCTCTTCAGACTCATGAAACACATGCAATGACACTGAATGCAGGACAATCACAGGCCAGTGGGTAGAAAGTCTTTGGATCCAGTGGCATTGTAAGCATTTCAGCACTGGCAGGGGTCTCTATATGGTTTCTCTGGTTCCTAGGGCACAGGGTCTATCAGCATAGTGCCATGTGTCTTGTCAGTAGAGAATCTCCAAGGGAGTGAGCAGAAAGAGAGAGAGAGAGAGAGAGAGAGAGAGAGAGAGAGAGAGAGAGAGAGAGAGTCAGTCTCTGCATCCAAGGAGGAAATTCAGGAATCCCCAGAATCCTCAGGAAAAGGCCATGTCTGCACAGAGGCCTCATTGGCTATGATCTCATTGAAAGACTAGACTCCACCCCTCCACTCTTAATTCTCAAATTGACAAACGATCATATAACTACCACACCTTGGTATTGGGCAGAACACCTTGAGGGTTAATTATCACAGATGTAGTTAGGTTAAATTTAACCTTATTATTTGTTCTCCCTTTTGATTCATTTTAAAGTTGTTCTAGTTTTTAATATTTTCTACTTTCTTTTCAATCAAAGTATTTCTGTTTTATTTTGTTATTGTTGTTAATTTTAATTACCTTTTATATATTTTTCTGTATATGAATTCTGAGATAAGTAAATTTATAGAGATAGTAACTGGATTGATGGTTTCTTGGGGGTATGGTAGGGGATGTTGGGGGGGCATGGGGAACTATGAACAATGAATGCAAGAAAGAAGAAAATGTTCTAAAATGATAATCATCGTACTGCTCTTCTTGGTATGATTGATTTTTGAATTAGATGATGTGTAGATTATGTGCTCATAAAACGGCTAAAAGTTTTTTTCAAACAGGACATATATTTGTTGTTTTCATTAGTTTCCATTGAGTTGGTGTCAACTCCTGGCAAAATGAGGGACAGTGAAATGAAATGTTCCCAGATCCTACATGACCATCATGAGGGCTGGTGTCTTTCAGTCCACGTGGTGGTTACCATAGTAACCAGCCATCTCGTGGAGGGTCTCCTTCACTTCTCCTGATCCTCCACTTTACCCATCATGTCTTTTTTCTACACATTGCTCCTTCCTGATACCATATCCAAAGTATGAGGAAATGTCAAGAATTTAGTGGGAAAATTTTAATTAAATGGGAAAAGTGAAAATAATGAAAACATGCTTCTCAGTGTGAGCTCCATCAAGGTCACCATGCTTTTGTAGGTGGTGATGCAAACCTTAAAGAACTGAGCAACTGGGGAATTTATCCCTGTCAATGATGCCTTCCGCCCGGTCTGAGCTGGAGAAATGTCGATGCCATTTAAATATTTTCTAAGATTCAGAAACAAAGAGTAAGCCAGATGAGCCAGAGCAGGACTGTATGGTAGATGCTGAAGGATTCTTTATTGAAATGATCACAAAATTGTCCTTGTGTTATGACAGGAACGGCCAGAAGCATTGTTGTGGTGAAGGGCTCTCGGGTGAAACTTTCCAGGGTGTTATTTTGCTTAAGCAGGGGTGGGGAACCCTTTTTTCTGCCAAGAGCCATTTGGGTATTTATAACATGATTTGTTGGCCACACTGCCTAACATTGCATTGACTCACCTCTAATTTGATGACTGAGAAGTGCCCTGGGGGTGCAGTGCTTACCAATTGGACTGCGATGCTCATGGTCAGCTGTTGGAAACCACCGGTTGCTCTGTGGGAGAAAGAGTGGGATTTCTACCCCGTGAACACTTAACAGTCTTGGAAACCCACAGGGGTCACTCTTGACTCACAGGCAGTGTGTTTTGGATTTTGTTGGATGGAACTGTTTCTTTCTCTGTGGCGAAGCAGGCCATGTTAGCTCGTATTGATGATTTCACAGCTCAGGAGTGGAGGCAGCAGAGTGATTTTGCATTGGTCTGCTCACCCAAAGGCTCGCCGTTTAAAACCATCAGCTGCTCTGTGGAGGAGAGACGAAGTTTCTCAGTCTCAGAATTCACAGGGGCAGATCTACCTTGTCCTAGATAGGGTCACTGTGAGTCACGATTGATTGTAGTGAGTTTGGTTTTGAGTGTGTGACCCCAGGACGGGGCATTCTCTACCCTGTGGTCAAGCTGTGACAAACTTTCTCTACACAAGCACATACTATTGATCTTTGACGTTCCAACGAGTCAGCAAGAAAAATGCTTTGCACGTCCCATAAAACTATGGTCGTTCTCTTGACTTTCTCTTTGACCAAATCCCTTCCACTTTCTGGTTGCCCTTGTACATTGTCATCAGTATCATACTCGTGAAACCACATTTAATTTTCTGTTATGATATCTTGAAGAAATGCTTTAGTATATCGATCCCATGTGTTTTAAATTTCCCCTGAAAGCTGTGCTCTTTCTGCCATGGATCTGGGAATACAAGTTTTGGCATCCATCAACTAGAAAGTTTGTGCAAATTTAATTTTTCAGTTAAAATTCAATAAGATAAACCAGTAGGAATAGCAATCATGTTGGGTATTATTTCTGCTGTAATTGATGAACTTCTTCAATTAGGGTATAAACAGGATGATATTTTCCCTCACTAATTCTTGTAGATGGTCAACCATTGCAGCTTCCATTGTCAACATCATTTCATTCCTTCGTAACTGTCTATTTGTAAACTGCTGATTTCTTTGGGACAATGTGCTCATAAACTTTCCAAAAACTTCCTTATGGAAGTTCCATAAACTATGGCATGGAATTTCTATAAAGCATCAGTCATTTTACTATTTTCCATCTAAGCTTCATCGTAGATATTGTTTGTTTTGGTTCAATTTTGGCAGAATTCATGTTGTTCTGATAAGGGCTATTTTCAAATAAAGGCTTTATCTTTTTTAGTATCTGAAACTACATCCTGCTTAAACATATTAGTAAGAGTCATTGTACCAAAAAAGACTTGTCAACATTCCACCCATTTGAGAGATAGTATAAAAACAAGGACCAACGCTACTAAAGAAGGAAGTTCAAATTGCACTGAAAGCATTCACCAAAAACAAGGCTCCAGGCATTGATGGCACACTGGTGGGAATGTTTCCACCAACCTATGAAGCAGCAGAAGACTTTCTTGTTTATGCCAGGAATTTTGGAGGACAGCTAATTGACCAACTGACAGAAAGAGATCCATATTTTTACACATCCCAAAGAAAGATAACCCAACAGAATGCCGAAAACATAGAACAATATTAATGATACTACTTGAAAGTAAAATTTTGCTAAAGAGCAGACAACAATAGTTGTAGTGGTACATTGACAGGGAGCTTCCAGAATGTTGTGCTGTATTCAGAAGAGGACATGGAACAAGAGATATCATTGCTGATGTCAGATGGCCCTTGGCTAAAACCAGAGAATATCAGAGAAACATTTACATATGTTTTATGTAACTTGACTATGCCAAGGAATTTGACTGTGTGGATCATAACAAAATATGGATAACCTTGAGAAGACTGGAGATTCCAAAACACCTCACGGTGTGCAAGCAGATCGTCTACATGGATCAAGAAGGAGCAGTTGGCTAGAACAATGGATTACTGCATGATCTAACATCAGAGATGTGCTTCAGGGTTGTATCCTCTTACCACATTTACTCAACTGTATGCTGAGCATATAATCATAGAAGATGGATTATATGAAGAAGAATGCACATCAGGTTTGGAATAAGGCTTATTAACAACTTGAGAGATGCAGATGATACAACCTTGCTGGCTGAAAGTGAGGAGGACTTGAAGCAGTTGCTGAAGAAGATCAGGAATTGCATCCTTCAGAATGGAATACAACCCAATATGAAGAAGACCCAAATCATGACAAGTGGACCAATACATAAAATCATGCTAAACAGAGAAAAGATTTAAGTTGTCAAGAATTTCATCTTGCTTGAATCCATGATCAATGCCCATGGAAGCAGCAGTCTAGAGATCAAATGGCGCATTGCATTGGGTAAATCTGCCGCACAAGAATTATCCAAAGTGCTGCAAAGCAAGGATGCTACTTTGAGGACGAAGGTGTGTCTGAACCATGCTGTGGTATTTTCAATTGCCTCAAAGGCATGTGAAATTTGAACATTAAATAAAGAAGTCCAGAGAAAAATTGATTGAAAGCACATGGACTGCCAAAAGAGCAAACAGATCTGTCTTGGAGGAAGTATGGCCAGAGTGCTCCTCCGGCAAAGATGGTGAAACTTTGTCTTACGTACTTTGGACATGTCAGGAGACACCTGTACCTTGTGAAGGACACCATGCTTGGTAAAGTAAAGGGCCTGCGAAAATGAAGAAGTCCCTTGATAAGATGGATTCACAAGGTGGCTGCAACCATGGGCTCAGTCAATGGAAGAATTGTGGGGATGGTGCAGGGCCAGGCATTGTTTTGTTCTATTGTTCTCTGTAGGTCTCTGTAGGTTGGCACCTAACAGCAATAATATGAGTTTATTTGGGTGCAAGAAAAAAAAAAAAGAAATCCATGCATTGTTTGGTTTTTGGTAAATAAACTGAAATCTTGCCATCTTTACTTCTAAGGGGAATTCTGGTTTTATTTATCCTAAGTCTGATGTGTTTATTTTTGTGGTGAACAGTATGTATATTTGTTATTCTTTATCAATGCATTCGTTCTTATTCTATCTTCCTTTTGCACTGTCTAGTTTTTGCATGCATATGAGATCATTGCAAAGAACATGACTTGTATCAGGAATCTCTTAATCATCAATGTGGCATATTTTCTTTATGTTTGGTAAAATATTAATATGTATTAAAATGGAAATATCATAAGTATGTATAAAGACATTACCAAGTTATGGAAATCAAATGTCACATCATTAGCACATTGGAGAAATTGTAAAGGCACATTGGGTATGTTTTAGCTCAATATTTAAGGTTAAAAGCCAATGCATTTCCATTTCTCAAAAGATTAAAACTAATATTACTATATGCCTTTGACAGTAACAAAAAATGATAATTGATTTGCTGTGCTTTCATTACCAATATACCTTAATGTAACACAGAAGAAAGAAATGATACTATATTTTCCTCTGTGGCAACAACTGTCTAATAGGATAAAAAAATAACATCAGAATTTTACTTGGAAGAAAATTATGTTTGGGAAAAATAAAATGTAAGGCTTTGATGTGGTGTAAGTTTTTGTGGATTTGAAAGAGAACACAGGAGGACTTTCTTGTTAGTCTGAGGAGGGCGGTAATGAAGCATTTCAGATGGATAATTGTATCAAGAATTTCTCTTTGATATGCTTCCTACCTCAAGTATTCATTGAAATAACTTTCATCCTTTATTTCAGTTTATTGTGTGCATTTTTAGTGGAGATTGGTGCCTGGCTGGACTTTACATCTGATTAAATTGGGACAGAGCTAAAGCAACCTACAGGTGTGAGAATACAAAGATAGAGCAAATCTTAGAAAATAATTCTCAGGATTTCAAAGAAACCAGAGACAAGACTTAACTATCACAAAAGCATAGAAACAGGACTCGTGTCAAGTTTTCTAGAGTTTTGATAGAGTGTTAGAATTTAGCTGTCATTAAAGGCACATTTTATTTCCTTACACTCTTGATTAAGATGGAGATTAAACATCACCCTAGATTGAACTAGGAATGCAACCACACGGAAAAGGCAGACTCAATTTTGTACCTTGTGCATCCAGTAATTTGACAGTCACAAGGAGATCCTGGTCACAAGCCCACCCCTGGTAGCGAAAGGAGGATAGTTCATCTAACATAACAAAATCCATTGCTGGTGGGATAATTCTGACTCATAGAAAACCTGCAGAACAAAGTAGAGCAATTCTATGTGGTAAGTAAGGGGGCAATCTTTGTGGAAGTAGACTGGTACAGCTTTTTCCTGCAGAGAAGCTGGTGGGTTTGAACCATCAAATGTTCTGAATCCAAACATGAAACAAGTCTGCCAATATGGCTCCTTGTATTCTTGTAGAACATAAACTTGAGGGAAAACAAAGCAAGAAGGGGGTATGAGTGTCGAAGCTATATTCACTTATCTAGTTGACCGTTTTACTTAAATTCCTTGACGATTTGGGTGGGGACAGTGACATTTTGGAAGTTTGAGTGATGCAGTGTCCTTGGTAGAACCTCTGCTTCTGATGTGCACATCAGGAGATGGGTGATGGGTTGATTGTGCTCCACACCTCCATTGCTGTGGATTAGAGTCACGAGGAAGACTTGTGTGACAATCATGGAAAGACTGTGTGTGTGTAAGGAGTTGGGAGTTGGGTCTGGGACCTAGGTTCCCAAATGTATTTGGCCCACTGCCTGCTTTATAAAGAAACCTGGAAACTCCAGGGCTTCTCTGGCAATGAATCTTTTGTACGAGAGCCCATCATCCAGGAAAAAGTGGACGTATCTGTCTTTGCAGCCCCTTGGGTCGCCCCAGAGCCCCTGGGGGGTGGTATCACCCACTTTGGGAAACACAGGTCTAGGATTCTAGGGTCTATACTTGGGAGCCAGTAATAGCAGTTGATACAATAATTTCTGATCTTAAACATCATAGTATATATATTTTAAATCCACCCTGTTTATGCTATTTGATTTAATCCTCACAGCAAATGAATGAGAACATTCTATCGTTTTTATTTTACCAATGCCAAACTAATGTTTTGGATGGCAAAGCCCAGGTGGGACTATATTTAATTCTAGACTCTTATCCTATGATAACGTACTAAGAAAGAAACAAAGATGTTTTCTTCAGGCTGGCCTGCACTGAGTAGTTACCAATACTCCCACAGATCCCATGGATCACAGCCTCTGAGGGATCATTGCATCTGCTGGTACCATCCTTTTGTTATGAAGTCAGTCATTACCCTATGGTGTCCCTTAAACTGTTGTCTTGAGATTTATGTCTATACGTCCTTCGATTTAAAAATATAATTTATCTTCTAGGTAGGATCAGGTCTTGTATGATTATGTAAGTTGCATAGTATGTAGCTCAATGCCATTTGCATTGTGTTGTTAATAAATATTTGGTGATTTTTTTTCTCATCATAAATTGAGATGAAATTGTCTTTTGATGCTCTCCTGTAAGTTCTATGTGAATACAAACCCTATCATTTGTATGGTATACTTTTTTATTTGAGACGTTTCTGTAGTTTCTTGACTAGTGCTAGTGTATGATAAATGTTTGTATAATCAAAAAGTAGCATGAGTACAAATAGGAAATCTCTGATGATGGAATTTTCATGTCTCTGTTAAGATATTTTTAAAAAGGAGTTAAAAGCCAGCAGCAAGTAGTTATTGTCAAGGGAAAAAGTTGTCCAAGTGGCTCTTGAGTCTAGTTTGTTAGATATTGACAACCTGAGGTGCAGAAGTGAAGGAGTTCTGAAGAGGATTTCAAGAGTACTTCTACCAGGTTTGAGAGATTATAGTGGAACTATTTGCTGATAGGATCTGCTATAGCAAGGGAGGAATTCATGACCTGAGACTTACAGATGTTAACTACTCTTTAAGTTCTTCTTACTTCTTGGACAATAGAATTTATTTTCACTGCTCTGTTAAGAGTGATGTGGTTAACCCCTTAATCAGTTAAGAAGTTAGAGATCCACTTTCGCTTTTTCCTTCCTTCCTTTTTTGGTGTGTTTTGTTTTCAGTGAGGAAAACAAAGGATGAGACCAGTGTCTGCAATGCAACATTGTAAGATTGTATACTTGAAAATGTGGACGAGAGCAAATGCTTTCCCCTTCAAACCAAATATGATTTTCCCACCCAAACAAATAGAAAATGAAGATATTCTTCCATTTTCTGTACTGAAGATGTAAGAAATCATTATTTGGCTTAAACGTTCAGATGAACGTGGCAGTTAGGAATATTTGTGAAAGACTGTAGGCAGAAGCACACATGCAGAAAAACCGTGAAGAGATTTCCTTACCTTTATCCTGTTAGCAACTTGAATTTTTTTGCACATGACTCTACATGTTCTCACTTTCTCTCAGATGGTCCCTTCAGGGTTCTTTAAACTTCCACAACAGTAACAAGACGGAACACACTTTTATCTAAATCATGCATTAAGATTTTTTTCACAAGTAAGAATAAAATCTTTCTCATTAATTTTAATAAGTATTTAATATCTCAAGGAGTTTGGGGAAGGTTTTTCTTTAAAATAAAAGCTCTTAGTAATTGTTAAATGTCAGCTTTAGTATTTTTTCTGGTTTACCCAAGTTTTAGACCTGTTTCAGAAAGTGAGAGCAATGACGTATCTTTTTATATATCCCATCCTTCATTTTCAAAAGCACAAGATGAATAATCAATTAAAAAGGAAATCGAAAGGGAAAATCTTTTGAATACTTGTTCTAAAGAGAAATCCACAAACAAGTGAAAGTATACCCAAAACCTTTTAGTAACTTTTTTTGCACACACCCACACAGACACACACACACACACACACACAAACACACACAAACACACACACTAGATGACTAAGGCAGCACTTTCAAATTATTTTTGATGTCTCTGTCTGCTAAATCCAATATCTTGCCACACTAGAAGTGTGGGGGCATAAAGGCATGAAGTGGTTGGCTTACAAACTTTCATAGGTGGGGGAATATATTCACAGAAATATAGGATTAAGATGTAGGTGTTACTTAATTGCAATTGTGAAGCTAAAGAATTATGTACAGGTGCCAGGTTTGCAAGAGGTATATTGGGGTAGTTATTTTATTGTTAGTTTATTGTGCCAACCTGTCCAATAAACACATGTGAGGTTAATTGAAGGGCGGAGGAATAAGCAATAAACTAGTTAGTTATATGCTTATGAACCCATTTTGTCTTCAGTGATCTTGTCAGGAAGTTGAGCATCATGGAATACCAGGTTATTAGAACCAAGTGCTCTTGCAATGAAGGAGTACTTGAGTAGAGGCCCAAAGTCCGTCTGATACCTTAATACATAACATATAAACATAGATTTGCCTCCTAGTTCTTTCTTCTATTTCCTTTTGCTTTTCTCTTGTCCCACTATCATGTTCGTCCTCCATTTGG
>NW_022103896.1:77419534-77421616 GCF_000313985.2 Echinops telfairi | reverse complement strand
GCCAGGATGTGTTCCACTCTCTCTCCTTCCCTCGTCATTTGCTCCTGTGTGCTCTGATCAGATGCACTCCTCTCCCTGAGCTATAGCTTCAGTGCTGTGCTCTGAAGTGAATTCTTCTGGAGGGAAAGGTGAGGTGTCCACATAGTTGGGATTGGGGCTGGCCCTGCAGACCTTTCTATCGGTTCCCTGCTCCATGCCGGTATGTTGCATTCACGTCTTGGTGCACCAGGTTGAAGTCTGGTCCTCTCTTCCTCTCCTGTAGAGATAAATAACAGCCTCCCCTTGGGTGGCTAGTGCCCTGTTACCCCGCTACCCATGTCTTTTTTGTTTTCCTTCTTTCTTTTCCCCTCCTTTTTAGTTGGCTGCCATATGTATCCCTGGATTTGGTCTGGCCCCTGCCATAGTACCTGGACTTCACCCAAGGAATGTATGTATACAGTAGCATTTCCTGTATGCCCCTTTTGCATTTTTAAGCTTTCCTCAGTGGACTCATGTTGTACTTGTACTTTTGTGCTTGGCTTACTTCCGTTAGCATAATTTCGTCCAGTTCTTCCAATGCGACAATGTGCTTCATGCATTCATCACTGCTTTTTAGGGCTGCGTAGTACTCCATTGTATGCACGTACCACAGTTTTTAAATACATTTATCTGTTGATGGAAATTTGGGTTGTTTCCAACACTTTGCAATGGTGAATTGTGCCATGATGAAAATTGTAGTACAGATGTCTGGCTGTGGTTTGTTTCTTGCCTCTTCTGGGTATATGCCCAGTAGGGGGATTATTGGGTTGTAGGGTAGCTCGATTTCCATCTATTTTAGATTTCGCCAGATCAATTTCCATAGTGGCTGTACATACCTACAGATCCACCAGTAGTGGATGAGAGTTCCTATCTCCCCATAGCCCCTCCAACATTTGTTACTTTCTGATTTTTTTAAATTGGGCTCTCTTTGGGGGTGTTAGGTGGTATCTCATAGTTGTTTTAATTTGCACTTCTCTATGGCCAATGATTGGGAACATTTTGTCATATGTTTATTGGCCATTCAGATTTCTGCCCTTGTGAAACTTCTGTTCAGGTCCTTTGTCTACCTCCTCAGTGGGCAATTAGGTTTTTTTTTTCTTTTTTCTTTTTGTGCTTAGGGACCCCATATCCAGAAACTCAGACTGGTCTAATGTTATATTCCTTGCACCAGTATCTCATGCACTTTGTAACCATTCCCAGGGATATTCCCCAGGCTTCTGCTTGTATATATCAGAAATCTTGAGTAGATCTTTGTGAGTATAGTGCGCTTCTTCCTGAGTAATCATCTCAACCTCACCTTTAGGAACTTTCTGAGCCTTAATTTTATTACAGGTTTAGAGAAAATAATGGTTGGTGAGGGTGCTTTATAGGGGCTCTAAGCAATATCCTGTAAGGCATCTCCCCCAGACAATGCTACAGATGCAGCCCTGTCTGGCATTTCAGCTTTAACAGTTTGGTTAATGTGATCAGGTGTGGTTTGTTTTAATGATAGTAGATTAATCCCCTCAGCTGGGAGGGGTGGATCTATTGACTGGGGTGACTTAATCATTTAGGGGCTCTATATCATCCTCTTCTGGATCGTCAGCCCATATGTCCCCATCCCATGTTTCAGGGCCCCAACTTTTTCCTATCAATTCTCTTACTTTAGTATCAGACACTGCTCTAGACCTGCAGTTCACCTGATGTTGTATTTCAGCCACTCACATAATATCACTCTGTGAACCTGGTTCACAGCAATGTCAGTTCTATTATTAGAGGAGAAAAGGCTCTCCTTTGTAGCACATGAAGAAGCTTGTAGGTCTGTTATTTGGAACTTGAGATGCGCTTCTGAGGTTCTGAGACCATCCCTCTCCTTAATCACACTTTCCATTGTAGGGAAGACCAGCCAACCAGCTTCCCTATACTTGTCATCTTGACAAAGCTACTGAAAAATGTCAAACATACTATCACCCAGAGCCTCTCTTCTAACCAGCCCTTCATCTAATGGTGGTGATAATGTGGATATTAGTTTTTCTACTTCACACCATGGATTAGTAAGAGTGGCAGACTTATCCTGCTTTTCTA
>NW_022103896.1:77416518-77418729 GCF_000313985.2 Echinops telfairi | reverse complement strand
TTTTTTTTTGCATTTGGTTGGAGATCTCTGAAAAGATCTATCAGGTCAAGTCGCCTAATTGTAATGTTTAGATCTGCAGACTCCTAGTTAAGCTGTTTTCCCTTTGATCTATCTTTCTCAAACAGTGGTGTATTAAAGTCACCTCCTATAATTGTTGAGCCTGTAATTTCTTTTTCATCGTTTGGACTGTTTGATTAATGAAATTCTTGGGTCTCTCCCTGGGGCATGTATATATTTATTATGCTCACTGCTTCTTGGGCTATTGTTCCCTTGAGCATGATATAGTGCCCCTATTTATCTTTTATTACGGATTGCACCTTGAGACCAATTTTGTCTGAGATTAGGTTTGTGACCTCTGCTTTTTTTGAATTTCCATTTGCTTGGTATATTTTTCTCCAGCGTTTGATTCTCAGCATATTTTTGTCTGTAATCTTGAGATGGGTCTCCTGTAGGCAGCAGATTGAGAGGTTGTGTTTTCTAAGCCAGTCTGCTAGCCTTGGACTTTTAATACCTGAGTTCAGTCCATTGATATTCAGAGTTATTACATCCATCTGTGGAATCTGTGATGTTATCTTATACCTTTTGTGTTGGATGTTTTCCTACCTCCCTTACTTATCTATATGTTGTGCATGTGTGTGCATGTGTGTGTGTGTGTGTCATTCTTGCCTTCTTTCCACCCTTAAGCCAAAGCTACCTTGCGGGCTGTTTTCTCTTTGTTGCCCTCTGGGTGGTGTTTTACTATGTGTTGGTCTCTTAGTTGTGCTCGTTGAGTGCCGTTCTTCTGCCCATACTGGGTTGGCAAGGACTTTTGAAGGGCTGGGTTCCTTATAATGTATTCTCTGAGTTTTTCCTTGTCTGGGAAGACTTACTTCTCCATTTATTTTGATGGATAATTCTGGATAGAGTATTTTGGGGTTTGTGTTATTTTCCTTCAATTTTTGGAATATGTTGCTCCACTCACCGCTTCTTCATAGTGTGCATATTCTTATGTGGGTACCTTTATATGTGACGGCTTTTTTCCCAAGCGGCTTTGATGACTTTCTCCCTTTCCTCAAAGGTTGATAGTTTAACTGTTATATGTATCAGTGATTTCTTCTTGGGATTCAACCTAGCTGGTGTTCTTTTGGCCTCCTGAATGGTTCCCTGCTTTTCATTCATTAAGCTTGGGAAGTTTTCTTCTAATAATTCCCTTCCTCTTTTTGCTGTTGATTTCTTTGTTGTGTCTTGTTCAGGTAGCTTGATTATTCTAATGTTGTTCCTATTCATAGCATCAGACATGGCTCTCAAGTTTTCTTCAGCTTCTCTGATTATCTTATTTCACTGCCTTTCCCATTTGTTGAAGTCTGCTTGGTTATCCTCTAGGTCAGTGGTTCTCAACCTTCTTAATGCTGCAACCCTTTAATACAGTTCCTCATGTTGTGGTGACCCCCCAACCATAAATTTATTTTCATTGCTACTTCATAACTGTAATTTTGCTACTGTTATGAATCGGGCGACCCCAGTGAAAGGGTCGTTCAACCCCATAGGGGTCGCAACCCACAGGTTGAGAACCCCTGCTCTAGGTCACTGGTGTGATTCTCTACCTTCTCAAACCTGTTGGCAAAGTCTGTGAATTTGCTACTGGCTTTTGTTATTTAGCCCCTTAGGTCTTGTATTTCCCTTCGGTGCTTGGCCCTTATCTCCTATCATTTCATCCTTTTCCTGTATTGGTTCCCTCATATCCGGTATGACTCCAAGCTGCATTCTGAAGATTTCTTTCTGTGGCAGACCAATGTCTGCTTTTCTTATGCACATCATTAGGTTCAGAACTTCTTCTGACATTGCCTTTTGCTTCACCTGTTTTTTTCATTGAGGTTGTAAGGGCTGATTGCTGTTTCTGTTTTGCTATTTTAGAGGAGCCTGGCACCATTTTCTATAGATTCAAAGAGCACTAGGCTCTCTCTTTGGGGGACTCATAGGAATGCTTGTTCGTACTGCCTGCTGCTAATTGCACTATAGGGTTGGGTTACAGCTTTATCTTCCAGTGGTTTCACTCTTTCACTAGCCAACCAGTAGTCTGTTATTTGGAGGGCAAGTTGGATGGTCTTCTCAAGGGACACTGGTTGGGCGGTTGTGGACCTATGAGGATGGTGCTGCACTGGATGTTCCCAGAGGAAGTCGTGGTGGTGTGGTCCATGGCAGCTTGGGGCACCTTAGAGGGTGTGCAGGGGT
>NW_022103896.1:77413763-77415312 GCF_000313985.2 Echinops telfairi | reverse complement strand
AGATTGAGTGCCTTATAATTGGAATGGCTCATCTTCCAGCATTGTATCCCGTAATGTTCTACTGCTATTAATAAGATTTTCACCATATTGTTATTATTATTATATTTTTTACAGGTAGATTGCCATGTTCTACTTCCTAGTCTGTCTTAGTCTGGAAGCTTTGCTAAAACCTGTTCACCATGGGTGACCCTGCTGTGTCTTTTAAATATCAATATCCTAGCTTCTAAAATCAAAGCAACACACAAGCTACAATACAGCATGAGTGGTGACAGATGAGTGGTGGAATTGACTTGTATCTTTATACAAATCCCTTGAAATAAACTATAGACATACTATTTCACATCTAAATATTTCTGTATATAGCTGACAAAATTAAGCAGATTTTCTAAGGTAAATCTAACTAACCACTCACAGCCATCTGGTCAATGCTGACTCAGAGCAATCCTACAGGTCAGGGTGGAACTGCTCTTGTGAGTTTAAGATTGTAACTCTTTATGGGAATAGAAAGCCCCGTCCTTCTTAGGAGTGGCTGGTGATTTTGAACTGCTGACTTTGTAGTTAGCATCCCAACTTGTAACCACTATTCTACCAAGGCTCCTCCATCATAATATCATATTGCAATATGTTCTTATTATCTTTTAATAACTGGGTCACATTTTTTGGTTCAAAAATTTCTCCAATTGTCCTCAACGCGACTATACAGTTGGTTTCATGAGCCAAAATCTAAAGTAGGATCACATGTCTCTACAACTAACTGGGGACATACATAACGTGATAGGGATGGAACTAGGACTTCTGCCTTGTCTGCTAAGGGGATGAACAACAGACGCTCTGAAACAAGAGATGAACAGAGGCCTCTTTGAGAACTGGCTTGGCAAACACCTTCACCTTGAAGCTTGGCCTCAGTAAAATTCTGGCCCAGGACTACTCTAAGATAAGGCTGAGACGGGCTGACACAAAGCAACTCCCTGGATAAAACGGAAAGAAACGATGTATGTGACCCAAGGATGAACTGAGTAACTAACTAGAAAGTGACTTGGCCATCTGGAGAGTGGTAACCTCTTCTCCTTTGAAAGTGCCCTATAAAAACTAGAAGGATTCCCCTAGACCAGTGGTTCTCAACCTTCCTAATGCCACGGCCCTTTAATACAGTTCCTCATGTTGTGTTGACCCCCAACCATAAAATTATTTCTGTTACTACTTCATAAGTGTAATTTTGCTACTGTTATGAATTGTAATGTAAATATCTCATATGCAGGATGTATTTTCATTGTTACAAGTTGAACATGATTAAAGCATAGTGATTAATCACAAAAACAATATGTAATTATGTATTGTGAAATATTTATTTCTAATGACAAATAAATGAAATTTTGTCATGAAGCCTTGTATATCATGAGTAACAGTCTTCATGCCAGTTACTTGTATGTGGGCATATCTGCATGTGGGCAGACCTGCCTGGAGACGGATAGAGGCGGTGTCTCGATTCTTAAGACCATCGGAAATATGTGTTTTCCGATGGTCTTAGGCAACCCCTGTGAAAGGGTCA
>NW_022103896.1:77399595-77412571 GCF_000313985.2 Echinops telfairi | reverse complement strand
TCTGTTTGGCTACTACATCTTTTCTGTCTTTTAAATAAAATTAATTAATAAAATGTGGATTTTTTTCCTCCTTATTTCCTTTTAAAAATATCATAAACTTATTTGTAAACAACAACAACAAACCCCGCAACAATAAACAATCAAATTTTTAAAAGGGACATCTTTTTTTCCATAAAATTTCTCCTACCAAGAATTTGCTTATTATTGACTAACTTACTTTTATTCCTTGTATATAATTATAATTGGACATCACATCTATAGGATTGATAAAACTTTCTTGCCAACAGGAAAAAGAAAAATGATCTCAGGTGATGCTGTATACTTCACGATTTAAACTAGGAGGCAAACCAAACTGTGAGCTGATTGGTGGGGTTGAGAGGCCTGTGATCTCGTTCGTTATAGTTCCTTTCTTCAGGAAATCAGTTGATTAGCCTACACATTCATTATTTACAATCATTAGATATAATACTTTAATCTTAGACTAGAAGGATCTTATAATATTTTAATCATTAGCTACACAATTTTAATTTAAAAAACCCTATTTTCTCCACGAGTTCTTTTAATTTTCCCATGGTCAAATTGGGTTGAAACTTTCAAATTCTTTCTAAACCCAAATTGAGTTGATTCCAAAAACATAAGGGCCCTAGATAGGGTTTCTGAATCTAATTTGGAGTAGACAGCCTCCTTCAGAGGAGCTGAAGGGTTTGAATGACTGACCTCGCACTGAGCAGTCCAGTGCTACCCAACAGTGCTGGCAGGGTACTGACTTAAAAAAAATCCAAATCATATGAATTGAAACAGGCTAATTCAGTTAATCTAAGCTATAGATTTCTACACTACACTTTCCATGCACCTACTTATTCTGTAGCTGTGCTTTATAAGCCTCTGACCTCTAATAAAGTAGTCTCAGCTACTTGTTTGTTTCATTTGATTAATATACACACTCTCAGTGAAACATTCAAGACAATTAAAATATCCATTTAGGACTGGAGTTACTAATATTGATTTTGTAAACCTAATATTCATCAAGTGTTGGATTCCTAGAACACAGACTTTTTTGTTTTAAACAGCTCGAGAGTTCCTATATATTAAACTATATCTACTTGATTAAATTTCCTTTTATCTCTCTTAACTCGCAGTTATGTCCGTGGTTAAAGTAAAGACCTTTGAATTATCTTCTTATTTGATTAGGATGTGCTATATTTTTAAAACCTCTCTTTTTAAAAATCAAGATTCAGTCGTCTTCATTAGAAATGGTAGGCCCGGCAGGCAAATCTTAAATCACACAAACAGTTTCAGCTTTAGAGATGGCAGTGGGTGTTGGAATGGGGAGAATTTACTTTATTATCAATCTCTACATGAATGAAATCAGTGCAATTATGATTACAGAGTAATTTAATACTCCTTTATTAACATAGTCTTTCATCTTGGTTAGGAGTTCTGGGATTCCGGAGGATGTCCATTTCCTGTGAAATACTATCCCATTTGCATAGATTAAATCACAATCTATAGCCATAGTATAAAAACATAAAAGTGTAAAGATGAACTAAAATCTGGGTAGAGAATAAAATGAAAGAACCAATTAACTTGCATCCTTTTCAAATTATAATATGATTACCTTTAATAATTAGATACATTTTTCTATTTCTTACCTCAACTTTTTTTTTTTTTTTTTACATCCGGTACTTGACAAGTTAGACCAGAGAAGAGTACTTAAAACTTGATTAACGGTCCCAAATAGTTCAGGGTTTCAATCACTGTGATTGAATAAATTGTATATAAACGTATGCTTTGTTTTGAGTACTGGTCGACTCTTCTAGCAGATGCTAAACTGAGAAACTAGACACAACATTGCTATGGAGGCTATCTCATAGCAACCCTGTGGGATAGAGTTAGAAGAGCTCAAGAGGATTTTCGAGCCTGTAAATTTTAATGGAAGCAGATTGCTACATTGTTCTCCTGCTGTGTGCCTGGTGGGTTCAAATCCCTGACCTTTTGGAAAATAGCTGAGCACTTTAGCTGCTGTGTCATCAGAACTCCTAGCAGCTATTATTTGGTATCATGATGATAGTTTGTTTTCTCTGCTCAATAAATTTCATTTGGAGCAGTTTAGAGAACTGATAGGAAATGAAATGTTTTTATGTAATGCTTTCTATCTAAAAGTGCCTTTGAAACATAAGCTTTCTCTTATAATTTGTTTCTTTTAAAAAAAATCACAACTGTTCTTTCTTCTAGATAAATGTAAGGATTTTCTTCTAAAGTCAAATAAGTACAGTCTGTAATTTAATTGGACCTCGATTTTATTCATTGCATCCCGAATAGTCATTTATTCATCCACATCAGGGAACTTAGGAAATTTCATGTCTCTGTATGTGTTTTGCATGGATTTGTATGCCTTCGTGCTCATGTACATGAAATAAACTTGATCCATAGGATTTAAAACACAAGTGCATTTAATTTTCAGATTTTCAAAACGAAGGATGAGTACATCATTACCTGTCAAGTTGATCTTTAGATAACTGGTTAATCCCTGAGAATCAGGTCCTAGCCAAGTTGAGGCATAACCTTAACTAGTCATAACCTTAAATAGTCCACATTACTCTTACCTTGAACTTCATTACTGCCAGGTGCAAATCCTTCATTCACAAAATAATTGGATAGTAATTTTTTACTATTGTCATAAGTGTGAAATATTGAAAAATCAGACACTCAATAAATGAAAGGAGGTGCATTGGGATTGAGAAATTCCCTGCATAGTTTCCAAGTTGGTAAGTCACCAATTTTCCTTTTTATTATCTATGAAAGTCACCGAGTGTAGCCTATAGATAACATAGTCAACATGTTCTCAGATATCCAAATCTGACAATCTTTCAGGGCACATTTTCTACCCTTATTTCCAAATCCATGTACTACACTCTATCTCAGACCCCAGAAAGTTTCAATAGGTGTTATGAATTGAATTGTGTTCTTCAAAAAAATATGTTCTGAATTCTAACCCCTATCCCATTTGAAAATAGAGTTTTCTATGTTAATGAGGCCATCTCAATGTCTTAAGACCACCATTTTGGAGATTTAAAAGCAATAAATACAGAAGTCAGAAAGCATAGCTAGGGGAAAAAATGCCACACCACATGAACATTGCCACAGAACCAAGGAATAGAAGCTGAAGGGTCTTCCCCTAGAGTGGACGGAAAGTAACAGCCTTTCGAGTGGCTGTACAGAAATCAAATTGCTAGCATCCTAAGTTGTGAAAAAAATAATGTTTTTGTTAAATCCACTCACTTGTATTTCTTTTATAGCAGCAAAAATAAACTGCGATATTGGGGCCCTATAGGCCTACCGTCTTTCTGCTTCTCTTCTCTTGCCAGTCTAAAGGAAGCACTTTGGTATTCCCTGTAGTCACTCAATGGTCCAGAGTTGATAGTGCTGGATGTTTTAGGGCTAATTGTTCCACGGTTGTGCCCAGTCGATTAAATCAACTATTCAGGTTGGATGAAGAAGGCGCTGGACTCTGAGCCAGACTGTGTAACAGTCAGCCATTTGAAGGAGGCTGCATCAGGGAATGCCGTACGGTTCCCTTTCCGTGGCTCTTGATTTTTGCTTCAGAGAACTCATTCTTAAGCACTAGTTTGGCATACCTCATATAAAAGTCTGAAGTTCATCTACTCGAACATCTGCTCTCAACTGTTTGCTTTCAAGTATTTGGACCTGGATTTAATAGCACGTGCTCAAAGGTCACCTTCTGGAAGCTTGATTATATCCCCATGTACTATTCCTATAACTGTCTAGTTACCTTGTAATTGTTTATCTTGATTGATGTCCAAACAGCAAGTTATACCTATCAAAATTGCAACCTTATTTACACTCAGTTTCTCAAGCCAAAATAGTATGCCAGATGACATTGCCACATGTAACACCATTTTATCTCATGCTATATTTAGATATGCAAAGAAAATATAGCTAGTGAACCATTTTTAAAAGAAAACATTTCTAATGAACAATTTATAATAAAATAATTTAGATATACAAAGTTCATGAATGATGAGATGATGCATATCACCAAACTTATGGAATGAAATTGCATTGATCCTTGTGGCCATTTCCCAGACCGGACTACACTGTGATTTCTCCTTCATGTCGTTCTTCCTCCTTCAAGTAGTTCAGCTTCTCAGATTATTTGCTCAGCATAGTGTAAGGACAGTGAAGGAGACAACTCTGATATACACATTTCCTCACGCTTGTTGAGACATCTCAATTGCATTTTATTATTTCCAAGCTTCATGTTTTTGACTTGGACTTCTTTTCACACCATTAGTCCTGTATCTTTATGCTATCTCTTGAAATGGCTGAATATTGACTATTTTTGGTATGGCAACTGCTCTCATCCGAATCCTCAGTTACTTGCTAGGATGCAACTGGGTTTCTAAATGGATAGGACTTAATAATTTTTTGTTGCACTTAGGAGTTAGTTGAGGGGGCTTTTTTTCCCTTCTTCCTGTGACACTCTTATGGAATGTCTTACCGATAATGGTAAGTGTTAATGGTCCCTCATTTGGCACTCTGGTAGTGGGTGGGCACCCACTACTGCATGCTGTGGATCTGGTGGCTTTGACTTATCATTAATTCAATATGCATTGAAGTTGATTTATCCCAATCCCGAGTTTCTGTTATTCTTTCATCTCTTCCAGCACTTCTCTACAGCCTCCACTGCACAGTCAGGGCAACTGGAGCGTGTTGGCTTTGGCATGAACTAGACAGGATGCAGAGGCACCAAGAGTGCTGCCTCCACTTCATAAAGGTCACCACATCTCCTCTCCCACACCACAGTTTTGCCCTCCACTTCATAAAGGTCACCACATCTCCTCTCCAACACCACAGTTTTGCCCTCCACTTCATAAAGGTCACCACATCTCCTCTCCAACACCACAGTTTTGCTTCTGCAAGAGGCTGATGTGATTGCACACGTGAATTCTCCCTGATGGGAAATCAGATGGATACATCTTCTCGGCTGGCTCTGGGGATAAAAGACCTCCACCCCTTGCTCTCCATTACACTTGTCTCCTACCATTTCCCTTAAAGAGTTTTACCTACTCTTCAATTGCCACAGGAAATTCTGCTCAAGCTATACCCAGGGAACATCACTTGGTGTTTTCTGACTTCATCTATCTGAGTGCTTCCATTTTCTTTCCTTTTAGAGGTATCATCATGAGAGGGGGACATGGCAATGCTCATATTTGATTTCTCAATCTTTGTTCTTTCTCCCATTCAGGTCATTCATCTGGGCAGGAATGCTCATGATTCCCATTCCTTTTCCTCAATGGAAAACACTTCCTTCCGTTGGAACCAATTTTCTTTTTAACATGATGTGGATTTGCCTTACCCACTTCCCTTTGGTCCAAACAGCTGGCAGGAGGTAGAGAAGGACAAAGGAATTGAAGGCTAAAGGCACAAAACGGTGGTCATGAAAACATTGAATCTGCACGTTGGTTCCCACATACAGCAAGCAATGAGGCCGGGCATTTAAATCTGGATTCAAATGGAAAATGTAGTTTTTAACTCTATGTGAGACTATTAGAAACCACATTTGAAAGAGAATTTGCAGAGGCCAGAAAGCTAGCTTCATTCTGTACTTACTATGTCATGTAGAATAGAGAGTGTTTTTGTTCTCCAAATGTATTTCAACTTGAGATATATGCACTAATGAGCACAGTAGCTAAGCTTTCCCGAGGCAATCAATAGAACAATGGGTGTCATCTCCTTAAAGGGGATTGGTAGAGGAAATCACTTGTAACTCAGAACTAGGAACCCAAATTGTGTGTTCCACATCCACAGAGCCAGCAGAGAGTGGGTGTGGGTGTAATTCCCCCTTGGACTCCGCCACCACGGCATTGGGTGATGGCAGGTGCCAGTTCCATCAGATCTCTGTTATGATATCCATACAAATGATTTATATGAGGATAGTTCATCTCTATTGCTTTATAATAATCAGTTCAAAGCATTGAGGGACAGAGGAGAAGTCAAGGTGACGATTTCAGACGGTCATTATGTTGCTCATAAAAGAACCCTATAAAGTTACCAGTATTATTGCAAGCTTGTTCGTTTAAGTGATTGGTGAATTTCAGGGGTATCTGGGGTGAAGGGCTGCATACTCCCTCTTTCTTATAGCCTTATATGACTGCAGTCACAGAACATCAATGAATTAGTTTAGGAGTGGTAAATGAGAAGGACATTCAAAATACTCCACAGAAGAAGCAATTTCACAGCCAGCGAGAGCAAGTGTTTTGGTTTCTGTGAAAGTCGTATCTTTTGATATTATTGGAAGAAGTGTTAGAATCTAATGTTCAGGAATGAAAGAATCCAGCTGCTTGCAGAAAGGGTGCAGATTAATTAATGATTCGCAGTTGTCGCTCCTGAGTAACGGTAATGTGAGGCAACCAAGTGGCAATTTCATAGCCAGGGCTTAATAATTGGATGATGAGCCATCCTGTGGTTTTTACTGGTTATAAGATGACTACATAGGGGAAATAACATTTGCCGGAAAGGAAGAAACAGGCTGAATATATCTGAAAGACATTTAAAAAATCGTACAGCTCTTATCACAATCCATCCATCCAATGTGTCAAGCACATTTGTACATGTGTTGCCATCATCATTCTCAAAACATTTTCTCTGAAAGACATTTGAACACATTCTTTGCTCTCCCAGAAGATTGCATGAGTTTCTGGAAATGGGCAAGTGTGGATCTGGTAAGGGTCAAGAGTCTTTGCATGAGTTTGTATGTTTGTGTATGCATATGTGAACATGTGTACATAGTATCTTACACACATGCACACAGTGTTGTTATGGTGGCAAGCAGTTTTGAATGTTTGTTAGCTTGTTATTGTTTCATTTCTATATTTACAGAGTGAAGTAGATATTGGTAGAAGGGCTAATAGAAAATTCCATTGGTTCTGCATAACAACTTCCAAAGAACAGAGCCAAACTCCATTTTTGTTGCTAGGTCATAACTCTACTAAATAGAAGAAGAGAAGAAGGAACAGGAGAAGGAGAAGAAGAAGAAAGAGAATTGCTAAGGGCAGTGGTTAAAGTGGTCAGCTTCTAGTAGAAAGATTGACAGGTCGAGCCCAACAGCTGCTCCATGGGAGAAAGATGTGGTGGTCTACTTCCATAATGATTGCAGCCTAGGGAACCAGAGCAGGTAGCTCAATTCTATACTGCAGGGATGCTATGAGTTGAAATAGATATTTGAGTGAGGGAAGCATTATTCCCATATGTCACCCATCACTTTTAGCTCTGTTACTGCACTTCCTCTTTTTATCCCTAACTCTTCTGATTTTTGAATATTAAATTCGACTTTCAAATTTGGGGCTGAGGTATATTCTCCTAGCTGATGTTGAACTGTTGTTAGGTGTCAGGGAGACTCAGAGCCACCCAGTGCACAACAGACCAAAACACCGCCCAGTCATGTACCATGCTCACAATTCAGTGTTCACATGTTTGAGCCGATTACTGCAGCTACTGTGTCAATCCATTTTGTCGAAGGTCTTCCTCTTTTTTACTGCCACTCTACTTTACCAAGCTTAAAGTCCTTTTCCAGGGACCGGTCTCTTCTGACAGCAGGTCTAAAGTACAGGAGAGGAAGTCTCACCATCTTAGCTCCTAAGGAGCATTCTGGCTCTACTTCTAGGACAGATTTGTTTGTTCTTTTGGCAGTTCCCGGTACTTTGAGTATTCTCCGCCAGCACCATAATTCAAATGCATCTATTCATCTTCAGTCTTCCTTATTCAAGTCCACCTTTCCTATGTATCTGAGGAAATTGAAAATACCAGGGCTTGTGTCAGGTGCACCTTAGTCCTCAAAGCAGGAGGTCTTGTGCAGCAGATTTGATCCGTTGACTGCTGCTTCTATGAGTATTGATGGTGTAGCTAACCAAGATGAAATCCTTGGAAATATCAACCTTTTCTCCAGTTCTCCTGATGGTAGCTATTGATCAGTTGTGAGGATTTGGTCTTGCTTATGTTGAGACATAATCCATACTGGAGATTGTGATCTTGGATCTTCCTCAGCAAGTAAACAAGTCCTTCTCACTTTCAACAAGCAAAGGGGTGTCATCTGCACACCACAGAGTGCTTTTAACCTTTCTCCATGTGGTAGCTACATACTTTTGTGTCAATTTGAAGATATAAAAGCATATGGGTGGAGTTTAGCCTGTTAACCAGGTCACAGCCCGATGGTACCTCCTTGTGGGCATGGCCTTCTCATAACGAGTGTCTTGGAAACGTTCTCTCCCTCTCTCTCTGCCTTCCCCTTCCTGTTGCTGAGCCACACTGAGACTTGTGCAAGCCCATTGGATCCATAAGACGTTTCACCCACCAGATTGTGATCTTCCTGCATTCTGCATCATTGCACGTGGCTATATGAGTCTGACAAAGGATTCTTGAAGTAGTATCAGAGTTCTGGACTTGATTTGGGCTGGGGTGTTTGCTTGATATATAATTACTTCTTGATATACAGCTCTCTCTTACACATATATGCATGTCTCTGGATTTGTTACTCTTGTCACCCCGGCCTAACACACTGCAATCCTGATGCTGAACTCTTCTTCATATAATCCAGCTTCTCTGGTGATTTGCTCAGGATATAGGTTGAGTAAGTTTGGTGACAGGATACAACCCTGATGAATGCCTTACTTGATTTTAAACCATGTAGTATTCCATTGTTTTTTCCCCACAACTACCCTCTTGATTCATGTATAGGTTTTACATGAGCGCGATGAAGTGTTCTGGAATTTCCATTCTTCTCAAGACTATCTATCATTTGTTATGATCTACACGAATGCCTTGACATTGTCAATAAAGCACAACTAAACATCTTTCTGATAGTCTCTGCTTTCAGTCAAGAGCCATCTGACATCAGCAAAGATACACCTTGTCCCATGTCCTCTTCTGAATCTAGCTTGAATTTCTGGCAGCTCCCTGTCAAAGTTCTGCTGAAAGTGTTGTTGGATGATCATCAGCAAACTTTTACTTGCCTGTTATACTCTTCTATAATTTGAGCATTCTCCTGGGTCACCTCTTGTTGGAATTGGTACAAAGATAACTGTTGTGTTAGTCCAGGTAGACTAGAGAAACAAATCTGGGGAGACTCATATATGTATAGGAAAGAGCTTTGTATCAAAGAGTAATTATATATTAAGACAACATACCAGTCAAGTCCAGGTCAAGTCCATAAGTTCAATATAAGCCCGTAAGTACGATATTACCCCATGAATTCCTCTTCAGACTTATGCTGCACATGCAATGACACTGAATGCAGGAAGATCACAAGCCAGTGGGCAGAAAGCCTTGTGGATCCAGTGGCGGTAGAAGCATTTCTGAGCTGGTGTGGGTATCTACGTGGCTCCTTGAGCTCCAGAGCTCTGGCTGCCATGAGCATAGCTCCATGTAGTTTGTCATCAGGAATGTAAAGCAGAGAGAGAGTATTTCCCACCTCTAGGGAGGAAGAGATGGCATTCCCAGAATCCTCATGAGAAGGTCACGCCCACACAGAGGCATCATTGGCTATGACCTGATTGACAGGCTAGACTTCACCCGTTCACTCATAATACCCTCAAGTTGACACAAGGTTACATAGCTACCACAGCCCTCTTCCAAATTTCTTGGCAGAGTACTTCATCAGTTTGTTGAAAAATTTCAATTGGAATTTCATCAATTCTCGGAGGCTTGTTTTTGGCAATGCTTTCAGTGCAGCTTGAACTTGTCCATTAGTACCACTGGTTCTTGCTCAGTTACCTCTTGAAATGATTCATGTATACTAGTTATTTTTGGTACAGTGACTGTGTATTCTTTGCATCTTCTTTTGATGCTTCCTGCATTGTTCAATAGTTTGTCTATTAAGTCTTTCAATACTGCTACCAGAGGCCACCACTTGTCAGTGTGTTGTACTGTGGTAACTTGTGTGTTGCTGTGATGCTAGAGGCTATGTCACTGATGTTTCAAATACCCGCAGGATCACCCAAAGTGAAGAGGTTTCAACAAAGCTTCCTGCCTAAGAACAGACTATAAAGAACAAATAGGCTATCCATTTCTGAGGAATTAGCCACTAAAATCCTTATGGATATTGTAATGTTATACTGAGACCAGAGTATTTAGCAGCATGCAGGTGAGCATATGTGCAAGGATGAGAAAGAAAAAGGATATGTTAAAGTATAAGATATACATGTATACCCTGGAAGACACAATGTGCAAAAGCAAGATAGAACTGAAGAATCATAACCTGCACAAGCATCTCCAGTGAGAAATGCGAATCCCTTTCATGAGCACTCATAGGAGTAAGAGAAATTCCATTTAAAAAGGAAAGAGAGCTTGACATTTTCGGTTTGGGTGAGTGTGAAATTTTCCGTTGTTTTTCTACAAATCCTCTGCTAGTTTCTCTGTTAGGTTTCTTTCCCTGGCTCCTGAGTAGATTGGTTTTCATAGACAGTGCTACTCCCTAACGCAGTATTCAGGGGTTACTGTTAGGAGCAGCAGACAGTTTCTGGGAGAGAGCTACAATATTTTCAAGGGGACCTAAAATAATTTAGTTCAGCAAAATGCCATTATGTTGGGCCAGCTCAAAAAGAGGGTTGCTGAGTTGGCAATAATTCACCAGCCTCTGTTAACAGCTACCTTTTAAATTGCATTTGAACACTGAAAACAAATATCCTGTCATTGTCTGCCTGGACTCCTTAACACAGCTTCAAAGTTCCAGAGGAAAATACTGCATTGCAGCTCTCTCGTGTTTGTAGCAAAGCTCACTTGGCACAAGGCAGGCAAAAGAGGAACCGTTACAAAGGGGGGCTGTTGTCAGCTCTTCTCAGCACATCCCTCAGGTTCAGAATGTAATGTGAAAGACGTCCTCAGCTTGCCTGGGACCAAAGGAGGCTGGGGTGAGAAGCTAGGGATGCAGGTACTCAAAAATTGCTTTGGTTCTTTTTTCCCCCAATTTATTCACATAATATATTGGGTGTGTTAATCAAGCAATATAAGTTAAGAAAATTTTGCTGAACATTTTATCAAATGTTGATCTTTTTTTCACACATACCTGCATGCATTCACTTTCAGTTATTGACTATTTCTATGATCATTGAGAGACAGGAAATGCAAAGATAAACAAAGCCCAGAGCATCAAGTTGCTTCTAAATTAGCACCAACTTACAGTGAAGGAACCCTAGTGACATAATGGGTTACAAGTTGGACTGCTAACCTCAAGGTCAGCTGTTCTAAACCATCTGTACCTCTGTGGGAGAAAGATGAGGGTTTCTACTCCTGTAAAGATTTACAGCCTTTGAAACTCAAAGAGGCAGTTCTGCTTTGTTCTTTAGGGTGACTGTGAGTTGGGATTGACATTGTAGTTTTCTTGGACGTCTACGAGGCTCGCTGTCCCTCTCTTTCCTTTGCTTCCCAGCACCCAAGCTGGTTCCTCAAGGTGTATTTGTGCTCAAGATGAGCTAGTGTCATTTCACGCCATTCTTCTTTAATTCTCTGCCATTACATTCCTTTAGCTAAAGAGTAGAGCACACACATAATATGTAAACATATTTCTTGCTAAAATTTCCTTGTGATTTGGGAACTACTATTATCCCTGCTTAACTGATGGGGACCATAAATTATCATGAGGAAGGTCGTTTAGTCAGTGAGTGGTGGGGCAAGGATTCTGACTCCTGCCTCCAGGCTAGCTTAAATCATCATAAGCTAGTGTTGATTGTGGGAGAGCAGAACTCCATCAACAGCTTCTGGGATAAAATTTGTTGTTGCTGTGTGTCATTACGTTGTGGTGGTGATGTTAGGGTTAATTCACTTTGCTGCTAACTGTAAGATTGGCCATTTGAATCTGTCAACCTCTCTGTGGGACAAAAGACCGGGTGATGGACTCATGTGTAGTTTACCACCTACGAACCCTTGTGGCCTAGTGGGTTGAGCCTTGGTGACCTACTGGGTTACACATTTGGCTGCTGACCAACCATCTTGTGGGAGAAGGATGCAACATTTTTGCTCCTATAAAGATTTATAGCCTGAGGAACACACGCGGCTATAGAGTCAGACTCAAATGACCATGGCAGTGAGTTTAAATTTTTTACTTTTTATTTTAATAGAATCATTCTAAGAAATGTCATTGCTTTCAAGTTTGTTAATGACAAGCTGATGTATTACAGACTAGAATTGTGCACCATAGGGTCCTATCTATCTATCTATCTATCTATCTATCTATCTATCTATCTATCTATCTATTATCTATGTTCATCAGGACTTACTTTCTTGAAGTTTCAGGGTGGGTTCTAGCCACCAACTTTGAGATTAACAGCTGATCATAAATTGCTGGACCATGTAGGGCCCTATCCAACCCACAGGGGCCGGTCTGTTGAACACTTTGACCTCCCTTGGGAAAAGCTCACCAGACCCTCCCCAGTAGTAATTGAGGCTGACAATGTAAATTTCTCCACAAGCAAACTTGCTGGACTCATTTCCTTCTCTCTTCTGCTTCCAGGCAATCATGTTATTCAATGCTATGATACTGTCGTCTTCTTAAAGCAATTATAATGGTGTCTTCTTGAAATGCACGCATGCTTTGCTGACTGCACAGGCTTGAGAGCTGGCAGCTGTGGCCCAGGAAGTGGTGGGAACACAGGAAAGGGAAATGAGTGGTGAGGGCCACTGCACACCCTGCCCCACCTAGGGTCCTGCATGCCTGAGCAGTGGGAGCAGTCAGGATCCTGCCGCCATTGCTGCCAACAAAACCCCAAACCCAGAAGTCAGTTCTCAGGGTCAGGTCCTCTGCCTCACCGGCTAGTATCTCACCGTAAGTAGAGTGTTGCAAGGGTCTGGTTAGAGGGAAAATATAATAAACAAAAGGAAAATAACTTTCCTTAAAAAGGAAAGAGAGAAAAGCCTGATGGATCACCTCATATCTTGTCCAAGCAGATGCTAAGCGATGCAT
>NW_022103896.1:77397405-77399286 GCF_000313985.2 Echinops telfairi | reverse complement strand
GTCTCCCTCACCCACTTCTCCGCTGTCCATCCCCCAGGGAGGAGGCCACATGTAGTCCTTGTCCTCTGTTCCCCCTTTCTCCTTCACCTTCCCTCCACCCTCCTGCCATCGCCACTCTCTCCACTGGTCCTGGGGGGTTCATCTGTCCTGGGTTCACTGTATTTCCAGTTCCTATCTGTGCCAGTGCACCTCCTCCGAGATTAGTATTTTTTATAACAACATGCAGCTTCTAAAAACCATGTCGCCAGTTTGAACAGAGGAGCCTTGGCTATGCCTCTCCATGCAGGTATGTCAGGAAAAGGAAAAGGTTTTCAATATGATTTTGCAGCCGAGCGCATTTGGAAAGCGGCTCTTGGTGAGCTTTTGTTCTTGCTTGTTTAACAGCTTCAGGTTTACAGAAGCCTGTGTGAGTTAACCTTTTGCATTTGCGTCCAAACCCTGAATCCATTAAAGGGCTCTCCTGAGCCTGCAGTGAATTCGGGTGCCCCTCAGAGGACGCTCCAGGCTCACTTAGCTGCTTTGAAACCACATGGCTTCAGGCCCCATCAGCTTCAGTTGGAGGAGGCTGGGAGGCTGGGAATTCATTCAAAAGCTGCAACCCCTTCTTTTCCCTTTTGTCTTAAATTTCTGTTGCTCAGCATCGGTTCCACACCATTTGCAATGTTTTAGGAACCATTCCAGAGGACCGAGTTCATAGTAGCCAGAAGCACATCGTTCCGTCACCTTTTCTATTATGTTTCATGCTTGTGCCAGTGTGCTCTATATGTATATGGTTTGGACTTTGGAAATTTGAAGGATAAAAAAGTACCACAGAGTTTCTTTCCAGTTACAGATGGAATTTTACTTTATTTGTATTCGTGCTCTTGGATGTATATTTGTGTATGAGAGAAAGAGAGAAAACAGGAGGCAGAAGGAGGGATGCCTTTCATCTCTGACAATCAAATGATGTAGATCACATGTGTATCCTCTATTTCTCCTCCAATTAATTCACAGGGTCTGAATTATCATCAACCTGTTGTCTTTGAGTCCATTTCAACGCCTACTGACCTCATGAGCATCAATGTAGAACTGTGCTCCCCCTGGTGGTCAGTGGTTCGTTTGTTAGATTTTTCTTGCAAGGTGGCAAGGTTTCGCCAAGTGGGCTCAAAGCTCCAACCTATCAGTTAGCAGCTGAGCAAATTAACTGTTGGTATTGTAACCAGAGAGTAATCAGCTGAGTTTAGGGTTAACTCTTAACTTACGTATGGGGGTTTCCTGTTATAAAATATCGCTATGGTCTTATAGTTAAGTGTTGTAGATTGAGTTGTGTCCCCTCAAAATAGGTGGTGTAATCCTAACCCCTATACCTCTGGTTTTAGTTTCATTTGGGAATGGGTTTTCTTTGCCATGTTAAGAAGCCATTATCAGTGTAGGCTGTTTTTTAGCATCCAAAAGAGCAGGCAAGGGTGAGAAGCAAGCAAGCAGACACTAGAGAAGAGAAGTACTGTGTCACATGGAGGTCGCCATTCTCTTCAAGAAAGAGATGTTAAAAAGAGACAAAAGAGGGCTCTCTCTAAGCCAACAGAGATAAAAAGGCTTTTTCTTCAGTTGGTGTCCTGAATTCAGATTTCTAGTTACCCAAACAGTGAGAAACTAACATTTCTATTCATTAAAGCCACTCACTTATGGCATTCATGTTATAGCAGCAGTAGACAAGTGAGATAGTATGAAACCAGATTCAGTTGGTGAGGTAGTTAGTTTACTGTGCCAACCTAGCTGATAAACACACGTGGGGTTAATTGAAGGTGGAGGGATAAATGGCTCGATGAGCCTCGCCTTTCTAGTTCTCAGGTTTCTTGCTTTCCAATGGTCGGACCAGGGTGCAGCTGCCTTAGCCAGTTC
>NW_022103896.1:77396256-77397187 GCF_000313985.2 Echinops telfairi | reverse complement strand
GGTTGGGATGTTTTCTTGATGTGCACTTACCCTTTATATAAAACTCTCTCTTATACATGAGTTTCTGTGGATTTGTTTCTCTAAAGTACCCAGACCAACACAGTTGGTTCTGTCAAAGTGTGATAAGCCAAATCAGTTAGAAAGAGGTAGCCTAGGAATTGATTAGTGGTCTCATGGGGGTGAAATATGGAACTCTGTAAAGGAGACCCAGCAGGCAGGTGACTTAACACTGACTATCTTGATAATGAATACACAGAAACATTGTTTGGGTTTTAATCCAAATTTGTGTTCTGGATAACACTATGACCTTCGTTGTTACTTAATTCTGAGTTTCACATGGTCAATGGATAAAAGAAAACCAGAATTGTATCTGATGTAATTCTTCAGAATTATGACGGATCTAAGACTAAGGCAGAGAAATGTACGCAGCTACATTATGAGCTGAACATAAATTAGTGGTTGGGTGAGTCATGCTGGTTTATATTTGTGGATAAACTCACATTCTGACCTGAGCCATTCTTTTTCCCCCTCCAGGGCCATTGTTTTACTTGATTGTGAACCTGTCTTTCTTTAGCATCCAGAGCAAAACTGAAAAAATACTGCTAACTGAATCAAACAAAACAAAACAGCTTCCCACTTCCATCTTTGCAGTGCGGGAGGTAATATTTTTCCTGATTGCCTATGTAAGATATTGCTAAAACATATGAATGGACGGTTAGAATCAATGCTGCAGTAGCATCTGGGAGATTTGTCCACTGGGAACATGTGATTACCACAGTCCCTAGGTGGGCCAAATAGTTTACACTCGATGACTAATCTAAATGATGGCAGTTTGGATCCACCCAGCTACCACAGAAGAAAAGCCTGACGATCGGCTTCTGTTAAATTCACCCCCAAGAAAACCCTGCAGGAACAGACGTTACGCTGGGAC
>NW_022103896.1:77384466-77396120 GCF_000313985.2 Echinops telfairi | reverse complement strand
CCCCCGCCCCTGCCGCCCCGCAGTCAAAGATTGATTCTGCTTCGTTTTCCTTGCCATTCAGTACTTGGGGGGTATTATAAAGCCGGCATTCCGAGCACCAAAACATCCAGGAAAGAAATGAGGCAGGTGAAAGAGCAAGTTTGAAATGGAAAAAGAGGAGACCTTCAATACCTTCCACAGAGCTGGAACCTGCGACGAGGGAGAAGGGTATTGAGGAGAGGAGCAGCTAGTTATTTTCCGATCCTCACAACACCGAGTTCTGGTGAGGAGTGTGAACTCCTTGAGGCTTCTCTTCTCAGCTCTCACAGGTCACTTATGTAACTCAAGAGTTTTCAGATTCGAAAGTGCCTGGTTTCTATATTGTTGCCGGCATGACTCAAACTCTTCACTGACTTTAGTGGGCATTTAGGAACCTTAATTTACTTCCCACCATCGAATTATCTCAAACATCTTGTTTTGTTCAGAGATCACTTCTCACTTCCATGTTGTTTCAGCCTGGAGGGCAGAGGAGCAGCAGCGTCAGTTTGAGGGAATGCTGTGGGGGCTGAGCGTGAACCGTGCTGATGAAGAATGTATGTCTGGGACTGTGATGGGATATTTCGGTTTTATACCTGATGTCTACAAAGGTGGTTCTGCGTTAGTGGTGAGACTTAATTTGCTTAACAATTACTTATAAAGTGAAGTGCATGAAGCTTTAGAAGTACAAATTGGACACACTTCATAGGGTTCAAATTTACAGAGAGAATGTTTCAAGAATGTTTGATTCTATTGTGCTATGTACGTTAATGGTACTGTACTGATAGATTTATTCCTTATTTATTGACTATCACATTATTTGACTTTTTGTATTGATGACTATTGTAAACAATCTATCCCAACAATATACTTACAGTAGTTGTGAATGCCAAAGTGCAAGGCAAGAGTAACACTGGCTATGATGGCTAAAGTTTAGCATTTATGTCCTGTTATAACCTGACAGCGATGTGATGATATTATTTGGCAATTATATACTGGTATAATTTGGCAAGGAGCCCTGGTGGCATCATAGATTAAGTGTTGGTGGACTGCTATCCAATAAGTCTGCTCCAAGGGAGAAAGACAAAGCTTTCTAATCCCCTCAAGATTCATAGTCTCAGAGAGCCACAGGGACAGTTCGACTCTGTCCTATAGGGTCGCTAGGAGTTGTAATCCACTTGCTGGCAGTGAGTTTATGAGCTGGCAGCTAGGTGACTCATGGAGTCTTCCTCCAGTTTCACAGAATGCCAATTTTCACACAATGTCCGTTTTCACATAGTGCTTGGTCTTTGACACCATGAGTGAGGCAGAGGTGTGTTTTCTGGCTTCACTGCATCATATGTATTCATCCACGCTTTTAAGCAGCCGATCATCTGATCATTCATCCCTTCAACCATCTAACCGGTGTCCTGATTTAGCTCCTTCCAAGTTCCTGGCATTGAACAGGTCCGGGGACCGGGAAGATTGAATGTACTGTCTGGAGCAGACTGACGTTCTCCAGCTTACGATTCTTCCATTATTTTCAACCATTACACTATCCTTTTTTGGTCTAACACCTGTACTTACCCCTACAAAACTAATCTTCCTGAGTAGTCTTTTTTTTTTTTTTTAAGATTTCAAGAACGATGATGACATTTATATTTGCTATTAACATCCTATTCCACACATTACCTTTTTAGAATGTTGGTAGGGTGGAGTTGAACTATTGACAGACAGGGTGGAGACATTTGATTCATTCTATTGGGTTGAGCATAGTTTCATATTTGAAGTAGATGCCAGGGGCTCATAAGACCTGATAAAATATTACTATTGGAAAAGCTGACTGTGATGATTATTGCTGTTAGAAGCCACAAAGTAGCAACCCCAGGTATAACAGAAAGAAGCATGGTCCGATCCTGCACCGGCCTGTAAACCATCTCTCTGTTTGAGCCCATTCCTGCAGTGACTGCGTCAAGTCTTCTTATTGAGGGTCTTCATTGTTTTCACTTTACCAAGTCTGGAGACTGGTTCTCCAGAAAACATGTGCAAAGATTGTGAGATGAAAATTGCTTCTTCTCATTTCCAAGGAACATTTTGGTTGTATTTCTTCCAAGACAAATTTGCTTGTTCTTCTTGCAGTCGGTAATTATCGCTAACACTGTAATTCAAATGCATCAGTGCCTCTGGGGGCCTCCGTGGTCATAGGCCACCATTTTCATGAATCTGAAGCAATTGAAAACCCCCTGGCTTGGTTCAGGCACATCTTCGTTCTCAAAGAGACATCTCTACTCAAATCCTTTAGAGTATTTTGTTGTTGGTGGTGTTGTTGTTATTTTTTTGCAGCAGATTTTCCCAAAGAGATAGGTCATTAGATTCCTTTATTGTTTTTTACTTCTCTTTTTGTCCCTTTGTTGTTTTTTTTTGCAAATGCTGCCATTTTGATCTTATATGCTTGTTTATTGAGGAGTATACATTCCTCTTTGGTGCTAATAATTATTTTATAGGGCCTGTTTATTGTTTGGCTGAAAGTTGGTCCCTGAGGGTAGGTTCAGTTCTAAGCTTGAAGGGTTTTAAAGGGGCACAGTCTCAAACTTGTTTGATTTTTTTTTACTGTTGCTTCCATGGCCTTGAATGTCAATCCAAGCAAAATGAAATCTCTGGCGACTTTAATCTTTTCTCTACTTATCATGAGGTTACTAGTCCATTTGTGAGGTTGTTTGCTTCCTTTACACTGAGCTGTAACCCACAACGAAGGCTGTAGTCTCTGATCCTCACCAGTCAGTGTTTCAAGTCCTCTTCACTTTTTAGCAAGGTAAGTTGAGCCACTGGCATACTGCAGGCTGCTAATGAGTCTTCCTTCAATTTTGATACCACCACCTTCTTCTTCAATCATTTTATTGGGGGCTCTTACAGCTCTTATCACAATCCATACATACATCCCTTGTGTCAAGCACTTTTTACATATGTTGTCATCATCATTTTCAAAATGTTTTCTTTCTACTTGAGCCTTTGGTATCAGCTCATTTTCCCCCTCCCTCCCTCTCTCCCTCATGAACCCTTGATAAATTATAAATTATTATTAATTTCATATCTTATATCACCTGCTGTCTTCACCCACTTTTCTGTTGTCTATCGCCCTGAGAGGGGGTGGGGTTATATGTCTATCATTGTGAGTGATTCCCCCTGTCTCCTCCCACTTTTCCCCTACCCTCATGCTATTGCTACTCGCCTTATTGGTCCTGAGGGGTTTATCTGTCCCGAATTCCCTGTGTTTCGAGCTCTTATCTGTAGAAGTGTACATGCTCTGGTCTAGCTGGATTTGTATGGTAGAATTGGGGTTATGATAGTTGGGGGGAGGAAGCATTAAATTATGAGAGGAAAGTCCTATGTTTTGTTGGTGCTCTACTGCATGCACCCTGACTGGCTCATCTCCTCTTTGTGGCCCTTCTATAAAGGGATGTTCAATTGTCTACACATGGGATTTGGGTCCCACTCTGTGCTCCTCTCATTCACATTGATATGATTTTTTTGTTCTGAGTCTTTGATGCCTGATACCTAATCCCATTGACACCTCATGATCACACAGGCTGATGTGCTTCTACCATGTGGGCTTTGTTGCTTCTCAACTTGATGGCCGCTTGTTTATCTTCAAGCCTTTAAGACCGTAGATGTGCTATCTTTTGATAACCAGGCACCAGCAGGTTTCTTAACCACATTTGCTTATGCATCCATTTTGTCTTTAGCGATTGTGTTGGGTAGGTGAGCATGGTGGAATGCTGGGTTATTAGAACAAAGTGTTCTTGCATTGAGGGAGTACTTGAGTAGAGACCGAATGTCCGTCTGCTGCCTTAATACTTGACACATAAGTATATGCACATAGATCCATCATTCTTTATATAGGCCAGACTCTCAGATTATTTGGTCACCATAGAGATTTAATAAGTATGGTGAAAGGATACAACCACGACACACAACTTTTCTGATTTTAAAGCATTCAGTATCATACGATCCTTCTGTTTGAAAGACTGCCTCTTGTTCTATGTATAAGTTCTACATGAGTATAATGAAGTGTTCTGCAGCTTTAATTATTTGCAATGTTATCTATAATTTACTATTATACACACAGTCAAATGCTTTTGCATAGTCAATAAAACACAGGTAACTATATAGGTCAGATGCTTTTGCATAGTAAATAAAACACAGGTAACTATATTTCTAGTATGTTCTACTCTCAGCTAAGACCTGTCTGATATCAGCAATGGCATCCTCTCTCAGGATTCTCTTCTGAATCCAGCTTGAATTTCTGATAGCTTCCTGTTGATGGACTCCTGCAATCATTCTGAAGTATCTTTAGCAGAATTTCACTTTCATGTGATATTAATGATATGTGATCATTTCTGCATTGTGTTGGGTCACTCGTCATTGGGAGGGTCACCAATACAGTTCTCTTCCAGTTGGTTGGCTGAGTAGCTATTTTCCAAATTTCTTGGCATCCATGAGTGAGCACTTCAGAGCTATATCCATTTGCTGAAATGTCTCAAGTGGTATTCTTATACTTCTGAGCAGCTTTGCAGCTTACCAATGCTTTCATGGCAGCTTGGACATCTTCCTTGAAATTTATTGAAAGTACCATGGACAGCCAAAAGGACAAATGAGCCTGTCTTGAAAGACGTATGACCAGAGGGCTTCTTAGAGAGAATGATGGCAGAGTTTCATTTTACATACGGTGGGCACGTTGTCAGGAGAGACCAGTTCCCGGAGACGCACATTATGCTCAGTAGAGCAGAGGGACAGTGAAAGGAGGAAGGCCTCAATGGAGTGAATTGACACAGGGCCTGCAGTGATGGACTCAAGCACAATAGCAATTGTAAGGGTGGCACAGGACCAGGGAGTGCTTCCTTCTGTTGGGCATGGTGTCTCTATGAGGAGGAACCAGCTCGATGGCACCTAACAACAACGACAACAACAACAACTCAGGGTCACGTAGAACAGCTATGCGATCACATGTGAATGAATACCTCCATTCAAAGAGTAAGATGGAGAGACAATGAATTGTTTTGCCATATTTTGTGATTGGATCAGCTTGTTATTGAACCCACATTTTGTCAGTTACTCTCTCGGTTACTTCAACATATTCAATCTCTCTCCGATTCTTACTTTTTCCTTTGTGGAATAGGAAGAATAATATTCTCTGGCTGATTATTTTTTTGTCAAAATTAAATAATATCATAAAATATACAAAATGCTGCTTCACTTGTTCTTCCCAAAGACATCTAGAGACTTTCAATATGTTGAGAAATTTTAATAAAGAAGAAGTCATCCATAATGCAATGCAATACGTTTTGCAATGGGGGAATGGATTTAAGACTTTAAAATTCTTTTTGACTTATTTTTTTTAATATAAATCAGTCAACCTTTGGCCAGAAGCTAAGTTTTATTAAAAGAATATAAGCAAAATATCGTGTTTTCAAATTCCATTTTAAAGAAATAACTCATGTAGTGAATCAATTTGATACTGTTGAACTTAGAGGGCACGGGGATTTTGTGGCAATTGCAAAAGCCCTTGATGAACAGAAGCAGTAAAATGGGAACGAAAAGGAGGGTCCTGTCACTGAGTTAGCAGCCCCGGTAGCAATGGCTATAAGTTGGCCTGCTAAGTGCAAGGCCACCAGTTTAAGCAGCCAGCCACTCTACAGGAGAAAGAAGGCGCTTTCTACTCCCCTAGAGTCAGTCTCAGACATTCTCAGGGGCAGGACTACGGGGTTGATATGAGTTGGAATGTATTCAATGGCAATGACCTTGGTTGGGGTTGCAGCGCTTACAAGGAAGTGGCTCTTCAATGGACTGGAATAATAAGGAAGAGAAAAAAACAACATGGCTCTAGGGTGGAATTTAGGTTTAAAGGAGTAGATTTTTTGGGGCGGGGAAGGGAAGAATAATGAATTTTCTTCTTTATTTGCTATCAGTTATCCATGGGATACGTAGGTGGAGGTTTTTAAAATAGGTGTTTGGATATTGACGGGAGGAATCAAGGAGAGAGGTTCAATCAAGAGAACCTTTCCAAAACTTGTTGCCATGGACTCATTTCTGACCCATAATCACGATATAAGACCGTGTCAAACTGCTTCCACGGCACTTCCAAGAATGTATTTTTAGCAAAGCAAAGTGCCACATCTTTCTCTGATGGATTGACTTGTGAGTTCCAATCACCAAACTTTCCGTTGGCAGCTGAGTGTTTAACCATTGCACCACCAGGAGTCTTTAACATGGTTTTCTAAAACAGAAATGGAAAACCCCACAAAACAATCCCTCTGTCATTGAATCAATCGTGACTCTTGTGACCCTATGGGACAGAGTAGAACTGCTCCATAGGGTCTCCAAGGTTGTAATAGTTAAGTAAGCAGACTACCTCTTCCCCCTTTCACAAAGTGGCTGAGTTTGAATCACCGGCCTTTTGGCTTTACCCACTGCACCACCAGGGATCCTCTTGACCTCTCTTTAAGCCAACTGCCATTAAGTCAGTTCTGACTCCTAGTGGCTCCGCAGGACAGAGGAGAACTGCTCTCTAGGATTTCTGAGGCGGAAAATATTTATATCTTTCTCCTGCAAAACAGTTGGTGAAGCCAAACTGGTGACCTTGTAGTTACCAGCCCAACTTGTAACTCACTGTGCCATCAGAACTCTTCTGACCCAGCTTTAATAGAATACATTTGCTAAGGTCAATTACTACGTAGGCCTGCTGGGTCTAATTCATGTCAAGAGCTAGGAAGAAACTCTCGGCTCCTAAGATCCTTGTGGCAACACACCGTGTTCCCAGGGGCACTTTTGAGGAGTCAACATACAGGTTGAACATTGGAACCTGTGGTGATGGAGTGGGTCTTGTGTTCTCCTAGGATGAAGAAGTATCCCTATTTACAGCCACCCATTCCTTTACTCCTGACCCAGGCAAAACAATCGACAACAGATGCAATTTGGAAACTGCTTAGTGAAATGTGGTCACATTGAATCTGATTCATATCAAGAGCTGGAAAGAAAGTCTTTGTTCCTTATAGCCTTGTAGTGACACACTATTACATGGGGGAAAAAGGTGAAAGTGTGGTTTAAATTTTGAGACGTAGAAATTTCATTTAAAATTCCAGGCAATGAAAGGCTTCTGGTAATGTGCGACTCCCAGGGAAGGAACACTTCATCTGCTGGCCAAAGATCGATGGTCTACAGGCCGCCTTTGCCCCCTCTCTCTGATTGCTGCTCTTCAGTTAGTGGGCAAGTCTTGGAATCTGAATCCATAGATGATTCTCACCACGTTCTCATTATTTCAATTCCTTGCTTTACAATAATTACTTCAACTTGAACTTTTGCACTAGATTCTCTCCGACCCTCAGGCCAATCTGCACACTATACACATTAATCTTTCTAAGTCACTAGAGAGTCCAGAACCTCTTAAACGGGCACTCAAGTTACTCAACAGCACATTTCTCTCCTGACTTTTCTACCCCATTCATTCTTTTAGCAAATATTCTAAGTACAATTGAGAAACTGGAACGCTTATGAAACACATCTTGCTTTTCTTCTCTTTGTATTATTTTTCTTCTGAGATTTTTGATCTTCCTTGTCTATCCTCCCTTCAGCTCTTATTGATACTCAATAGGCAAATACCTCCTTTCTATGTACCCTTAAAATATGAGGTTTTTTTCTTCTAAATTTTTTTATTATTGTGAATTAGGTGGGGGGTTCTATTTCAGATAATCATTTTTGTATAAATAATTCAAACCACTTATCAAATATCCAAAAATGGCGTATAGATAGATTGCTTTTTCCTCACCCTCCCTCCTCATCCTCCATCCCCCCCACCACTTTTCCCTGATGCACACACGTTTTAATGAAAATCTGCAATGCAGAATTTATTATATACTACTTAGATCTGTGTCAAAGTTCTGAGGAGCACCACGGTGTAGGGTTTCACAGATTGGGCTTCTAACCACAAGTTCAGCAGTTTGAAACCTCCGGTTGTACCATAGGAGAATGACTCAGGCTTTCTACTCCGGTAAAAGTTCACAGTTTGGAAACGCACAGGACAGGTCTACTCTGCTTTGTAGGGTCATTCTGAGTCAGAATCAACGAGAGGGCAGTGGGCTACTTCATAATTTTTTTAATGCCAATATGCTATCTTTTAATGCTCAGCAATAAATTCTCTTAGGGAAGGGAAATATTATTTTATTTTCTGCACAGTGCCTTCCACATAGTAGTTACCTATACGATCTATAAGATAGCTGTTAAATAATTCATTGATGTCGTAGGCAACGAACCTCCTTTACTTTACATATGCTCCCTATAACATTCCTCAGAAATGTTCTTCCTTATTCCAGGCCTTGTCAAATTTTGACCAGGGTATTCTTCTGACAAATGTTCTGATATAAGTGAGTAACTAGGAGCCCTGGTGGAGTCGTGGGTTACACATTGGGCTACTAATCCCAAGTTCAGCAGTTCAAAACTACCAGCATATCCTTGGAAAGAAGATGAGAGTTTCTACTTCTCTAAAGAGTTGTGGTCTAAAAAACCCACAGGGGCAGTACTACTTTGTCCTATAGGGCTCGTACGAGTTTGATTTGAGTTAATGGCAGTGAGTTAGAGTTTTGCACTTAAAAAATTCAAAGAATATACTCCAATTGTCTTTGAGCCCATCATAACTTACAATGGCTCCACAGGTAAAATACATTACATAGGATTCTCATGGCTTTGACTTTTGTAATTAGATTGCCAGGCTTTTCTTTTGAGTGCCTTTGGGTGGATTTGAATTTGTCAGCCTTTCATTTAGTACTTCACTGTGCCATGCAGGGACTCCAAGGAATGTGTATTGAGAGTTTAATAGACTGAGTTTATGGACATATCCAAGAGTCATTCCTGCCTGGGCCTGAATAAAGACAACTGTTAGCCTAAAGCTGTTGTCCGAGAGTCATGTTTGACTTGAATTGATCCCATAGAACCCGACTGAACTATCCCATTGGGTTTCCAAAGATCTCACTCTTTATAGAAGCTGCAGCTTTCTTTCACAGAATGGTTGTTGGTTTGTAGCTGAGTGTTTCAACCACTGCCACCAGAGTTCCTCATTGTCAAACCCAAACCAACCGTGATGCCACTGATTCGGCTCCTACTTACAGCCACCCTACCTAGGGCTTTTGAGACTTTGTAAATCTTACCAGAAGCAAACAGTCTCAGTTTTCTCCTTCGGAGCAGCAGGTAGGTTGGAACCGCTGACCTTTCCATTAGCAGTCCATCGCTTACCTGGCAGTGCCACTGGTGTTCCAAAGTTTAGTCATACAATAGAAGTATGCCCATGATGCCAAGTGAATCATGGATGGGAGTTCTAACTTTTCCTGGAAAGTTTGGAAAGTACACAGCATGTCCTGAAATACTGTTCTTTATCAATGCAGGTGTCTACTTAAGTTACTCTATAGAATTTGTGTATGTGCACAATATTAGTATTGGAAATTATGTTTGTTTTCAAACAGTTAATAAGCATTTGCATCAGAGTCAAGAATCGTTAGCTTACTATGTGTCAAACATTATTCTAAGCAATTCACAAATAATATCTCCCTTAATCCTCGTGACCATTTTTATGGGCTAGGTATACTCGGTATTATTTATGAAGTAAAAACCCACTCCACTGCCAGTGAATCTTCTGACTCATAATGACCATATGACCGTTTCCAAAGCAACAAGTCTGATGGGGTAGCCCAATCTTTTTCATCAAGAATCTAGAATCTAGATATGACTTATTCTGATTCTACAGCACACATTCTTTTTATTTTGATGAATTTTTTGTAGTGAATTAGGGGGGAATGGTTTATATTTCAGAACATCAACTTGCCACTCAGTAGTTAAAACCACTCATCGATGCCCCTCCCATCTCCTTCCCACTCACCTACCCTGGTTTTTCTTCTCCCACTTGTGAACCTCCATCCTTCACTTCACCCAAGTCAATACCTGCCAACCCTCCAGCTTGCTCTTTGATTCTCCACCTCCTCCTCCTCCTCCTGCCCTCCCTCCCCTGGGAACATCCTAAGTCTGCTCCTTTCGGTATGCAGGTCTTTGTCTCGAGTTTTACCCGTATAGTTCTGGTCTCAGATAATATTTGTCCTTTTGTGATTGACTCTCATGCAGCATAATGTTCTCCGGGTCCATTCATGTAGTGAGATGTTCTGTGGGGTCTTTATTGCTTTTTAACAATGCATAGTATTTTATGGTGTGTAGGTACCAAATTTCTTTATCCATGTTTCTACTGTCAGGTATTTGGACTGTCTCCAACTTCTTGCTCTTTTGAACAGTGCAGCAATGGATACGGGAGTGCATATGTCTGTGGGTGTGATGACTCTCACTTCTTTAAGGTACATACCCAGTAGATGTACTTCTGTTCAATGACATTTCTACTCCCAGAAGCAGCCCATATCACCTGCCACAGTGGTTGGACAGTTCTACTTGCAGGAATGGAGGTTCCCATCCCTCTCTAGCATTGGCTCTTTTCTAATTTTTTTTCTTTTTGATAATTGGATGATCATTGTTGGTTTAAGGGGATCTCTCATCATTGCTTTGATTTGCATATCCCAGATGACTAATGATCACGAGCATTTCCTCATATGCTTGTTAGCCTTTGGATGACATTTTTGGTGAACTCTATATTCATATCCTTTGCCCATTTTTCAATTGGATTATTTGTTTTTTCTTATGACATTTCAGTTGTCTGTATGCAGGGACAGTGACTGATTTAGTGTGAGTCTTCTAGCCAAAGTCTCATCAACAACCTTTCCTGCTTGTGTCTAGTGAGGAAGGTAGTGGGGAAGACAGTAATAGGATTCACCTGTGAGTAATTGTTAACAGGCTTCCTTGGATTGCCATCCTCCTGGCTATAAACTGAGCACTCCGAGAAGCTGGACGGGAGATCTCACCACTAGCAAGTACCAGGGGGTGGAGTGTGTCCTCTGCACTTTGAGATACCTTTGCAATGAAACTCCTTGACCCAGCTTTGACATTTGAAGAGTGGCAGATAAGCAGCAGTAGCAGAACCAGGATCCAGAGCAAGAGACAGAGTGGAGAACTTCCTAGCCCACAAAGAAAGTAAAACTGAATGTTTGGGGGCAGGAGGCTAATGTGTGGAGTAGAGTATATCTGAACCAGTGGGTAGAGCTAAGTGCCTTCAGGCTGAGGCTTACTGGAGTGGTATGCCTCTGGAAACAATTCAGGGAGTTAGTTTGCTGTCATCTCGAGCTTGAGCTGAATGCTTTCAGGGTGAAGTGTACAGACAAGTGATATGTTCTTTGGGTATTTATTAGCAGCCTGAAAGGACTTGTAGCATGTCCTGACTGAAAGCCAAACATTTTTCTCTTGGATTTTAACCTATAAATTCAGTATGGATTACAAGTCAATGTAAAGAAAACCCAAATCTTCACAACTGGCTCAGTAGGTAACATGGTAAACAAAAAAGATTGAAGTTGTCAAAGAATTTGTCTTGATTTGATCCACAATGAATGCTCATGGATGTAGCTGTCAAGCAACCAAAAGACAAGTTGCATTAGGTAAATCTGATGCACAAGACTTCTTTAGAGTATTAGCAGATGGACATTGGGCCTCTACTCAAGTACTCCCTCAATGCAAAATATTTTGTT
>NW_022103896.1:77382219-77382988 GCF_000313985.2 Echinops telfairi | reverse complement strand
TGAGTGTCAGTGTTGAGAAAGGCAAGAATTGAAAGAGTCTTGTAAATGGGGAAGTCTATAGAAGAGAATATTCTGATCAGACAAAATAAAATAGATTAAAACTAAGAGAAAAGGAACTTAAGAATTTAAAAATGTAATGAGAATCTTCTAACTAGTAGGCCCAACAATTGAGACTCACTACAACTGGATGTTTCTGACTCGCAGTGACACTATAGGACAGGGTAGAACTTTTACCTGTGAGTTTATGAGTCTACAGTTCCTTGTGGCAGGAGAAAATTTGGTCTTTCCCCTGAAAACCAGCTGGTGGTTTCAAACTGCTGACCTTATGGTTTGCAGCCCAACATGTAACCGATACCTCACCAGAACTCCCTAACTATTAACTAGGTTATGGAAAGTATCCACCCCACCTCCCCACCAAAAAGGCAATAAGCCAAACCAAACAAACCCACTACCTTCAAGTCTGGTCCAACTCATGGTGGCCCCATGTGTTGCTGGGTAGAACTTCTCTGTAGACGTAGCTTAATCTTTACAGAAAGCAGCTCTAAGTCTTTCTTTCACAATGCTAATTGTGTGTGTTTGAAACATCAACCTTTATTTTTATTTATTTTACATAAAAGCTAATTCTGTAATTCAGGTAGAAATAGATGCTGGGTTAATTGAATAGTACATCAAAAACAATAAACCTTGACCTTACTACACAAAATCAGAACTATTACAGTTAGATAAAATACCAACATGTACAGGAACAAAAATAAATTTCTAGAAACAA